>NC_074683.1:49245766-49570766 GCF_029448725.1 Salvelinus fontinalis | reverse complement strand
TCCACCGGAGACAGACACACAGGTATGACTCTCCACCGGAGACAGACACACAGGTATGACTCTCCACCGGAGACAGACAGATACAGCGCATTTGGAAAGTATTCAGACTCCTTAACCATTTCCACATTTTGCTACGTTACAGCCTTGTTCTAAAATGGATTAAATTGTTTTTCCCCCCCTCATCAATCTACACACAATACCCCATAAAGACAAAGCAAAAACAGGTTTTTAGAAATGTTTAAAAATGTATTAAAAATAAGAATCAGAAACTTTATTTACATAAGTATTCTGACCCTTTGCTATGAGACTCTAAATTGATCTCTAGTGAATCTTGTTTCCATTGATCATCCTTGAGATGTTTCTACAACTTGATTGGAGTCCACCTGTGGTAAATTCAATTGATTGGACATGATTAGGAAAGGCACACACCTGTCTATATAAGGTCCCACAGTCAACAGTGCATGTCAGAGCAAAAACCAAGCCATGAGGTTGAAGGAATTGTCTGTAGAGCTCAGAGACAAGATTGTGTCGAGGCACAGATCTGGGGAAGGGTACCAAAACATTTCTGCAGCATTGAAGGTCCCCAAGAACACAGTGGCCTCCATCATTCTTAAATGGAAGAAGTTTGGAACCACCAAGACTCTTCCTAGAGCTGGACGCCCGGCCAAACTGAGCAATCGGGAGAGAAGGGCCTTGGTCAGGGAGGTGACCAAGAAGCTGATGGTCACTCTGACGTAGCTCCAGAGTTCCTCTGTGGAGATGGTTGTCCTTCTGGAAGGTTTTCCCATCTCTGCAGCACTCCACAAATCAGGCCTTTATGGTAGAGGGGTCAGACGGAAGCCACTTCTCAGTAAAAGACACATAACAGACCGCTCTGGTCTGATGAAACCAAGATTGAACTCTTTGGTCTGAATGCAAGCATCATGTCTGGAGGAAACCTGGCACCATCCCTACGGTGAAGCATGGTGGTGGCAGCATCATGTCTGGAGGAAACCTGGCACCATCCCTACGGTGAAGCATGGTGGTGGCAGCATCATGTCTGGAGGAAACCTGGCACCATCCCTACGGTGAAGCATGGTGGTGGCAGCATCATGTCTGGAGGAAACCTGGCACCATCCCTACGGTGAAGCATGGTGGTGGCAGCATCATGTTTGGAGGAAACCTGGCTTCTGTCTGGCCCCTCTACCATAAAGGCCTGAATTTACCACAGGTGGACTCCAATCCTGAGCGCCTCCAGTATAGAGTCATATCACATCTTTCCCTTGATCCTGACTAGTCTCCCAGTCCCTGCTGCTGAAAAACATCCCCACAGCATGATGCTGCCACCACCATGCTTCACCGTAGGGATGGTGCCAGGTTTCCACCAGATATGATGCTTGGCATTCAGGCCAAAGAGTTTGATCTTGGTTTCATCAGACCAGAGAATCTTGTTTCTCATGGTCTGAGAGTCTTTAGGTTCCTTTTGGCAAAATCCAAGCGGGCTGTCATGTGGCTTTTACTGAGGAGTCTCAGTAAAAGCCACATGACAGATGTTTTTCAGCAGCAGGGACTGGGAGACTAGTCAGGATCAAGGGAAAGATGAACGGATCAAAGTACAGAGATATCCTTGATGAAAACCTGCTCCAGAGCGCGCCGGACCTCAGACTGGGGTGAAGGTTCACCTTCCAACAGGACAACGACCCTAAGCACACAGTCTAGACAACGCAGGAGTGGCTTTGGGACAAGTCTCAATGTCCTTGAGTGGCCCAGTCAGAGCCCAGACTTGAACCCGATCGAACATCTCTGGAGAGACCTGAAAATAGCTGTATAGCGATGCTCCCCATCCAACCTGACGGAGCTTGAGAGGATCTGCAGAGAAGAATGGGAGAAACTCCCCAAATACAGGTGTGCCAAGCTTGTAGCGTCATACCCAAGACGACTCAAGGATGTAATCGCTGCCAAAGGTGCTTCAACAAAGTACTGAGTAAAGGGTCTGAATACTTATGGAAATGTGATATTTCAGTTTTTGCAAACATTTCTAAAAACCTGTTTTCGCTTTGTCATTATGGGGTATTGTAATGTCATTGTGGGGTAGTGTGATGTCATTGTGGGGTAGTGTGATGTCATTGTGGGGTAGTGTGATGTCATTGTGGGGTAGTGTGATGTCATTGTGGGGTAGTGTGATGTCATTGTGGGGTAGTGTGATGTCATTGTGGGGTAGTGTGATGTCATTGTGGGGTAGTGTGATGTCATTAGTGTGTAGATTGATGAGGGGGGAGAAAAAAACAATATAATCCATTTCAGAATAAGGCTGTAAAGTAACAAAATGTGGATAAAGTCCAGGAGTGAATACTTTCCTCAGGCACCGCATGTCAGCTATCATATAACATCTCTCTTCAATATGAAGCCCCAAATCCTGCACTACGAACATACATTACATATTTATAAAATGTATAAAAATTACATATGACAAGGTGTACCATGTATTACAACTAGGTGTTGGAGTCTAGTCTCTCGTGACGACAGTAGCTACTAGTTAATGTCATGTTCCCAAGGCCCCTGGTGAACTGACCTGATGAGAACACACTGGCTGTCGTGTCTCTTCCAGAGACAGCGGTAACACTCGTTGGCCACAGCGAAGATATGAGGGGGCAGCTCTCCCAGGTGGTGTCTACTATACAGGTCTACTGCTGCTGGGTTGTACAGACCTGAGATCTGCTTATAGGGGTTCACCGCTGCTAGGATAGAGCCTATGTTGGTCTGAGACAGGGGAGAGAGGATGATAGAGGAGAGGAGACAGGGGAGAGAGGAGAAGAAGAGACCGGGGAGAGAGGATGATAGAGAAGTGGAGACAGAGGAGAGAGGATGTCTGGTAGGGTTGGACCATAACACTGTCTTACATACAGTAGATAATGTCTGTCTGGTAGGGTTAGACTATAACACTGTCTTACATAGATAATGTCTGTCTGGTAGGGTTAGACTATAACACTGTCTTACATAGATAATGTCTGTCTGGTAGGTTGGACTATAACAGTGTCTTACATAGATAATGTCTGTCTGGTAGGGTTGGACAATAACAGTGTCTTACATAGATAATGTCTGTCTGGTAGGGTTGGACTATAACAGTGTCTTACATAGATAATGTCTGTCTGGTAGGGTTGGACTATAACAGTGTCTTACATAGATGCAGTCCTTCTGGTAGCGTAGGTAAAGGTTGTACATGATGGCAGCTTCATGTAGCTCTGCCAGAGAAGACATGTCCTCTACTCCATTAATACTGGTGAGGTGCATAGGAAACACCTGGTCTCTGCTCAGCTCCCCCTGCTGCAGGTTCATCACCTGAGACACAGAGACACAACAGGTAGTTATAGCTTTACTGCTGCAGGCACATCACCTGAGACAAGTCCTCTTCCCTCCCTGTCCAACTCTCTCCTCAGCTTCCCTGTCCAACTCTCTCCTCAGCTTCCCTGTCCAACTCTCTCCTCAGCTTCCCTGTCCAACTCTCTCCTCAGCTTCCCTGTCCAACTCTCTCCTCAGCTTCCCTGTCCAACTCTCTCCTCAGCTTCCCTGTCCAACTCTCTCCTCAGCTTCCCTGTCCAACTCTCTCCTCAGCTTCCCTGTCCAACTCTCTCCTCAGCTTCCCTGTCCAACTCTCTCCTCAGCTTCCCTGTCCAACTCTCTCCTCAGCTTCCCTGTCCAACTCTCTCCTCAGCTTCCCTGTCCAACTCTCTCCTCAGCTTCCCTGTCCAACTCTCTCCTCAGCTTCCCTGTCCAACTCTCTCCTCAGCTTCCCTGTCCAACTCTCTCCTCAGCTTCCCTGTCCAACTCTCTCCTCAGCTTCCCTGTCCAACTCTCTCCTCAGCTTCCCTGTCCAACTCTCTCCTCAGCTTCCCTGTCCAACTCTCTCCTCAGCTTCCCTGTCCAACTCTCTCCTCAGCTTCCCTGTCCAACTCTCTCCTCAGCTTCCCTGTCCAACTCTCTCCTCAGCTTCCCTGTCCAACTCTCTCCTCAGCTTCCCTGTCCAACTCTCTCCTCAGCTTCCCTGTCCAACTCTCTCCTCAGCTTCCCTGTCCAACTCTCTCCTCAGCTTCCCTGTCCAACTCTCTCCTCAGCTTCCCTGTCCAACTCTCTCCTCAGCTTCCCTGTCCAACTCTCTCCTCAGCTTCCCTGTCCAACTCTCTCCTCAGCTTCCCTGTCCAACTCTCTCCTCAGCTTCCCTGTCCAACTCTCTCCTCAGCTTCCCTGTCCAACTCTCTCCTCAGCTTCCCTGTCCAACTCTCTCCTCAGCTTCCCTGTCCAACTCTCTCCTCAGCTTCCCTGTCCAACTCTCTCCTCAGCTTCCCTGTCCAACTCTCTCCTCAGCTTCCCTGTCCAACTCTCTCCTCAGCTTCCCTGTCCAACTCTCTCCTCAGCTTCCCTGTCCAACTCTCTCCTCAGCTTCCCTCCCCAACTCTCTCCTCAGCTTCCCTCCCCAACTCTCTCCTCAGCTTCCCTCCCAACTCTCTCCTCAGCCTCCCTTCCCTCCCAACTCTCTCCTCAGCCTCCCTTCCCTCCCAACTCTCTCCTCAGCCTCCCTTCCCTCCCAACTCTCTCCTCAGCCTCCCTTCCCTCCCAACTCTCTCCTCAGCCTGTCTGTCGCCAGAGGTCACCACAACATTCATATTGAATGGGCTCCAGAGTGTACGCGCAGCACGTGTGATCTTGTACATCGGCCTTGGTATATTCCCTGTACAAACTCCTTACCCGGTCAGCCAGTGGAACTGGTAGAAGACTGGATTCCAAGATGGACAGAGAGAGAATAAAGGAGAGGGCTATACATTTCTCTAATGGCGTCACTACAGACCCTGGTTCGATTCCAAGCTGTATCACAACCGGCCGTGATTGGGAGTCCCATAGGGGCGGCGCACAATTTGACTAGCGTCGCCCGGGTTTGGCCGGTGTAGGCCGTCAATGTAATATAAGAATTTGTTCTTAACTGACTTGCCTAGTTAAATAAAAAGGTTAAATAAAATAGTTCAGATCTTTGTTAATGAGTTGGTGTCCATCGTTATGCTACATCGTTATAAGGAACTGGACAACATCCTGAACTTAGAGATGAGGAGTAGAAAAGTTTGACCAATAGGAAAGGAAGTGGAAACTATCAGTAGTCAGTAACATCAGTTCCAGTAATGGTGTGACCAACACAACACTTACATCAATGTAATAAATCAGGAAATGTGTTATCCATGACACCAGGCTGGCTCTGGCCCATGCGACACCATGCTAAACCATTGGTCAATTACAGGACAACAGGCAGCCGGGTGGGGACAACAGGCAGCCGGGTGGGGACAACAGGCAGCCGGGTGGGGACAACAGGCAGCCGGGTGGGGACAACAGGCAGCCGGGTGGGGACAACAGGCAGCCGGGTGGGGACAACAGGCAGCCGGGTGGGGACAACAGGCAGCCGGGTGGGGACAACAGGCAGCCGGGTGGGGACAACAGGCAGCCGGGTGGGGACAACAGGCAGCCGGGTGGGGACAACAGGCAGCCGGGTGGGGACAACAGGCAGCCGGGTGGGGACAACAGGCAGCCGGGTGGGGACAACAGGCAGCCGGGTGGGGACAACAGGCAGCCGGGTGGGGACAACAGGCAGCCGGGTGGGGACAACAGGCAGCCGGGTGGGGACAACAGGCAGCCGGGTGGGGACAACAGGCAGCCGGGTGGGGACAACAGGCAGCCGGGTGGGGACAACAGGCAGCCGGGTGGGGACAACAGGCAGCCGGGTGGGGACAACAGGCAGCCGGGTGGGGACAACAGGCAGCCGGGTGGGGACAACATCTCCACTACCCTACAGTGTGGCTGTGGAAACATCTCCACTACCCTACAGTGTGGCTGTGGAAACATCTCCACTACCCTACAGTGTGGCTGTGGAAACATCTCCACTACCCTACAGTGTGGCTGTGGAAACATCTCCACTACCCTACAGTGTTGCTGTGGAAACATCTCCACTACCCTACAGTGTTGCTGTGGAAACATCTCCACTACCCTACAGTGTTGCTGTGGAAACATCTCCACTACCCTACAGTGTTGCTGTGGAAACATCTCCACTACCCTACAGTGTTGCTGTGGAAACATCTCCACTACCCTACAGTGTTGCTGTGGAAACATCTCCACTACCCTACAGTGTTGCTGTGGAAACATCTCCACTACCCTACAGTGTTGCTGTGGAAACATCTCCACTACCCTACAGTGTTGCTGTGGAAACATCTCCACTACCCTACAGTGTTGCTGTGGAAACATCTCCACTACCCTACAGTGTTGCTGTGGAAACATCTCCACTACCCTACAGTGTTGCTGTGGAAACATCTCCACTACCCTACAGTGTTGCTGTGGAAACATCTCCACTACCCTACAGTGTTGCTGTGGAAACATCTCCACTACCCTACAGTGTTGCTGTGGAAACATCTCCACTACCCTACAGTGTTGCTGTGGAAACATCTCCACTACCCTACAGTGTTGCTGTGGAAACATCTCCACTACCCTACAGTGTTGCTGTGGAAACATCTCCACTACCCTACAGTGTTGCTGTGGAAACATCTCCACTACCCTACAGTGTTGCTGTGGAAACATCTCCACTACCCTACAGTGTTGCTGTGGAAACATCTCCACTACCCTACAGTGTTGCTGTGGAAACATCTCCACTACCCTACAGTGTGACTGTGGGTACCTGAGGCAGCGTGAGAGGCTGCTGGGTTCTGTGAGAGTGAAGAAACCACGACGGAGCTTTGTTTAGCCTGGAGCTAATGAATATGCATGTAGTGGGAGGGGCAGCAGACAGACCCAGCTGTATGGGGATCAATGGATCCCTGCAGGAGAAGTCAAACTGAATACAGAACACAAAATGTGCCCACACACTAGGACTGTGCCCACACACTAGGACTGTGCCCACACACTAGGACTGTGCCCACACACTAGGACTGTGCCCACACACTAGGACTGTGCCCACACTAGGACTGTGCCCACACTAGGACTGTGCCCAACAACAAAAAATCTTGGTCGACAAGCTTGGCACACATGTATTTGGGGAGTTTCTCCCATTCTTCTCTGCAGATCCTCTCAAGCTCTGTCAGGTTGGATGGGGAGCGTCGCTACACAGCTATTTTCAGGTCTCTCCAGAGATATTCGATCGGGTTCAAGTCCGGGACACTCAAGGACATTCAGAGACAAGTCCCAAAGCCGCTCTTACGTTGTCTTGGCTGTGTGCTTAGGGTCGAAGTCCTGTTGGAACATGAACCTTCACCCCAGTCTGGTGCAGGTTTTCATCAAGGTGACACTTGGCATTCAGGCCAAAGAGTTCATTCTTGGTTTCATCAGACCACCATGCTTCACCGTAGTGATGGTACCAGGTTTCCTCCAGATGTGACGCTTGGCATTGAACTCTTTGGACTGAAATTTTGTTTTCATCAGACCAGAGAATCTTGTTTCTCATGGTCTGAGAGTCTTTAGGTGCATTTTGGCAAACTCCAAGCGGGCTGTCGTGTGTCTTTTAGTGTGGCTAAAAGGGCTTCGGTCTGGCCACTCTACCATAAAGGCCTGATTGGTGGACTGCTGCAGAGATGGTTGTCCTTCTGGAAGGTTCTCCCATCTCCACAGAGGAACTCTGGAGCTCTGTTAGAGTGACCATTGGGTTCTTGGTCACCTCCCATGTCCAATCAATTGAATTTACTTCAGGTTGAATCCAATCAAATTGTAGAAACAACTCAAGGATGATCAATGGAAACAGGATGCACCTGAGCTCAATTTCAAGTCTCATAGCAAAGAGTCTGAATACTTATGTAAATAAAGTATGTTAATTTTTACGACATTTGCAAAAAAAAATCTAAAAACCTGTTTATGCTTTGTTATTATGGGGTATTGTGTGTAGATTGATGATATTTTTTTATTTCATACATTTTTTAATTAGGCTGTAACCTAACAACATGTGGAAAAAGGTCAAGGGGTTTGAATACTTCCCGAATGCACAATCTAAAAAATCAAGCAGACAACCTAAGAAAATTAACAACAATGACAAATGGTTTGAAGAACGCAAAAACCTAAAAGAAAAAAATTGAGAAACCTATCCAACCTAAAACATAGAGACCCAGAAAACCTGAGCCGTCACTGTGGTGAAATCACTAAAACAATACAGACATACATCTGAAAGAGAGGACGACCAAGGCACATAACTAACACCATTATGAGGGACACATTCACACAGCTGGAGATGGAGCTGGTAGATGCTGCTGCTCCAACAGCATTTCAACACCAGCCAGCACAGACCCCAACACAACAACAACCCCTCAACCAGACACGGACAGATGGAGAGAGAGAGAGAGAGAGACAGAGAGAGAGAGAGACAGAGAGAGAGACAGATGGAGAGAGAGAGAGACAGATGGAGAGAGAGAGAGAGATGGAGAGAGAGAGAGACAGATGGAGAGAGAGAGAGACAGATGGAGAGAGAGAGAGACAGATGGAGAGAGAGAGAGACAGATGGAGAGAGAGAGAGACAGATGGAGAGAGAGAGAGACAGAGAGTGTCTACACTCTGGTGAAAAACACCAACAGGAGGGGGAGGAAAAAAAACTGCCCAACTGAAGGAGGATGGGCAAAAGCTCAGATGCGACAAAGAAGAAGTCATGAGACCTGACCATCCCCCAAGATAAGCCAACAGAACAGCCGTCTGCAGACCCAGACTGCAGGCAGGACCCACCAACCCATCAGACCCAACCCACCCCCGATAACCCCCACTGAGGACACACACAAGCCACAGATTGTGCTCCTTATAGACTGAAATGGGGAATACATGAATGAGAAAACATAAAATGGCAAAACTATTGTGCCAAACCTCTAGGCGTGCCCTGGAGCTGCTGTCAGAGGACCGACAGTCAGGGGGCCGACAGTCAGAGGGCCGACAGTCAGAGGGCCGACAGTCAGAGGGCCGACAGTCAGAGGGCCGACAGTCAGAGGGCCGACAGTCAGAGGGCCGACAGTCAGAGGGCCGACAGTCAGAGGGCCGACTAGGTGGCCACAGCACCCAAGGGAATGATTGAAAATGCTTCTTCCACTTTCCCTACCACACGAGTGGTCATGTGGTCATCTCCACTGTGCTACCACAAAAATACTGTCATCCTGCCACCATACAGCATGTGAATGCAAGCATTTCCTGTGACTGTGCTTCAAAACCCGACGTTTACCTGGCTCATCAACCCACGCTGGATTTGGACCACTCTATGACCAGGTACACCTGTACAAGACCACAGTCCCAAACTTTGCCAGCCCCGTGAAAGACATTGCACTCAGCCCCCGGAGCCAGCCTCCCGAACAGGCCCTGGCGGAGCCAGCCTCCCGAACAGGCCCTGGCGGAGCCAGCCTCCCGAACAGGCCCTGGCGGAGCCAGCCTCCCGAACAGGCCCTGGCGGAGCCAGCCTCCCGAACAGGCCCTGGCGGAGCCAGCCTCCCGAACAGGCCCTGGCGGAGCCAGCCTCCCGAACAGGCCCTGGCGGAGCCAGCCTCCCGAACAGGCCCTGGCGGAGCCAGCCTCCCGAACAGGCCCTGGCGGAGCCAGCCTCCCGAACAGGCCCTGGCGGAGCCAGCCTCCCGAACAGGCCCTGGCGGAGCCAGCCTCCCGAACAGGCCCTGGCGGAGCCAGCCTCCCGAACAGGCCCTGGCGGAGCCAGCCTCCCGAACAGGCCCTGGCGGAGCCAGCCTCCCGAACAGGCCCTGGCGGAGCCAGCCTCCCGAACAGGCCCTGGCGGAGCCAGCCTCCCGAACAGGCCCTGGCGGAGCCAGCCTCCCGAACAGGCCCTGGCGGAGCCAGCCTCCCGAACAGGCCCTGGCAGAGCCAGCCTCCCGAACAGGCCCTGGCAGAGCCAGCCTCCCGAACAGGCCCTGGCAGAGCCAGCCTCCCGAACAGGCCCTGGCAGAGCCAGCCTCCCGAACAGGCCCTGGCAGAGCCAGCCTCCCGAACAGGCCCTGGCAGAGCCAGCCTCCTGGTGTGAGTAGTTGAAATAGCCTAGAAATGAAGATAAAATGAAGATAAAATAGCTCAGACTTTTATTTAGAGTGTATATTTGATCTTCATTTCTCGGCTATTTTATATTTCCTTTAGAGTGTATAGACCGACGGCCTGTATAGGTCTGGACCGATACACACATTTTTGAGTTTGTATATAGTTAATAATTTAACTTTGTGTGTGTAGCCTTTTCCTGCAGTCAAATTACCTTCTCAATCTCTGCATTCAAAGACTCAAATCATGGACACGCTTACGGACAGGTGTGGCTGCTTTGTGTGATGTATTGTCGTCCCTACCTTCTTGCCCTTTATGCTGTCGTCTGTGCCCAATAATGTTTTTAACCATGTTTTGTGCTGCTACCATGTTATGTTGCTATCATGCTGTGTAGACAAGGCAGCAACACATGATATGCTGTCTTAGGTCTCTCTTATTGTAGTGTTGTGTTGTTGTCTTTGGTCTCTCTTTATGTAGTGTTGTGTTGTTGTCTTTGGTCTCTCTTTATGTAGTGTTGTGTTGTTGTCTTAGGTCTCTCTTTATGTAGTGTTGTGTTGTTGTCTTAGGTCTCTTATTGTAGTGTTGTGGTGTCTCTCTTGTTGTGATGCGTGTTTTGTCCTATATTAATATTGTATTTATTTTTAATCCCAGCCCCCGTCCCTGCAGGAGGCCTTTTGGTAGGACGTCATTGTAAATAAGAATTTGTTCTTAACTGACTTGTTAAATAAAGGTTCAATGAAGGTTTAATAAGTGGCCTCAAGAGTCCGGTCCACGTTTTCCCTGCGTGTCTCAGGATTAGTTATGAAGGTTAGTAAGAGTCTGGTCCACGTTTTCCCTGGGTGTCTCAGGATTAGTTATGAAGGTAAGTAAGAGTCTGGTCCACGTTTTCCCTGGGTGTCTCAGGATTAGTTATTAAGGTTAGTAAGAGTCCGGTCCACGTTTTCCCTGGGTGTCTCAGGATTAGTTATGAAGGTTAGTAAGAGTCCGGTCCACGTTTTCCCTGGGTGTCTCAGGATTAGTTATGAAGGTTAGTAAGAGTCCGGTCCACGTTTTCCCTGGGTGTCTCAGGATTAGTTATGAAGGTTAGTAAGGGTCCGGTCCACGTTTTCCCTGGGTGTCTCAGGAATAGTTATGAAGGTTAGTAAGAATCTGGTCCACGTTTTCCCTGGGTGTCTCAGGATTAGTTATGAAGGTAAGTAAGAGTCTGGTCCACGTTTTCCCTGGGTGTCTCAGGATTAGGATTAGTTATGAAGGTTAGTAAGAGTCCGGTCCACGTTTTCCCTGGGTGTCTCATGATTAGTTATGGAGGTTCGTAAGAGTCCGGTCCACGTTTTCCCTGAGTGTCTCAGGATTAGGGATACGAGTCTGTCCCTCCCTTCTCCATGCCTGTCCTGGCTGTCTCAGACAGTGAGTAATGGCAGAGTCCCACAGATCCCCTGAAGCAGGCGACTGGGCAGCTAGACAGAGCAGAGTCACACAGATCCCCTGAAGCTAGTGGCTGGGCATCTAGACAGAGCAGAGTCACACAGATCCCCTGAAGCTAGTGGCTGGGTAGCTAGACAGAGCAGAGTTACACAGATCCCCTGAAGCTAGTGGCTGGGTAGCTATACAGAGCAGAGTTACACAGATCCCCTGAAGCTAGTGGCTGGGTAGCTAGACAGAGCAGAGTCACACAGATCCCCTGAAGCTAGTGGCTGGGCAGCTAGACAGAGCAGAGTCACACAGATCCCCTGAAGCTAGTGGCTGGGCAGCTATACAGAGCAGAGTCACACAGATCCCCTGAAGCTAGTGGCTGGGCATCTAGACAGAGCAGAGTCACACAGATCCCCTGAAGCTAGTGGCTGGGCATCTAGACAGAGCAGAGTCACACAGATCCCCTGAAGCTAGTGGCTGGGCAGCTAGACAGAGCAGAGTCACACAGATCCCCTGAAGCTAGTGGCTGGGTAGCTAGACAGAGCAGAGTTACACAGATCCCCTGAAGCTAGTGGCTGGGTAGCTATACAGAGCAGAGTTACACAGATCCCCTGAAGCTAGTGGCTGGGCATCTAGACAGAGCAGAGTCACACAGATCCCCTGAAGCTAGTGGCTGGGCATCTAGACAGAGCAGAGTCACACAGATCCCCTGAAGCTAGTGGCTGGGCAGCTAGACAGAGCAGAGTCACACAGATCCCCTGAAGCTAGTGGCTGGGTAGCTAGACAGAGCAGAGTCACACAGATCCCCTGAAGCTAGTGGCTGGGTAGCTAGACAGAGCAGAGTTACACAGATCCCCTGAAGCTAGTGGCTGGGTAGCTATACAGAGCAGAGTTACACAGATCCCCTGAAGCTAGTGGCTGGGTAGCTATACAGTGCAGAGTTACACAGATCCCCTGAAGCAGGCGACTGGGCAGCTAGACAGAGCAGAGTCACACAGATCCCCTGAAGCTAGTGGCTGGGTAGCTATACAGAGCAGAGTCACACAGATCCCCTGAAGCTAGTGGCTGGGTAGCTATACAGAGCAGAGTCACACAGATCCCCTGAAGCTAGTGGCTGGGTAGCTAGACAGAGCAGAGTCACACAGATCCCCTGAAGCTAGTGGCTGGGTAGCTAGACAGAGCAGAGTCACACAGATCCCCTGAAGCTAGTGGCTGGGCAGCTAGACAGAGCAGAGGGGTTCACACCACTTAGCTTGAGGAACCAGCACGAAAAAGTATAGGGGACCAGTATGAAATATACCAAAAATATACCTCACTCAATACTCTAAGTCGCTCTAGATGAGAGCGTCTGTTAAATGAACATAACGTCAAATGAAGAAATAATAATATGATGGGGCAATTATATCCCCTAACCTGTGGCCCCTGGGCCTGTATTATATACTACCTCCTGTAGGTGGAGCCAGTCCCATGACTGAAGCTAACTAACTACCTCCTGTAGGTGGAGCCAGTCCCATGACTGAAGCTAACTAACTACTTCCTGTAGGTGGAGCCAGTCCCATGACTGAAGCTAACTAACTACCTCCTGTAGGTGGAGCCAGTCCCATGACTGAAGCTAACTAACTACCTCCTGTAGGTGGAGCAGGTCCCATGACTGAAGCATTCTTGTGATTCCTGCTCAGGATTCCTGGGAGAGAGACACACAAAGACAACCCCTAGTGACCTCAGAACATTCTTGGAGGATATGATGACAACATGTAAGAATGAAGATTAGATGGGGCAGATGTGTCGGGGGGCTAGGGTCAGTTTGATATATCTGGAGTACTTCTCCTGTCTTATCCGGTGTCCTGTGCGAATTCTCTCTCTCTCTCTCTCTGGACCTGAGCCCTAGGACCATGCCTCAGGACTACCTGGCATGATGACTCCTTGCTGTCCCCAGTCCACCTGGCCGTGCTGCTGCTCCAGTTTCAACTGTTCTGCCTGCGGCTATGGAACCCTGACCTGTTCACCGGATGTGCTACCTGACCCAGATCTGCTGTTTTCAACTCTCTAGAGACCGCAGGAGCGGTAGAGATACTCTCAATGATCGGCTATGAAAAGCCAACTGACATTTACTCCTGAGGTGCTGACTTGCTGCACCCTCGACAACTACTGTGATTATTATTATTTGACCATGCTGGTCATTTATGAACATTTTAACATCTTGGCCATGTTCTGTTATAATCTCCACCCGGCACAACCAGAAGAGGACTGGCCACCCCTCATAGCCTGGTTCCTCGCTAGGTTTCTTCCTAGGTTTTGGCCTTTCTAGGGAGTTTTTCCTAGCCACCGTGCTTCTACACCTGCATTGCTTGCTGCTTGGGGTTTTAGGCTGGGTTTCTGTACAGCACTTTGTGACATCAGCTGATGTATTTATAAAGCCCTTCTTACATTTGATTGATTGAGAATTCAGAAACAGACACGGACTGATGAGTAGCTACTTTTCTCCGATACTTTTCTCAGGTAAAATGCAAGATTAACTTTAGGAAATATAAATACATTTCATTTGATGGATGGGCAGGGGGGAGATGGGCAAGAATGTGGGAGGGATGGGCAGGGGGGAGATGGGTAAGAATGTGGGAGGGATGGGCAGGGGGAGAGATGGGTAGGAATGTGGGAGGGATGGGCAGGGGGGAGATGGGTAAGAATGTGGGAGGGATGGGCAAGAATGTGGGAGGGCTGGGTAAGAATGTGGGAGGGATGGGCAGGGGGGAGATGGGTAAGAATGTGGGAGGGATGGGCAGGGGGAGAGATGGGTAAGAATGTGGGAGGGATGGGCAGGGGGAGAGATGGGTAAGAATGTGGGAGGGATGGGCAGGGGGAGAGATGGGCAAGAATGTGGGAGGGATGGGCAGGGGGAGAGATGGGCAAGAATGTGGGAGGGATGGGCAGGGGGAGAGATGGGTAAGAATGTGGGAGGGATGGGCAGGGGGAAATGGGTAAGAATGTGGGAGGGATGGGCAGGGGGGAGATGGGGAGGAATGTGGGAGGGATGGGCAGGGGGGAGATGGGTAATAATGTGGGAGGGATGGGCAGGGGGGAGATGGGCAGGAATGTGGGAGGGATGGGCAGGGGGAGAGATGGGTAATAATGTGGGAGGGATGGGCAGGGGGGAGATGGGTAATAATGTGGGAGGGATGGGCGGGGGGGAGAGATGGGTAGGAATGTGGGAAGGATGGGCAGGGGGAGAGATGGGTAAGAATGTGGGAAGGATGGGCAGGGGGAGAGATGGGTAAGAATGTGGGAAGGATGGGCAGGGGGAGAGATGGGTAAGAATGTGGGAGGGATGGGCAGGGGGAAATGGGTAAGAATGTGGGAGGGATGGGCAGGGGGAGAGATGGGCAGGAATGTGGGAGGAATGGGCAGGGGGAGAGATGGGTAAGAATGTGGGAGGGATGGGCAGGGGGAGAGATGGGTAAGAATGTGGGAGGGATGGGCAGGGGGAGAGATGGGTAAGAATGTGGGAGGGATGGGCAGGGGGAGAGATGGGTAAGAATGTGGGAGGGATGGGCAGGGGGAGAGATGGGTAAGAATGTGGGAGGGATGGATGGGCAGGGGGGAGAGATGGGCAGGAATGTGGGAGGAATGGGCAGGGGGAGAGATGGGTAAGAATGTGGGAGGGATGGGCAGGGGGAAATGGGTAAGAATGTGGGAGGGATGGGCAGGGGGAGAGATGGGCAAGAATGTGGGAGGGATGGGCAGGGGGAGAGATGGGCAAGAATGTGGGAGGGATGGGCAGGGGGAGAGATGGGCAAGAATGTGGGAGGGATGGGCAGGGGGAGAGATGGGTAAGAATGTGGGAGGGATGGGCAGGGGGGAGATGGGCAGGAATGTGGGAGGGATGGGCAGGGGGAGAGATGGGTAAGAATGTGGGAAGGATGGGCAGGGGGAGAGATGGGCAGGAATGTGGGAGGGATGGGCAGGGGGGAGATGGGCAGGAATGTGGGAGGGATGGGCAGGGGGGAGAGATGGGCAGGAATGTGGGAGGAATGGGCAGGGGGAAATGGGTAGGTGGAACAAGTCCTAATACTGAAACTAACACGTTACAGACCTACAGAGCTGGCAGGGCCTTCGTCCAGCCTTGACCTCTAACCCCTGAACCCCAGAGATCAGTGCCAACTGTGATATATGGCGTTTAGCTCTGTCACACCACACTGCATTCTGGTTAGAACTCCCTCTGTAACTCCCCCTAAGAGACATCCTTAAGCCTCACCATAACTCACACTATGACCTGCGTATACGTCTAGGAACCAACACAACCAGACATCCTGATATATCTCCTAGGAAAACAGGAAATTGAAGACCCACCAAGAGGAAGACCCAGCAACCAACACATGAAGCGGATGCCACTTGCAAATAGATCAACTCTTCTCTAGTCACTGATTAACATGGTGGGGTCTGATCACCGACTTCACGCAGTCTCCATGGTAACATGCCTAGTGGTGTATGGTTGGGTGGGGTTGGATAGCAGCCAGCCAGGAAGTAGGCCTACAATATTGGCGCTGATCTGCATTAGACTTGGTCCCTTTGTGACAGTACAGTACTTGGTCTGCCCTTGGAGAGAGGTGCTGACCTCAATAAGACTTCCTGCTTGACAAATAAAAGGTTACATAAAACAGTCGGGATGAACACTAGGCTACAGTAGAAGCCACACGAGGCTAGATTACAGTAGAAGCCACACGAGGCTAGATGACAGTAGAAGCCACACGAGGCTAGATGACAGTAGAAGCCACACGAGGCTAGATGACAGTAGAAGCCACACGAGGCTAGATGACAGTAGAAGCCACACGAGGCTAGATGACAGTAGAAGCCACACGAGGCTAGATGACAGTAGAAGCCACACGAGGCTAGATGACAGTAGAAGCCACACGAGGCTAGATGACAGTAGAAGCCACACGAGGCTAGATGACAGTAGAAGCCACACGAGGCTAGATGACAGTAGAAGCCACACGAGGCTAGATTACAGTAGAAGCCACACGAGGCTAGATTACAGTAGAAGCCACACGAGGCTAGATTACAGTAGAAGCCACACGAGGCTAGATTACAGTAGAAGCCACACGAGGCCCCTCTGGGAAATAGAGTACAGTCTCACAACTCTTAATCTCTGGAGCAGATTAGTGGGGCAGCAGAATTGTCTTTTACTTCCTGGAGCAGATTAGAGGGGCAGGAGAATCATCCAGCATGTATGGCAACATTAAATCATTGTAGATTCTGCAAATCTCATTACTGTGGTATTCACAGCACATCTAATAACAGTAGTCAGCTGCTGATGCTAGTGAAAACCGTTTCAGTACACACATAGCTGAGAATATGACTCGGAGTAACAACTCAAATCTAACTTTATTGATCACATACACATTGTTAGCAGATGATATTGCGGGTGTTGCAAAATGTTTGTGCTCCTAGCTCCACCTGCACAGTAGAATCTCACAATTCACAACGATACACAAATCTAAAAGAATGGAATTAAGAAAGAAATAAATAAATAAATAAATATTATGATGAGCAATGGCTGAAAGATATTGCCTATAATACAGTATATACACATGGCATGGGTAAAACAGTATGTAAACATTGTTAAAGTGACCAGTGTTCCATGTACATAGGGCAGCAGCCTCTAAGGTGCAGGGTTGAGTAACCGGGTGGTAGCCGGCTAGTGATGGCTATTTAACAGTCTGATGGCCTTGAGATAGAAGCCATTTTTTCCCCAAGTCGCTAGGTCCCAGCTTTGATGCACCTGTACTGACCTCGCCTTCTGGATGATAGCGGGGTGAACAGGCCATGGATCGGATGGTTGATGTCCTCGATAATTTTTCCGGCATTCCTGTGACATTGGGTGTAGGTGTCCTGGAGGGCAGGTAGTTTTCCCCCGGGGATTGCGGTGGGCAGAACACACCACCCTCTGGAGAGCCCTGCGGTTGCGAGCGGTGCAGTTGCCATACCAGGCGGTGATACAGCCCGACAGGATGCTCTCAATGGTGCATTTGTAAAAAAAAGTGTGTGAGTGTCTTAGGAGGCTTTAGAAATTCAACTTGGCCCCTGAGGTTCTGTGTGGGTGGACCATTTCAGATTGTCAGTGAATGTGTACACTGAGGAACTTTACGCTTTTCACCTTCTCCACTGCGGTCCCGTCGATCTGATTCTGACCCAATTTTTCAGGGTATGCATGAGGCAACACCAGTGGAACAGAGGCAGGAGGAGGAGGAGTCCTGGAGAGATGAAGGTGAAGAGAAAACCGGCCACCTCTTCCCTCCACCTCCAGTCACTTGATAATAAGATGGATAACCTTTGATCGTGGAATTGCTACCAAACGGGACTTTCGTAATTGCAATATTCTCTGTTTTTTCTGAAACGTGGCCTTCAGACAAGATAACCCCCATTGCTATCCAACTCGATGGATTCTCACCGAGCGGACAGGACAGTTGAGTCGGGGAAATCGAAAGGAGAGTTTTGCCTCTTCAACAACTGGTGTGCTTATTTGAGCGGATGTCTCGACCCATTGTTCACCAGTCTTGGAATACCTGATGGTCAAATGTTGACTCCCGAGGGAGTTGTTTTCAGCTGGTATCGTGACTGTTGTACACATTCCACCTCAGGACAAGAAATATAACAAGCAGACACTTAACGAACTGTATGAAGCTGAAAACACATCTGGAGGCTGCTTTCCGCCACCGGCGATTTTAATTCTGCGTTATTAAGACACGTAACCTCTAACACTTCTCCTTCGCCACTAGGAGGCGATAAAGTCCTAGACCACTTAATCTACCCACAAGCAAGCATACAAGACCCTCCCTTGTCCGCCATTCAGCAAATCAGATCACGACTCCATACTCCTGCTTCCTGTTTACAAGTAGAAGCTCAAAACAGGAAGTACCTGTGACTCGCTCCATTGAGAAATCATGCTGTGAGTTAAGCTGTGACCTTGTAAAGAAACTCAGTACATCAGCAGACTAGAACTGTTCATATTTAGATCCTCAGAACAGCACAGGCCTCCAGAAATAGCATGAAGCCTGGGGTATGGGTGAGGTGGACAGCTGGGGGACAGACCCT
This sequence comes from Salvelinus fontinalis, assembly GCF_029448725.1. Taxonomy (NCBI): domain Eukaryota; kingdom Metazoa; phylum Chordata; class Actinopteri; order Salmoniformes; family Salmonidae; genus Salvelinus; species Salvelinus fontinalis. The sequence goes on along the minus strand of NC_074683.1, from coordinate 49,552,265 downwards.
AGGAATGGGGACGGGATGGGGCAGAGGGTCATGGTCCTCTGGGCCAGCTCCGAAGGCCTGGGGATAGGTCTGGCAATATGGAGCTACAGTGCATGATTAGCGAAACATACCAAAACCAGTTCAAAAGCTAAAACATATTTACAGTAAAGCGGCATCCTTCAAGAACAAACAGCAGCTGAACCAAAAGACTTTACCCCACAGCTGACGTCTCACTCACTCAACAGGATATCCTTCAGACACAAAGGTCTCCCTCCAGGCCAACAGATAAGTTCAGCCTGGCTAGAGTAGAGCCCATTCCTACTATTCTCATCATACAAACTGCTAATCATACTGCTAATCAATACCTTCTGAAGAAAAACAACATAGATCAGCATACATTACAAGCTGGTCCATGCTGGTCAGTGTTGGTCTGATGCTGGTCTTGACCAGCATGGTCTAACTGGTTATACTGGCATGGTGACCAGCCTTCGCTGTGTTATGGACACTGATGACCAGCATACATCCTATTGGAAACCAGCCAGAGTCGATTCCCACAACCTGCATTCAGAATGACTGAGTTAAAAAGATGAATAAATGAGAACAGAGATCTCAGTAACAGTTGCAATTAGTTTAGAAAGATGTTACTTATCTTTGTGTCGCATAAGATAAATGTATTGATTAATTAAATCAGATCAACTCTGGTATACGGCACCCCACCCCCCCACCCCAGTATCCAAACGTTCATAGCATCATACAGTCCTTCTCTCATACCGAGATTTACAGTATTAACGGTTTAGTACACAAGGGGTTGCCATAAAATGCAAAAAATACCCATTGTGCTAACAACCTTAACAGAAGTAATAGCGAATATCCATGGAGGCTGCTAGATAAATATGCTAACGAGCACAAACGAAAATAAACAAAATTGCAAAGACAGGCAATCCAGCTCATAAAGGTATACATATATATTAGGTAGGCGCTACCAAGTGTCATTTTTGGTGAGTTTGCACATTCAAATCGAATTTACTTACATATCAGCTGATCTAAGAAGGGCTGCAACTGAATGCATTCAACTGAACTGTGTCTTCTGCATCAGAGAGATGCATAATCAACATCCACGACATTCCCCGGCGCCCGGGGAACAAGGCTAATAACTGCCTTGCTCAGGGGCAGAACGTCAGCTCTGGGATTCTGCCCAACGCTCTAACCACTAGGCTACCTGCCGCCGAAGATAGTGGCCGCTGTACAGAAGTCAAAGCTCTCTCAAAAAACACAAAACTCAATATCCTTATTAATTCAGCCACTAACTTAGATTAACTAGCAAATTGAATTTAGGGAGTCGGTTTAACACAGAATTCTACTTTTTTCACACACAAAAAAAAGAATAAAACACTTTGTGCATTTTGTAAAATGCTTCTTATTGTAATTTCGGCCTCAGACTAATGTTGTGTCACAACTTGTAGACTTGTTTCCGTGCTAACCTTACTTTGCTTCCTGCAAACTTTACAGTTTTTAACTTTTTAATGACCGTTTTATATTTATATTTTTTCCCCTCCATCGCTCAACTTTTTTCATTCAACTTTTTCACTCCGGACGCTTTATCTGGACGTGGTTCGTCAGGACCTCCACCAGCCCGAAGCTAAGCAGTAACGTTAACATGATGCCTTCTAATTGCAGTCGCTGTACTCATAATATACAGGAGAACGATCGCCTCGCTGTACTCATAATATACAGGAGAACGATCGCCTTACGGCGAGGATAGCTGTGCTGCAAGCCCAGCTTCAGATGCAATCGTTAGGCAAGGGTAATTTAAGTGTAGGAAAGGATGAAACAGCATCTGTGCCACCAGTAAGTACAGATAGTAACGTTAGTATAAATCCCCCCGCACAGTCCCCGCAGCCGGACAACTTTCTCATGGCTTCTGGAGGGAAATGCTGTAGGAATGCTCAACCGGTATCGCTCATTCAGCCGACAGAAACTTTCAACCGGTTTTCCCCATTAAGTAGCAAGTCGGAGTCTGAGGCCGAGTCTTCTCTGGTCTCTACTCCTCCCGTTACGGGGTCTGAGATGCCGAAGCCTCCCCACCATTAGCTCTGACAAATTGAAAACCCTAGTCATTGGCGACTACATTACCCACAGTTTTAGACTTAAAATGAATCATCCAGAGATCATACACTGTTTACCAGGGGGCAGGGCTACCGACGTTAAGGCTAATCTTAAGATGGTGCTGGCTAAAGCTAAATCTGGCGAGTGTAGAGAGTATAGAGATATTGTTATCCACGTCGACACCAACGATGTTAGGATGAAACAGTCAGAGGTCACCAAGTGCAACATAGCTTCAGCTTGCAAATCTAGAAAAATGTGTCGGCATCAAGTAGTTGTCTCTGGCCCCTCCCAGTTAGGGGGAGTGATGAGCTCTACAGCAGAGTCTCACAACTCAATCGCTGGTTGAAAATTGTTTTCTGCCACTCCCAAAAGAGAATTGTAGATAACTAGCCCTCCTTCTGGGATTCACCCACAAACAGGACCAAGCCTGGCCTGCTGAGGAGTGACGGACTCCATCCTAGCTGGAGGGGTGCTCTCATCTTATCTACAAACATAGACAGGGCTCTAACTCCTCTAGCTCCACAATGAGATAGCGTGCTGCCTGGCCTGCACCCTGTCAGCCAACTTAGTGGAGTCTGCCACTAGCACAGTCAGTGTAATCAGCTCAGCTATCCCATTGAGACTGTGTCTGTGCCTCGATCTAGGTTGAGCAAAATTAAACATGGCGGTGTTCGCCTTAGCAATCTCACTAGGACCTCCTCCATTCCTGCCATTATTGAAACAGATCGTGATACCTCACATCTCAAAATAGGGTTACTTAATGTTAGATCCCTCACTTCAAAGGCAGTCATAGTCAATGAACTAATCACTGATCATAATCTTGATGTGATTGGCCTGACTGAAACATGGCTTAAGCCTGATGAATTTACTGTGTTAAATGAGGCCTCTCCTCCTGGTTACACTAGTGACCATATCCCCCGTGCATCCCGCAAAGGCGGAGGTGTTGCTAACATTTACGACAGCAAATTTCAATTTACAAAAAAACCTGACGTTTGTCTTTTGAGTTTCTAGGCAACTCAATCACTTTTTATAGCTACTGTTTACAGGCCTCATGGGCCATATACAGCGTTCCTCACAGAGTTCCCTGAATTCCTATCGGAATGGCAGATAATATTCAAGTGGAGACCCACTCCAAAAGGCTTTCGGAGCCATCAACTCAGTGGGTTTTGTCCAACTTACTGCCACAGTCATACTATGGACCTAGTTTTGTCCCGTGGAATAAATATTGTGGATCTAATGTTTTTCGTCATAATCCTGGACTATCGGACCACCATTTTATTACATTTGCAATCTCAACAAATAATCTGCTCAGACCCCAACCAAGGATCATCAAAAGCCGTGCTATAAATTCTCGGACAACCCAAAGATTTCTAAATGCCCTTTCAGACTCCCTCCACCTACCCAAGGACGTCAGAGTACAAAAATCAATTAACCGCCTGAGGAACTCAATTTAACTTTGCGTAATACCCTAAATGCAGTCACACCCCTAAAAACATTTGTCATAGGAAACTAGCTCCCTGGTATACAGAAAATACCCGAGCCCTGAAGCAAGCTTCCAGAAAATTAGAACGGAAATGGCGCTACACCAAACTGGAAGTCTTCCGACTAGCTTGGAAAGACAGAACCGTGCAGTATTGAAGAGCCCTCACTGCTGCTCGACCATACTATTTTTCCAACTTAATTGAGGAAAATAAGAACAATCCAAAATGTATTTATGTTACTGTCGCAAAGTTAACTAAAAAGCAGCATTCCCCAAGAGAGGATGGCTTTCACTTCAGCAGTAATAAATTCATGAACTTCAACTTCTTTGAGGAAAAGATCATGATCATTAGAAAGCAAATTATGTACTCCTCTTTAAATCTGCGTATTCCTCCAAAGCTCAGTTGTCCTGAGTCTGCACAACTCTGCCAGGACCTAGGATCAAGGGAGACACTCAAGTATTTTATTACTATAGCTCTTGACACATTGATGAAAATACTGATCCTATTCCTACTAAACTACTGAAAGCGCTGCTTCCTGTGCTCGGCCCTCCTATGTTGAACATAATAAACAGCTCTCTATCCACCGGATGTGTACCAAACTCACTAAAAGTGGCAGTAATAAAGCCTCTCTTGAAAAAGCCAAATCTTGAACGAGAAAATATTTTCAAAAACAGCCTATATTAAAAGCTGTTGCACAGCAACTCACTGCCTTCCTGAAGACAAACAATGTATACGAAATGCTTCAGTCTGGTTTTAGACCCCATCATAGCACTGAGACTGTACTCGTGAAGGTGGTAAATTACCTTTTAATGGCGTCAGACCGAGGCTCTGCATCTGTCCTCGTGCTACTAGACCTTAGTGCTGCCTTTGATACCATCGATCACCACATTCTTTTGGAGCGATTGGAAACCCAAATTGGTCGACACGGACAAGTTCTGGCCTGGTTTAGATCTTATCTGTCGGAAAGATATCAGTTTGTCTCTGTGAATGGTTTGTCCTCTGACAAATCAACTGTACATTTCGGTGTTCCTCAAGGTTCCGTTTTAGGACCACTATTGTTTTCACTATATATTTTACCTCTTGGTGATGTCATTCGAAAACATAATGTTACCTTTCACTGCTATGTGGATGACACACAGCTGTACATTCATGGATGAAAACATGGTGAAGCCCCAGAATTGCCCTCCCTGGAAGCCTACTTTTTAAACTGCTAGTTCTAGGTCCCAAGAAACAAAAGAGATCTTCTGTTGAATCTGGCAATTAATCTTGATTAATCTTGATGGTTGTAAAGTCATCTCAAATAAAACTGAAGGACCTCGGCGTTACTCTGGACGCTGATCTCTTTTGGACGAACATATCAAGACTGTTTCAAGTACAGCTTTTTTCCCCAACTACATAACATTACAAAAATCAGAAATCTTCTGTCCAAAAATCAATCCATGCTTTTGTCACTCCTAGGTTAGACTACTGCAATGCTCTACTTTCCGGCTACCCGGAAAAAGCACTAAATAAATAAACTTCAGTTAGTCCAAAACACAGCTGCTAGAATCTTGACAAAAACCAACACATTTTATCATATTACTCCAGTGCTAGTCTCTCTACACTGGCTTTTCTGTTAAGGCTAGGGCTGATTTCAAGGTTTTACTGCTAACCTACAAAGCATTACACGGGCTTGCTCCTACCTATCTTTCCGATTTAGTCCTGCCGTACATACCTACACGTACGCTACGGTCACAAGACGCAGGCCTCCTTACTGTCACTAGAATTTCTAAGCAAACAGCTGGAGGCAGGCCTTTCTCCTATGGAGCTCAATTTTTATGGAATGGTCTGCCTACCCATGTGAGAGACGCAGACTCGGTCTCAACCTTTAAGTCTTTATTGAATACTCATCTCTTCAGTAAGTCCTATGATTGAGTATAGTCTGGCCCAGGGGTGTGAAGGTGAACAGAAAGGCACTGGAGCAACGAACCGCCCTTGCTGTCTCTGCCAGGCCGGTTCCCCTCTTCCACTGGGATTCTCTGCCTCAAACCCTATTACAGGGGCTGAGTCACTGGCTTACTGGTGCTCTTTCATGCCGTCCCTAGGAGGGGTGCGTCACTTGAGTGGGTTGAGTCACTGGCGTGATCTTCCTGTCCGGGTTGACGCCCCCCCTTGGGTGCGTGCCATGGGGGAGATCTTCGTGGGCTATATTCGGCCTTGTCTCAGGATGGTAAGTTGGTGGTTGAAAATATCCCTCTAGTGGTGTGGGGGCTGTGCTTTGGTAAAGTGGGTGGGGTTATTTCCTGCCTGGTTGGCCCTGTCCGTGGGTATCGTCAGACGGGGCCATAGTGTCTCCCGACCCCTCCTGTCTCAGCCTCCAGTATTTATGCTGCAATAGTTTGTGTCGGGGGCCAGGGTCAGTCTGTTATATCTGGAGTATTTCTCCTGTCTTATCTGGTGTCCTGTGTGAATTTAAGTATGCTCTCTCTAATTCTCTTTCTCTCGGAGGACCCGAGCCCTAGGACCATGCCTCAGGACTACCTGGCCTGATGACTCCTTGCTGTCCCAGTCCACCTGGTCATGCTGCTGCTCCAGTTTCAGCTGTTCTGCCTGCGGCTATGGAACCCTGACCTGTTCACCGGACGTGCTACCTTGTCCCAGACCTGCTGTTTTCAACTCTCTAGAGACAGCAGGAGCGGTAGAGATACTCTCAATGATCGGCTATGAAAAGCCAACTGGCATTTACTCCTGAGGTGCTGACCTGGTGCACCCTCGACAACTACTGTGATTATTATTATTTGACCATGCTGGTCATTTATGAACATTTGAACATCTTGGTCATGTTCTGTTATAATCTCCACCCGGCACAGCCAGAAGAGGACTGGCCACCCCTCATAGCCTGGTTCCTCGCTAGATTTCTTCCTAGGTTCTGGTCTTTCTAGGGAGTTTTTCCTAGCCACCGTGCTTCTACACCTGCATTGCTTGCTGCTTGGGGTTTTAGGCTGGGTTTCTGTACAGCACTTCGAGATATCAGCTGATGTAAGAAGGGCTTTATAAATAAATAATTCTTACATTTGATTGAGAATTCAGAAACAGGCAGACTGATGAGTAGCTACTTTTCTCCGATACTTTTCTCGGGTAAAAATGCAAGATTAACTTTAGGAAATGTACCTGGCTATATTCTTTCCATGATAAAATTTTGAAATGGGCAGTGTCTTCGCAAAAAATAAAAATACTTTGCTTTTTCATTGAAAGCTCATTTACGTGTGTTGCTGCCAGCCAAATAGCGTTGCACTTCTGTTGTCATCTGATGGAAATGAAACCATTTTCTGCTGATTGTGTTACACTGATGTATTTTCTGTGAAGAAAAACTATAACTAACCCCATTCTGTACAAATTTGCGACATTCAAACGAGGCTGCAATGAAAACTAATGTAGCGACTGTGTTGCCATCAAAAATCTGGGGTGTGAACTACGTTTCTATTTAAGCGTTGATTACATGGTAATCCAATAATATATATATTTTTTAAACTGATCCCCTCCGACGCTGTACGTTAAAATTGTGACGTGTCATGACGTAACATGCAGCACCCATAATGCAACTCATTCTGTGTCGTACAGCCTCTCTCCACCAGGTGTAGCACTACTCTCCCCGTTTAAAAAGAAAGGGACAGGGTAAGGGGGGGTACCTAGTCATTTTTTGCGTCATCACTGCAAGCTATCGTGACTCTCAAAAGCCGCTGTTTCTGAAGAGCACTTTGGCGCCGCCCTAAAAACCAGATTCAAATTCGACACAAACCTTCAAATAAGTAATTACACATTATATCAACTCTTTATAGTTTTTTAAATTTACGTTTTAGAGGCGATAAGGTGATAAAAAAAACGTTTTAATTGTGTCATTATGGGGTATTGTGATGTCATTGTGGGGTATTGTGATGTCATTGTGGGGTAGTGTGATGTCATTGTGGGGTAGTGTGATGTCATTGTGGGGTAGTGTGATGTCATTGTGGGGTAGTGTGATGTCATTGTGGGGTAGTGTGATGTCATTGTGGGGTAGTGTGATGTCATTGTGGGGTAGTGTGATGTCATTGTGGGGTAGTGTGATGTCATTGTGGGGTATTGTGATGTCATTGTGGGGTATTGTGATGTCATTGTGGGGTATTGTGTGTAGATTGATGAAGTGATGGAAAAAAATCTAAATCAATCCATTTCAGGATGTAACAAAATGTGGGAAAAGTAAGGAGGAGTCCGAATGCGCCGCACTTATATGCACTGTGCAGCCTTACCTACGGGTCTTGTATGCACTGTGCAGCCTTACCTACGGGTCTTATATGCACTGTGCAGCCTTACCTACGGGTCTTATATGCACTGTGCAGCCTTACCTACGGGTCTTATATGCACTGTGCAGCCTTACCTACGGGTCTCGTATGCACTGTGCAGCCTTACCTACGGGTCTCGTATGCACTGTGCAGCCTTACCTACGGGTCTTATATGCACTGTGCAGCCTTACCTACGGGTCTTATATGCACTGTGCAGCCTTACCTACGGGTCTTATATGCACTGTGCAGCCTTACCTACGGGTCTTATATGCACTGTGCAGCCTTACCTACGGGTCTTGTATGCACTGTGCAGCCTTACCTACGGGTCTTGTATGCACTGTGCAGCCTTACCTACGGGTCTTGTATGCACTGTGCAGCCTTACCTACGGGTCTTGTATGCACTGTGCAGCCTTACCTACGGGTCTTGTATGCACTGTGCAGCCTTACCTACGGGTCTTATATGCACTGTGCAGCCTTACCTACGGGTCTTATATGCACTGTGCAGCCTTACCTACGGGTCTTGTATGCACTGTGCAGCCTTACCTACGGGTCTTATATGCACTGTGCAGCCTTACCTACGGGTCTTATATGCACTGTGCAGCCTTACCTACGGGTCTTATATGCACTGTGCAGCCTTACCTACGGGTCTTATATGCACTGTGCAGCCTTACCTACGGGTCTTATATGCACTGTGCAGCCTTACCTACGGGTCTTATATGCACTGTGCAGCCTTACCTACGGGTCTTATATGCACTGTGCAGCCTTACCTACGGGTCTTATATGCACTGTGCAGCCTTACCTACGGGTCTTATATGCACTGTGCAGCCTTACCTACGGGTCTTATATGCACTGTGCAGCCTTACCTACGGGTCTTATATGCACTGTGCAGCCTTACCTACGGGTCTTATATGCACTGTGCAGCCTTACCTACGGGTCTTATATGCACTGTGCAGCCTTACCTACGGGTCTTATATGCACTGTGCAGCCTTACCTACGGGTCTTATATGCACTGTGCAGCCTTACCTACGGGTCTTATATGCACTGTGCAGCCTTACCTACGGGTCTTATATGCACTGTGCAGCCTTACCTACGGGTCTTATATGCACTGTGCAGCCTTACCTACGGGTCTTATATGCACTGTGCAGCCTTACCTACGGGTCTTATATGCACTGTGCAGCCTTACCTACGGGTCTTATATGCACTGTGCAGCCTTACCTACGGGTCTTATATGCACTGTGCAGCCTTACCTACGGGTCTTATATGCACTGTGCAGCCTTACCTACGGGTCTTATATGCACTGTGCAGCCTTACCTACGGGTCTTATATGCACTGTGCAGCCTTACCTACGGGTCTTATATGCACTGTGCAGCCTTACCTACGGGTCTTATATGCACTGTGCAGCCTTACCTACGGGTCTTATATGCACTGTGCAGCCTTACCTACGGGTCTTATATGCACTGTGCAGCCTTACCTACGGGTCTTATATGCACTGTGCAGCCTTACCTACGGGTCTTATATGCACTGTGCAGCCTTACCTACGGGTCTTATATGCACTGTGCAGCCTTACCTACGGGTCTTGTATGCACTGTGCAGCCTTACCTACGGGTCTTGTATGCACTGTGCAGCCTTACCTACGGGTCTTATATGCGCTGTGCAGCCTTACCTACGGGTCTTATATGCGCTGTGCAGCCTTACCTACGGGTCTTATATGCACTGTGCAGCCTTACCTACGGGTCTTATATGCACTGTGCAGCCTTACCTACGGGTCTTATATGCACTGTGCAGCCTTACCTACGGGTCTTATATGCACTGTGCAGCCTTACCTACGGGTCTTATATGCACTGTGCAGCCTTACCTACGGGTCTTATATGCACTGTGCAGCCTTACCTACGGGTCTTATATGCACTGTGCAGCCTTACCTACGGGTCTTATATGCACTGTGCAGCCTTACCTACGGGTCTTATATGCACTGTGCAGCCTTACCTACGGGTCTTATATGCACTGTGCAGCCTTACCTACGGGTCTTATATGCACTGTGCAGCCTTACCTACGGGTCTTGTATGCACTGTGCAGCCTTACCTACGGGTCTTGTATGCGCTGTGCAGCCTTACCTACGGGTCTTATATGCACTGTGCAGCCTTACCTACGGGTCTTATATGCGCTGTGCAGCCTTACCTACGGGTCTTATATGCACTGTGCAGCCTTACCTACGGGTCTTATATGCGTTGTGCAGCCTTACCTACGGGTCTTATATGCACTGTGCAGCCTTACCTACGGGTCTTATATGCGCTGTGCAGCCTTACCTACGGGTCTTGGGTGATCAGCCTACTCAGCGACAGCCACAGAACACAACTGTTTAGAGTTCACACAAATATTAGCATCGTAGCTAATATTCATGGTCCTTAGATCCATACTTAAGGCTGTACACGGACCCCTGCTCAGATGAAACAATCATCCTCACCTGCACTCCTGGCTGGCTGAGTTAACACACCACTATTTATCTAGTTGAATCTGTATACTGACTCGCCTTTTTAAAGAAATCCTGAACAACCTGAAAAAAAAAAAACATTGTGGTCCCACAAGTGTCTGTAGGCGATCCAGGGCTTTCAAAATCTGAATATAACGAGACATTTACACAATTGTATTTATTTCACCTTTTCATGCTACACAAAGATAAATAACACATGTTTCTAAACTAATCTGCTATAAATCTGCTAGGTGGACTTCCTGCACCTGTTACTGAGATGTTACAATCAACATAGGCCCTACAACACATCCGGTTTGGAGCGAGCGGTCGCATTTGCATTCGCTCTGCAGGTTGTATAACTTTTCATTACATTTCATTATAGTACAATGGTTTAATTTGTCCAACCTTAGCAATTTCTTCTTAGCTAGCTACATAGCCGTCTGTGTATCAAAGATAATTGCGTAATTATCGTATTTCGTCGTCTATCGTAGTCCACACTGCTATCTGCCCAGCAGCTAGCCAGCTAGCAAACGTCCACCGTCTACCAAATAGTAGTATAACTTTTCATTACATTTCATTATAGTACAACGGTCTGATTTTCATTTTCATTACAGTACAACGGTTTGATTTGTTTGATCTTAGCTAGCTACATAGCCGTCTTTGTATCAAACATAATTGTGTAGTTATTGAGGTTCGCTAGCCAGCTATTTTCGTCCTAACGTAACGCAACGTAGCCAACACTGCTAGCTAGCCAGCTTGCCACCGAATAGCAGCATTGTAGAAACGAGTGCATTACAACGGAACGACTTGATTAGTGTAGTGTTAGCTGGCTACACAGTTGTCTTTGCTATCTTTGATTTGTTTGATCTTAGCTAGCTACTTAGCTGGCTACATAGCCGTCTTTGTATCAAAGATAATTGTGTAGTTATCGAGGTTCGCTGAGGTTCGCTAGCCAGGTATTCTCGTCCTAACGTAACGTAGTCAACCCTGCTAGCTAGCCAGCTAGCCACCGATTAGCAGCACTGTAGAAACGATTACATTACAACGGAACGACTTGATTTGTGTAGTGTTAGCTAGCTACATAGTTTTCTTTGCTATCTTTGTATCTAAGATAATTGTGTAGCTTTGAGTAATTATCGGTTAGCTAGCCAGCTATTTTCGCCTGCCGCGCTGCCGTCCTCCTACCTAGCCAACACTGCTAGCTAACACTGCTAGCTAGCCAACTTCTACCGAATAGCAGCACTGTAGAAACTTACATTACAACGGAACGACTTGATTAGCGTAGTGTTAGCTAGTTGTCTTTGCTGTCCTTGTATCCATGATAATTGTGTAGTTTAGAGAAATTTAGAGAAATTGTCGAGGTCACCTAGCCAGCTTCACTTTCAACAACGCAGCCACTGCTAGCCAGGCTACTTCACCAGCCAGCAGTACTATATCATTTTAGTCAATCAGATTTCTTATTTTATTTTTGCAACGTAAGCTTAACTCTCTGAACATTCGAGACGTGTAGCCCACTTGTCATTCTAATCTCCTTTGCTTTAGCGTAGCCTCTTCTGTAGCCTGTCAACTATGTGTCTGTCTATCCCTGTTCTTTCCTCTCTGCACAGACCATACAAACGCTTCACACCGCGTGGCCGCGCCCACCCTAACCTGGTGGTCCCAGCCCGCACGACCCACGTGGAGTTCCAGGTCTCCGGTAGCCTCTGGAACTGCCGATCCGCGGCCAACAAGGCAGAGCTCATCTCAGCCTATGCGTCCCTCCAGTCCCTCGACTTCTTGGCACTGACGGAAACATGGCTCACCACAGATAACACTGCTACTCCTACTGCTCTCTCTTCGTCTGCCCACGTGTTCTCGCACACCCCGAGAGCTTCTGGTCAGCGGGGTGGTGGCACCGGGATCCTCATCTCTCCCAAGTGGTCATTCTCTCTTTCTCCCCTTACCCATCTGTCTATCGCCTCCTTTGAATTCCATGCTGTCACAGTTACCAGCCCTTTCAAGCTTAACATCCTTATCATTTATCGCCCTCCAGGTTCCCTTGGAGAGTTCATCAATGAGCTTGATGCCTTGATAAGCTCCTTTCCTGAGGACGGCTCACCTCTCACAGTTCTGGGTGACTTTAACCTCCCCATGTCTACCTTTGACTCATTCCTCTCTGCCTCCTTCTTTCCACTCCTCTCCTCTTTTGACCTCACCCTCTCACCTTCCCCCCCTACTCACAAGGCAGGCAATACGCTTGACCTCATCTTTACTAGATGCTGTTCTTCCACTAACCTCATTGCAACTCCCCTCCAAGTCTCCGACCACTACCTTGTATCCTTTTCCCTCTCGCTCTCATCCAACACTTCCCACACTGCCCCTACTCGGATGGTATCGCGCCGTCCCAACCTTCGCTCTCTCTCCCCCGCTACTCTCTCCTCTTCCATCCTATCATCTCTTCCCTCTGCCCAAACCTTCTCCAACCTATCTCCTGATTCTGCCTCATCAACCCTCCTCTCCTCCCTTTCTGCATCCTTTGACTCTCTAGGTCCCCTATCCTCCAGGCCGGCTCGGTCCTCCCCTCCCGCTCCGTAGCTCGACGACTCATTGCGAGCTCACAGAACAGGGCTCCGGGCAGCCGAGCGGAAATGGAGGAAAACTCGCCTCCCTGCGGACCTGGCATCCTTTCACTCCCTCCTCTCTACATTTTCCTCTTCTGTCTCTGCTGCTAAAGCCACTTTCTACCACTCTAAATTCCAAGCATCTGCCTCTAACCCTAGGAAGCTCTTTGCCACCTTCTCCTCCCTCCTGAATCCTCCTCCCCCTCCCCCCCCCTCCTCCCTCTCTGCAGACGACTTCGTCAACCATTTTGAAAAGAAGGTCGACGACATCCGATCCTCGTTTGCTAAGTCAAACGACACCGCTGGTTCTGCTCACACTGCCCTACCCTGTGCTTTGACCTCTTTCTCCCCTCTCTCTCCAGATGAAATCTCGCGTCTTGTGACGGCCGGCCGCCCAACAACCTGCCCGCTTGACCCTATCCCCTCCTCTCTTCTCCAGACCATTTCCGGAGACCTTCTCCCTTACCTCACCTCGCTCATCAACTCATCCTTGACCGCTGGCTACGTCCCTTCCGTCTTCAAGAGAGCGAGAGTTGCACCCCTTTTGAAAAAACCTACACTCGATCCCTCCGATGTCAACAACTACAGACCAGTATCCCTTCTTTCTTTTCTCTCCAAAACTCTTGAACGTGCCGTCCTTGGCCAGCTCTCCTGCTATCTCTCTCAGAATGACCTTCTTGATCCAAATCAGTCAGGTTTCAAGACTAGTCACTCAACTGAGACTGCTCTTCTCTGTATCACGGAGGCGCTCCGCACTGCTAAAGCTAACTCTCTCTCCTCTGCTCTCATCCTTCTAGACCTATCGGCTGCCTTCGATACTGTGAACCATCAGATCCTCCTCTCCACCCTCTCCGAGTTGGGCATCTCCGGCGCGGCACACGCTTGGATTGCGTCCTACCTGACAGGTCGCTCCTACCAGGTGGCGTGGCGAGAATCTGTCTCCTCACCACGCGCTCTCACCACTGGTGTCCCCCAGGGCTCTGTTCTAGGCCCTCTCCTATTCTCGCTATACACCAAGTCACTTGGCTCTGTCATAACCTCACATGGTCTCTCCTATCATTGCTATGCAGACGACTAACATCAAGGCGGTGGCCCGTTCCTGTAGGTTCATGCTCTACAACATCCGCAGAGTACGACCCTGCCTCACACAGGAAGCGGCGCAGGTCCTAATCCAGGCACTTGTCATCTCCCGTCTGGATTACTGCAACTCGCTGTTGGCTGGGCTCCCTGCCTGTGCCATCAAACCCCTACAACTCATCCAGAACGCCGCAGCCCGTCTGGTGTTCAACCTTCCCAAGTTCTCTCACATCACCCCGCTCCTCCGCTCTCTCCACTGGCTTCCAGTTGAAGCTCGCATCCGCTACAAGACCATGGTGCTTGCCTACGGAGCTGTGAGGGGAACGGCACCTCAGTACCTTCAGGCTCTGATCAGGCCCTACACCCAAACAAGGGCACTGCGTTCATCCACCTCTGGCCTGCTCGCCTCCCTACCACTGAGGAAGTACAGTTCCCGCTCAGCCCAGTCAAAACTGTTCGCTGCTCTGGCACCCCAATGGTGGAACAAACTCCTTCACGACGCCAGGACAGCGGAGTCAATCACCACCTTCCGGAGACACCTGAAACCCCACCTCTTCAAGGAATACCTAGGATAAAGCAATCCTTCTGCCCCCCCCCCCCTTAAAAGATTTAGATGCACTATTGTAAAGTGGCTGTTCCACTGGATGTCATAAGGTGAATGCACCAATTTGTAAGTCGCTCTGGATAAGAGCGTCTGCTAAATGACTTAAATGTAAATGTAAACACAGAGTAATTAGCCTGATGAAGACCATCTTGGTTAGTGAAGGTAGTTTGGTTTGTCCCAGTACGTAGTTTGTCCTCCTTACCTCTCCGTAGTCGGTTGTAAGGACCAGGTCGTCGTGGGAACGGGAGCTGACAGTAGCAGGGAGGAGCAGCTCTTTGTCCCGCAGCCAAACACGGGCCCCCTGAAACACAACAGAAGATCAGGTTCTGGGAGCACAGAGGACTAGAATCCGATGCCCCCCGACCGTCAACAACCACTAGAATCCGATGACCCCGACCGTCAACAACCACTAGAATCCGATGCCCCCCGACCGTCAACAACCACTAGAATCCGATGCCCCCCGACCGTCAACAACCACTAGAATCCGATGCCCCCCGACCGTCAACAACCACTAGAATCCGATGCCCCCCGACCGTCAACAACCACTAGAATCCGATGCCCCCCGACCGTCAACAACCACTAGAATCCGATGCCCCCCGACCGTCAACAACCACTAGAATCCGATGCCCCCCGACCGTCAACAACCACTAGAATCCGATGCCCCCCGACCGTCAACAACCACTAGAATCCGATGCCCCCCGACCGTCAACAACCACTAGAATCCGATGCCCCCCGACCGTCAACAACCACTAGAATCCGATGCCCCCCGACCGTCAACAACCACTAGAATCCGATGCCCCCCGACCGTCAACAACCACTAGAATCCGATGCCCCCCGACCGTCAACAACCACTAGAATCCGATGCCCCCGACCGTCAACAACCACTAGAATCCGATGCCCCCGACCGTCAACAACCACTAGAATCCGATGCCCCCGACCGTCAACAACCACTAGAATCCGATGCCCCCCGACCGTCAACAACCACTAGAATCCGATGTCCCCCGACCGTCAACAACCACTAGAATCCGATGTCCCCCGACCGTCAACAACCACTAGAATCCGATGTCCCCGACCGTCAACAACCACTAGAATCCGATGTCCCCGACTGTCAACAACCACTAGAATCTGATGTCCCCCGACTGTCAACAACCACTAGAATCTGATGTCCCCGACTGTCAACAACCACTAGAATCTGATGTCCCCGACTGTCAACAACCACTAGAATCTGATGTCCCCGACTGTCAACAACCACTAGAATCCGATGTCCCCGACTGTCAACAACCACTAGAATCCGATGCCCCCGACCGTCAACAACCACTAGAATCCGATGTCCCCGACTGTCAACAACCACAAGAATCCGATGTCCCCAACTGTCAACAACCACTAGAATCTGATGCCCCCCGACTGTCAACAACCACTAGAATCTGTGTCAATGTCAAGGGTCACTTCAGGAGGGGAATGGCAACCCATAAACATGCCATAAGAGAAACATATAGTTTCAAATGAATTACTTAAAAATCATACAATGTGATTTTCTGGATTTTTGTTTTAGATTCGGTCTCTCACAGTTGAAGTGTACCTATGATAAAAATTACAGACCTCTACATGCTTTGTAAGTAGGAAAACCTGAAAAATCGGCAGTGTATCAAATACTTGTTCTCCCCACTGTACATGGTTTCCAGTCCTGGTTCTACAGTATAGACACCAACTTTTCAGAGAGAAAGAAATGGTTTCCAGTCCTGGTTCTACAGTACAGACACCAACATCTCAGAGAGAAAGAAATGGTTTCCAACCTGGTTCTACAGTACAGACACCAACATCTCAGAGAGAAAGAAATGGTTTCCAACCTGGTTCTACAGTACAGACACCAACATCTCAGAGAGAAAGAAATGGTTTCCAACCTGGTTCTACAGTACAGACACCAACATCTCAGAGAGAAAGAAATGGTTTCCAACCTGGTTCTACAGTACAGACACCAACATCTCAGAGAGGAACATACATGGTTACCAACCTGGTTCTACAGTACAGACACCAACATCTCAGAGAGAAAGAAATGGTTTCCAGTCCTGGTTCTACAGTACAGACACCAACATCTCAGAGAGAAAGAAATGGTTTCCAACCTGGTTCTACAGTACAGACACCAACATCTCAGAGAGAAAGAAATGGTTTCCAACCTGGTTCTACAGTACAGACACCAACATCTCAGAGAGAAAGAAATGGTTTCCAACCTGGTTCTACAGTACAGACACCAACATCTCAGAGAGAAAGAAATGGTTTCCAACCTGGTTCTACAGTACAGACACCAACATCTCAGAGAGGAACATACATGGTTACCAACCTGGTTCTACAGTACAGACACCAACATCTCAGAGAGAAAGAAATGGTTTCCAACCTGGTTCTACAGTACAGACACCAACATCTCAGAGAGAAAGAAATGGTTTCCAACCTGGTTCTACAGTACAGACACCAACATCTCAGAGAGAAAGAAATGGTTACCAACCTGGTTCTACAGTACAGACACCAACATCTCAGAGAGAAAGAAATGGTTTCCAACCTGGTTCTACAGTACAGACACCAACATCTCAGAGAGAAAGAAATGGTTTCCAACCTGGTTCTACAGTACAGACACCAACATCTCAGAGAGAAAGAAATGGTTTCCAACCTGGTTCTACAGTACAGACACCAACATCTCAGAGAGGAACATACATGGTTTCCAACCTGGTTCTACAGTACAGACACCAACATCTCAGAGAGAAAGAAATGGTTTCCAACCTGGTTCTACAGTACAGACACCAACATCTCAGAGAGAAAGAAATGGTTTCCAACCTGGTTCTACAGTACAGACACCAACATCTCAGAGAGAAACATACATGGTTTCCAACCTGGTTCTACAGTACAGACACCAACATCTCAGAGAGAAAGAAATGGTTTCCAACCTGGTTCTACAGTACAGACACCAACATCTGAGAGGAACATACATGGTTTCCAACCTGGTTCTACAGTACAGACACCAACATCTCAGAGAGGAACATAAATGGTTACCAACCTGGTTCTACAGTACAGACACCAACATCTCAGAGAGGAACATACATGGTTTCCAACCTGGTTCTACAGTACAGACACCAACATCTCAGAGAGGAACATACATGGTTTCCAACCTGGTTCTACAGTACAGACACCAACATCTGAGAGGAACATACATGGTTTCCAACCTGGTTCTACAGTACAGACACCAACATCTCAGAGAGGAACATACATGGTTTCCAACCTGGTTCTACAGTACAGACACCAACATCTGAGAGGAACATACATGGTTACCAACCTGGTTCTACAGTACAGACACCAACATCTCAGAGAGGAACATACATGGTTTCCAGTCCTGGTTCTACAGTACAGACACCAACATCTCAGAGAGAAACCATCAGCTACAAAGATAGAGTTGGTCTTCAAAGTTCATTAATAAAAAATAACAGTTTACGTGACATTTAAATACAACAGCCAACAGACTGTCACTAGTCAGTCCCTGACTCAGGTTCTGACCAGTTGGAGCAGTCCTTGACCCTGTCACATAGCACAGCCTAGTCATTAGCCATCCCGGGCTGGCAGGCAGGCTCAGAGCACAGGGCTACAGTACCACAGTGTCCACTGTGTTCTACTGAGGGAGGGATACTCTTTAACATCATGACAGAAACAGCCTACAGGGAGTGTACCTGTTCCCAGCGACCACGCAGCCTGATGTTCAAACTACCCACCAACCCATGAAGCATTGCAGCACACAGCCACAATCTCCCGTCTGTTAAAAAAACACACAGGATGGGTGGTCTGCTCTAGAGTGGCGTCAACGACCTCCCAACCAGGTTCTGACTTTCACACATGAAATATACTTATTCATGTCACTGAGGGAGAGAGGGGAATGCATGACGTTTACATTCTGTCAGGATATGTTATTGTTAGCCATCGGGGATCCTCTGGGAGGAGAAGAGACACAGTCTGGTACAACATGACAGCCGTGAGTTGGGGGAGGAGTGAGCACGTTGGGGCAGAGGTCGAGTCAGATGAAGTGAGGAAGAACATATCACTAATCTACAGATGTGTTAGGAGGGGCTCGGCACAGGAGGTCAATATGTTCCTTGTCTGCTGTATTTGGTTTGAGCTTTAATAAGACTCCATGAGTTTTACTTAGTCTTCATCAAGAACCTAACACATGTTACTGGGGAGTGAGGAAGAGGAGCCGGGTCTACAGTAACCACTAGCTGACTGGGGAGTGAGGAAGAGGAACCACTAGCTGACTGGGGAGTGAGGAAGAGGAACCACTAGCTGACTGGGGAGTGAGGAAGAGGAACCACTAGCTGACTGGGGAGTGAGGAAGAGGAACCACTAGCTGACTGGGGAGTGAGGAAGAGGAACCACTAGCTGACTGGGGAGTGAGGAAGAGGAGCCACTAGCTGACTGGGGAGTGAGGAAGAGGAGCCACTAGCTGACTGGGGAGTGAGGAAGAGGAACCACTAGCTGACTGGGGAGTGAGGAAGAGGAGCCACTAGCTGACTGGGGAGTGAGGAAGAGGAACCACTAGCTGACTGGGGAGTGAGGAAGAGGAACCACTAGCTGACTGGGGAGTGAGGAAGAGGAACCACTAGCTGACTGGGGAGTGAGGAAGAGGAGCCACTAGCTGACTGGGGAGTGAGGAAGAGGAACCACTAGCTGACTGGGGAGTGAGGAAGAGGAGCCACTAGCTGACTGGGGAGTGAGGAAGAGGAACCACTAGCTGACTGGGGAGTGAGGAAGAGGAGCCACTAGCTGACTGGGGAGTGAGGAAGAGGAACCACTAGCTGACTGGGGAGTGAGGAAGAGGAACCACTAGCTGACTGGGGAGTGAGGAAGAGGAACCACTAGCTGACTGGGGAGTGAGGAAGAGGAACCACTAGCTGACTGGGGAGTGAGGAAGAGGAGCCACTAGCTGACTGGGGAGTGAGGAAGAGGAACCACTAGCTGACTGGGGAGTGAGGAAGAGGAACCACTAGCTGACTGGGGAGTGAGGAAGAGGAACCACTAGCTGACTGGGGAGTGAGGAAGAGGAACCACTAGCTGACTGGGGAGTGAGGAAGAGGAACCACTAGCTGACTGGGGAGTGAGGAAGAGGAACCACTAGCTGACTGGGGAGTGAGGAAGAGGAACCACTAGCTGACTGGGGAGTGAGGAAGAGGAACCACTAGCTGACTGGGGAGTGAGGAAGAGGAACCACTAGCTGACTGGGGAGTGAGGAAGAGGAACCACTAGCTGACTGGGGAGTGAGGAAGAGGAACCACTAGCTGACTGGGGAGTGAGGAAGAGGAGCCACTAGCTGACTGGGGAGTGAGGAAGAGGAACCACTAGCTGACTGGGGAGTGAGGAAGAGGAACCACTAGCTGACTGGGGAGTGAGGAAGAGGAACCACTAGCTGACTGGGGAGTGAGGAAGAGGAACCACTAGCTGACTGGGGAGTGAGGAAGAGGAACCACTAGCTGACTGGGGAGTGAGGAAGAGGAGCCACTAGCTGACTGGGGAGTGAGGAAGAGGAACCACTAGCTGACTGGGGAGTGAGGAAGAGGAACCACTAGCTGACTGGGGAGTGAGGAAGAGGAACCACTAGCTGACTGGGGAGTGAGGAAGAGGAACCACTAGCTGACTGGGGAGTGAGGAAGAGGAACCACTAGCTGACTGGGGAGTGAGGAAGAGGAACCACTAGCTGACTGGGGAGTGAGGAAGAGGAACCACTAGCTGACTGGGGAGTGAGGAAGAGGAGCCACTAGCTGACTGGGGAGTGAGGAAGAGGAGCCACTAGCTGACTGGGGAGTGAGGAAGAGGAACCACTAGCTGACTGGGGAGTGAGGAAGAGGAACCACTAGCTGACTGGGGAGTGAGGAAGAGGAACCACTAGCTGACTGGGGAGTGAGGAAGAGGAACCACTAGCTGACTGGGGAGTGAGGAAGAGGAGCCACTAGCTGACTGGGGAGTGAGGAAGAGGAGCCACTAGCTGACTGGGGAGTGAGGAAGAGGAACCACTAGCTGACTGGGGAGTGAGGAAGAGGAACCACTAGCTGACTGGGGAGTGAGGAAGAGGAACCACTAGCTGACTGGGGAGTGAGGAAGAGGAGCCACTAGCTGACTGGGGAGTGAGGAAGAGGAACCACTAGCTGACTGGGGAGTGAGGAAGAGGAACCACTAGCTGACTGGGGAGTGAGGAAGAGGAACCACTAGCTGACTGGGGAGTGAGGAAGAGGAACCACTAGCTGACTGGGGAGTGAGGAAGAGGAGCCACTAGCTGACTGGGGAGTGAGGAAGAGGAACCACTAGCTGACTGGGGAGTGAGGAAGAGGAACCACTAGCTGACTGGGGAGTGAGGAAGAGGAACCACTAGCTGACTGGGGAGTGAGGAAGAGGAGCCACTAGCTGACTGGGGAGTGAGGAAGAGGAACCACTAGCTGACTGGGGAGTGAGGAAGAGGAGCCACTAGCTGACTGGGGAGTGAGGAAGAGGAACCACTAGCTGACTGGGGAGTGAGGAAGAGGAACCACTAGCTGACTGGGGAGTGAGGAAGAGGAGCCACTAGCTGACTGGGGAGTGAGGAAGAGGAACCACTAGCTGACTGGGGAGTGAGGAAGAGGAGCCGGGTCTGCAGTAACAGGAACCACCAGCTGACTGGGGAGTGAGGAAGAGGAGCCACTAGCTGACTGGGGAGTGAGGAAGAGGAACCACTAGCTGACTGGGGAGTGAGGAAGAGGAGCCACTAGCTGACTGGGGAGTGAGGAAGAGGAACCACTAGCTGACTGGGGAGTGAGGAAGAGGAGCCACTAGCTGACTGGGGAGTGAGGAAGAGGAACCACTAGCTGACTGGGGAGTGAGGAAGAGGAGCCACTAGCTGACTGGGGAGTGAGGAAGAGGAACCACTAGCTGACTGGGGAGTGAGGAAGAGGAGCCACTAGCTGACTGGGGAGTGAGGAAGAGGAACCACTAGCTGACTGGGGAGTGAGGAAGAGGAACCACTAGCTGACTGGGGAGTGAGGAAGAGGAGCCACTAGCTGACTGGGGAGTGAGGAAGAGGAACCACTAGCTGACTGGGGAGTGAGGAAGAGGAGCCACTAGCTGACTGGGGAGTGAGGAAGAGGAGCCACTAGCTGACTGGGGAGTGAGGAAGAGGAACCACTAGCTGACTGGGGAGTGAGGAAGAGGAACCACTAGCTGACTGGGGAGTGAGGAAGAGGAACCACTAGCTGACTGGGGAGTGAGGAAGAGGAACCACTAGCTGACTGGGGAGTGAGGAAGAGGAACCACTAGCTGACTGGGGAGTGAGGAAGAGGAACCACTAGCTGACTGGGGAGTGAGGAAGAGGAACCACTAGCTGACTGGGGAGTGAGGAAGAGGAACCACTAGCTGACTGGGGAGTGAGGAAGAGGAACCACTAGCTGACTGGGGAGTGAGGAAGAGGAACCACTAGCTGACTGGGGAGTGAGGAAGAGGAACCACTAGCTGACTGGGGAGTGAGGAAGAGGAGCCACTAGCTGACTGGGGAGTGAGGAAGAGGAACCACTAGCTGACTGGGGAGTGAGGAAGAGGAGCCGGGTCTGCAGTAACAGGAACCACCAGCTGACTGGGGAGTGAGGAAGAGGAGCCACTAGCTGACTGGGGAGTGAGGAAGAGGAACCACTAGCTGACTGGGGAGTGAGGAAGAGGAGCCACTAGCTGACTGGGGAGTGAGGAAGAGGAGCCACTAGCTGACTGGGGAGTGAGGAAGAGGAACCACTAGCTGACTGGGGAGTGAGGAAGAGGAACCACTAGCTGACTGGGGAGTGAGGAAGAGGAACCACTAGCTGACTGGGGAGTGAGGAAGAGGAACCACTAGCTGACTGGGGAGTGAGGAAGAGGAACCACTAGCTGACTGGGGAGTGAGGAAGAGGAACCACTAGCTGACTGGGGAGTGAGGAAGAGGAACCACTAGCTGACTGGGGAGTGAGGAAGAGGAACCACTAGCTGACTGGGGAGTGAGGAAGAGGAACCACTAGCTGACTGGGGAGTGAGGAAGAGGAACCACTAGCTGACTGGGGAGTGAGGAAGAGGAGCCACTAGCTGACTGGGGAGTGAGGAAGAGGAGCCACTAGCTGACTGGGGAGTGAGGAAAAGGAGCCGGGTCTGAATGAACAGGAACCACTAGCGGCCGTCACCTACAGGGTCTGCCCACAACTCTACATACAGTAATAATAATAAATATACAGGGCATTCAGAAAGTGTTCAGACCCCTTGACTTTTTCCACATTTTGTTACGTTACAGCCTTATTCTAAAACGGATTAAAATGATTCTCTTCCTCAAACTACACACACAATACCCCACAACAAAGCAAAAACACGTTATTTTTTGTGTGCAAATTTATTAAAAAAAACATTTACATAAGTATTTAGACCCTTTACTCAGTACTTTGTTGAAGAACTTTTGGCAGCGATTACAGCCTCAAGTCTTCTTGGGTGTGATGCTACAAGCTTGGCACACCTGTATTTGGGGAGTTTCTCCCATTCTTCTCTGCAGATCCTCTCAAGCTCCGTCAGGTTGGATGGGGAGCGTCGCTGCACAGTTATTTTCAGGTCTCTCCAGAGATGTTCTGGAGAGTGCTGCAGAGATGAGGGAGCCTTCCAGAAGGACAACCATCTCCAGAGAGGAACTCTGAAGCTCTGTCAGAGGGACCATCAGGTTCTTGGTCACCTCCCTAGAGATAATGGTGGCCAAGCTCTAGGAAGAGTCTTGGTGGTTCCAAACCTCCATTTAATAATGATGGAGGCCACTGTGTTCTTGGGGACCTTCAATGCTGCAGAAATGTTTTGGTACCCTTCCCCAGATCTGTGCCTCGACACAATCCTGTCTCTGAGCTTTACGGAAAATTCATTTGACCTCATGGCTTGGTTTTTGCTCTGACATGCACTGTCAACTGTGGGATCTTATATAGACAGGTGTGTGCCTTTCCAAATCATGTCCAATCAATTGAATTTACCACAGGTGGACTCCAATCAAGTTGAAGAAACATATCAAGGATGATCAATGGAAACAGGATGCACCTGAGCTCAATTTTGTGTCTCATAGCAAAGGGTCATGACAAGACATTGACAAATTTGATATATTAAACCAACATTGACAAAAAAAAAGACATTTTTTAAATGTAGTATTTCCCATCTTTGAATTAATACAACAAAAATGACCTAGGTAAATATTTGTTAATTTTTTATAAATTTGCAAAAATTTCTAACAACCAGTTTTTGATTTGTCATTATGGAGTAGTGTGTAGATTGACGAGGAAGATATTTTTTAAATCAATTTTAGAATAAAGCTATAACGTAATGTGTCCAGTCCTCTCCCTAGCCCATTATAGCAAACCACTGAGACTAGTTCTAGCCAACAGGTATGAAGCAAGCCAGTAGACTGGAGAGAGTCGTTTGTCCAACAGCAGAGCAGAGTCGTTTGTCCAACAGCAGAGCAGAGTCGTTTGTCCAACAGCAGAGCAGAGTCGTTTGTCCAACAGCAGAGCAGAGTCGTTTGTCCAACAGCAGAGCAGAGTCGTTTGTCCAACAGCAGAGCAGAGTCGTTTGTCCAACAGGAGAGCAGAGTCGTTTGTCCAACAGGAGAGCAGAGTCGTTTGTCCAACAGGAGAGGAGAAGTGAACAGATCTGTAAAGCCTGTGTTCTGTCAAGATGAAACAGAGTTCAACCCCAGACAAGGTTATGCCTCAGCCTCTCAGACATCAATCCTCAGGAAATATTATTAATGCAGCAAGCTAAAATATCACCCCCTGGTCTTAAGAGGTTTTAATGCAGCAAGCTGAATGTAGCAGCACCAAGGCCCAGGGGACAGAACCAGGCAGTGAGTAGACTAGAGGAGGGGGCAAGGTCAGCGGACCGCAGTGTAACTGAGGAGGAGAAGAGGAAGGCTGGGGGCAACTAAACATACTCTGTCCCATTGTCTAAATGGTTACAAGAGGTTACTATAGAAACATGGCGCTAGAGACAACACCATCATTATGATCAAACAACCATATGGACCAGAGAACAGACTGATGAATGAACGGCAACTAAATGAAATACCTTGTACAGGGGGGTTGCAGTCGAGTCACAAATCACCTAGCAACCACACCAGGTGCCATGTTGGAAGACCAGAGTCAGTCTGGTGGAAGGGGGTTTCTGGTCTAGAATCATGGTCGACTGCCCCTGCAGTTCTGTTTCGGTTGCAGTTGAACTGACGCCCGGCCCAGAAAATATCATTTCCATACACGGCAACAGAGACAACCACAGATTAATAAAATCCTAATAAAAAACACTTTAGTCACAAAACCATTGAATTAAAATAATAATATAAAATCAAAATTTGCGTCAAAAACAACAACTTTACCGTGAAATGCTGACTTAACCAACAGTGTAGGTCAAGAAGAACATATACACCAAGTAGACTAAATAAAAAGTAACACAATAAGAATAACGAGGCTATATACTGGTGGCACCGGTACCTAGTCAGCGTGCAGGGCTAGTTGAGGTAATCTGTACATGTAGGTGGGGGAGAAGTGACTATGTATAGGTAACAAACAGCGAGTAGCAGCAGTGTACATCAGTCAATGTAAATTGTCCGGTGGCGATTTTATGAATTGTTCAGCAGTCTTACGGCTTGGGTATATAATATAGTATAATGGATAATTGGGGGTAGAAGCTGTTGAGGAGCCCTTTGGTCCTAGACTTGGCGCTCCGGTACCGCTTGCCGTGAGGTAGCAGAGAAAACAGTCTATAACTTGGGTGACTGGACTCTGACAATTTTATGTGCTTTCCTCTGACACGCCTATTATAGATGTCCTGGATGGGAGGAAGCTTGGCACCATTGATGTACTGGGCCGTTCGCACTACCCTCTGTAAAGCCTTGCGGTCAGATGCCGAGCAGTTGTCATACCAGGCGGTGATGCAACCGGTCAGCATGCTCTCGATGGTGCAGCTGTAGAGGATCTGGGGACCCATGTAAATCTTTTCTTTCTCCTGAGGGGTAAAAGGTTTTGTCGTACCCTCTTCACGACTGTCTTGGTGTGTTTGGACCATGATAGTTCGTTGGTGATGTGGACACCAAGGAACTTGAAACTCTCAACCTGCTCCACTACAGCACCG
Organism: Salvelinus fontinalis; assembly: GCF_029448725.1. NCBI lineage: Eukaryota > Metazoa > Chordata > Actinopteri > Salmoniformes > Salmonidae > Salvelinus > Salvelinus fontinalis. The sequence goes on along the minus strand of NC_074683.1, from coordinate 49,526,493 downwards.
TCGATGTTACGTTGAGGGAGAGGTTGTTGTCCTGGCACCACATCACCAGGTCTCTCCTATAGGCTGTCTCATTGTTGTCAGTGATCAGGCCTACCTACCACTGTTGTGTCATCAGCAAACTTAATGGTGTTGGAGTTGTGTTTGCCCACGCAGTCGTGGGTGAACAGGGAAAACAGGAGGGGACTAAGTACACACCCCTGAGGTGCCCCAGCATTAAGGATCAGCGTGGCAGACGTGTTGTTGCTTACTCTTATCACCTGGGGGCACCTGGGGCCTGAGGCCCGTCAGGAAGTCCAGGATCCAGTTGCAGAGGTAGGTGTTTAGTCCCGGGGTCCTTAGCTTAGTGATGAGCTTTGTGGGCACTATGGTGTTGAACACTGAGGTGTAGTCGATGAACAGCATTCTCACATAGGTGTTACTTTTGTCCAGGTGGGAAAGGGCAGGGTGGAGTGCAATAGAGATTGCATTATCTGTGGATCTGTTGGGGCGGTATGCAAATTGGAGTGGGTCTAGGGTTTCTGGGATAATGGTGTTGATGTGAGCCATGACCAGCCTTTCAAAGCACTTCATGGCTACAGACGTGAGTGCCATGGGGCGGTAATCATTAGGCAGGTTACCTTCGCTTCCTTGGGCACAGGGACTATGGAGGTCTGCTTTAAATATGTAGGTATTACAGACTCGGTCAGGGAGAGGTTGAAAATGTCAGTGAAGACACTTGACACCGTGCATGCTTTGAGTACACGTCCTAGTAATCCGTCTGGCCCCCACGGCTTTGTGAATGTTGACCTGTATAAAAGTTTTGTTCACATTGGCTACCGAGAGCGTTATCGCAGTCATCTAGAATAGCTGATGCTCTCGTGCACTCTTCAGTGATGCTTGCTTCGAAGCGAGCATAAAAGGCATTTAGCTCGTCTGGTTGGCTCGCGTCACTGGGCAGCTCGCATCTGGGTTTCCCTTTGTAGTCCGTAATAGTTTTCAAGCCCTGCCACATCCGACGAGCGTCAGAGCCGGTGTAGTAGGATTCAATCTTAATCCTGTATTGACGCTTGGCTTGTTTGATGGTTCGTCTGAGGGCATAGTGGGATTTCTTATAAGCGTCTGGATTAGTCTCCACGCTCCTTGAAAGTGGCAGCTCTAGCTTTTAGCTCAATGCGGATGTTGCCTGTAATCCATGGCTTCTGGTTGGGGTATGTACGTCCAGTCACTGTGGGGACGACGTCATCAATGCACTTATTGATAAAGCCAGTGACTGATGTGGTGTACTCCTCAATGCCATTGGAAGAATCCCGGAACATGTTCCAGTCTGTGCTAGCAAAACAGTCCTGTAGTGTAGCATCCGCATCATCTGACCACTTCCATATTGAGCGAGTCACTGGTACTTCCTGCTTTAGTTTTAGCTTATAAGCAGGAATCAGGAGGAATTATGGTCAGATTTGCCAAATTGAGGGCGAGGGAGAGCTTTGTATGCATCTCTGTGTGTGGAGTAAAGGTGGTCTAGGATTCTTTCCCCCCCTGGTTGCACATGTGACATGCTGATAAAAATTTGGTAAAACTTATTTAAATTAGCCTGTATTAAAGTCCCCGGCCACTAGGAGCGCCACGTCTGGGTGAGCATTTTCTTCTTTGCTTACGGCCTTATAGAGTGGTTTGAGAGCGGTCTTAGTGCAAGCTTCGCTTTGTGGTGGCAAATAGACGGCTACGAATAGTGTGGTCTACAGCTTATCATATGGTACTCTACCTCAGGCGAGCTATACCTCGAGACTTCTTTAATATTAGACATCACGCACCAGCTGTTATTGACAAAAAGACAACCCCACCCCTCGTCTTACCAGAGGTAGCGTCTCTGTTCTGCCGGTGCTAGCGCTATACTGTCCGTATCGTCGTTCAGCCACGTCTCGGTGAAACATAAGATGTTACAGTTTTTGATTTCCCGTTGGTTGGATAATCTTAATCGTAGGTCATCAATTTTATTTTCCAATGATTGCACATTAGCAAGGAGAATGGAAGGCATTGGGAGTTTACTCGTTTGCCTCCGGATTCTCAGAAGGATCCCCGATCTGCGTCCCCTTTTCCGGCATCTTTTCTTCACGCAAAAGCCGTGGATCTGGGCCTGTTCCAGTGAAAGCAAGATATCCTTCTAGTCAGACTCGTTAAAGTTATTTTCGGTCATAACAGACGGTAGCAGCAACATTATGTATACAATAAGTTAAAAAAATAAGTTACACAAAACACAATATTTTTTACAAAAATAGCACAATTGGTTTGGAGAACAGCCTTGTTCTTCGGCGCCATCTTCAATACTAGTGTGAGAAATAACAAAAAATATATATACATACATACTGCAAAGACGCTTAGGAGCCAGAAACAGAGCAGCCATGTGTATCGGCGCCATCTTGCTGATGAGAAGGATATGCTACAACGTCCAAAGAGGTAACTTTAGGCTGCTACTTTATAATCTGAACAGTGTTGATTTGTAATTAGAATGACTGGGAGGAAACGCATGTTACCGCAATTAGCCTAGCTTCGCTGCTCACTAACTTCTCTACTCGCTAGCTTCTCTACTCGCATGTCGCCTCAATTAGCCTAGCTGCTCGTTAACTAGCTAGCTTCTCTATTCTGTTTGATGCAGTCAAGACAGGTACTATTTATTCAGATGGGATGATTGACAAACTTCTAGCTTCCATGTTATTTAGCTAGCGTGAGTCGGCATGGTTTCTGCTGTCCCGCTCTCCCTCTGCAACCAGTGTCAGTCACTCACTCACTTGTTAAATCCACTTCAATCAGTGTAGATGAAGGGGAGGAAATAGGCTAAAGAATATACTTATCCTCTGCAGCAGAGGAAACTCTGGGTCTTCCTTTCCTGTGGCGGTCCTCATGAGTGACAGTTTCATCATCATCATTTTTTTTGCCACTGCACTTGAATAAACGTTCAAAAGTTCTTGACATTTTCCAGATTGACTGACCTTCATGTCTTAAAGTAATGATGGACTGTCGTTTCTCTTTGCTTATTTGAGCTGTTCTTGCCATAATATGGACTTGATCTTTTACCAAATAGAGCCATCTTCTGTATACCACCCCTACCTTGTCACAACATAACTGATTGGCTCAAAGGCATTAAGAACAGAAATTCCACAAATTAACTAATTAAATTCCACAAAACACACCTGTTAATTGAAATAATGTCCAGGTGACTACCTCATGAAGCAAAGAGTGAGCAAAGCTGTCATCAAGGCAAAAAGTGGCTACTTTGAAGAATCTCAAATATATTTTGATTTGTTTAACACTTTTTTTGGTTACTACATGATTCCATATGTGTTATTTCATAGTTTGATGTCTTCACTATTATTCTACAATGTAGAAAATAGTCAAAAGAAAATAAAAACCCTTGAATGAGTCGGTGTCCAAACTTTTGACTGGTACTATAAATATTTTATTATTACAGTGACTGTGGTCATTTGGCTGACTAATAACCATCATCCACAACCGTCACAGCCCTACACAAACACCCGTTCTTCTTTCTCCGTGTAGAGATAATGCTGTGCAGGGCTACCTATTCAAACGTAACTATTTCTTTGGTACTACTTTTATTTATGACTTATTGTGGGATCAGTCTGGCTGCAGAGGAACAGATGATGACTTCAGGATGTCCTCTATAGGAGATCAGTCTGGCTGCAGAGGAACAGATGATGACTTCAGGATGTCCTCTATAGGAGATCAGTCTGGCTGCAGAGGAACAGATGATGACTTCAGGATGTCCTCTATAGGAGATCAGTCTGGCTGCAGAGGAACAGATGATGACTTCAGGATGTCCTCTATAGGAGATCAGTCTGGCTGCAGAGGAACAGATGATGACTTCGAGGATAACCCAGCCTAACAGCAGTATGTTCCCCAGGCCACACAGCTTAGAGGATAACCCAGCCTAACAGCAGTATGTTCCCCAGACCACACAGTCTAGAGGATAACCCAGCCTAACAGCAGTATGTTCCCCAGACCACACAGTCTAGAGGATAACCCAGCCTAACAGCAGTATGTTCCCCAGGCCACACAGCTTAGAGGATAACCCAGCCTAACAGCAGTATGTTCCCCGGGCCACACAGCTTAGAGGATAACCCAGCCTAACAGCAGTATGTTCCCCAGACCACACAGCTTAGAGGATAACCCAGCCTAACAGCAGTATGTTCCCCAGACCACACAGCTTAGAGGATAACCCAGCCTAACAGCAGTATGTTCCCCGGGCCACACAGCTTAGAGGATAACCCAGCCTAACAGCAGTATGTTCCCCGGACCACACAGCCTAGAGGATAACCCAGCCTAACAGCAGTATGTTCCCCGGGCCACACAGCTTAGAGGATAACCCAGCCTAACAGCAGTATGTTCCCCAGACCACACAGCTTAGAGGATAACCCAGCCTAACAGCAGTATGTTCCCCAGGCCACACAGCTTAGAGGATAACCCAGCCTAACAGCAGTATGTTCCCCAGGCCACACAGCTTAGAGGATAACCCAGCCTAACAGCAGTATGTTCCCCAGACCACACAGCTTAGAGGATAACCCAGCCTAACAGCAGTATGTTCCCCAGGCCACACAGCTTAGAGGATAACCCAGCCTAACAGCAGTATGTTCCCCGGGCCACACAGCTTCGAGGATAACCCAGCCTAACAGCAGTATGTTCCCCAGGCCACACAGCTTAGAGGATAACCCAGCCTAACAGCAGTATGTTCCCCAGACCACACAGCTTAGAGGATAACCCAGCCTAACAGCAGTATGTTCCCCAGGCCACACAGCTTAGAGGATAACCCAGCCTAACAGCAGTATGTTCCCCGGGCCACACAGCTTCGAGGATAACCCAGCCTAACAGCAGTATGTTCCCCGGGCCACACAGCTTCGAGGATAACCCAGCCTAACAGCAGTATGTTCCCCAGACCACACAGCCTAGAGGATAACCCAGCCTAACAGCAGTATGTTCCCCAGGCCACACAGCTTAGAGGATAACCCAGCCTAACAGCAGTATGTTCCCCAGGCCACACAGCTGCATATCAGGGTCCAAAAGAGCATAACTAAACTAATTTGTCTCTGTTTACGTCTATGCTCCTTTAAGAGGACATGTAATACCAAAATGGGACAGTGGCCAATGAGGCCTCATCTTTTAGTCATCTCTGCATTCCACTGAGTCACAGTGAGGGAGTTTACATGGAATGCTATTCTTTAACTAACTCCCTTCACTAGTTGGATCCCAGATTGATTAAATCTAGCCTGGTTGTTTAATAGGGCTAGGGTTATCACACTTGTCGTGTTGCAGGTTTAAGGCTGGTTTACAGCTGGTCTTTCGACAGGTCTGTAGAGTCCTTCGAGTCATAAGTAACTAGGTATGCCTCTAAAGTAATGATATCGTGGCTATATACACAGGGTGCCAGGCTATATACACAGGGTACCAGGCTATATACACAGGGTGCCAGGCTATATACACAGGGTGCCAGTACTGAGTAACAATATCTTGGCTATATATACACAGGGTGCCAGGCTATATACACAGGGTACCAGGCTATATACACAGGGTGCCAGTACTGAGTAACAATATCTTGGCTATATATACACAGGCTGCCAGGCTATAAACACAGGGTGCCAGGCTATATACACAGGGTGCCAGGCTATATACACAGGGTGCCAGGCTATATACACAGGGTGCCAGTACTGAGTAACAATATCTTGGCTATATATACACAGGCTGCCAGGCTATATACACAGGCTGCCAGACTATATACACAGGGTGCCAGGCTATATACACAGGGTGCCAGTACTGAGTAACAATATCTTAGCTATATATACACAGGCTGCCAGGCTATATACACAGGGTGCCAGGCTATATACACAGGGTACCAGTACTGAGTAACAATATCTTAGCTATATATACACACAGGCTGCCAGGCTATATACACAGGGTGCCAGGCTATATACACAGGGTACCAGTACTGAGTAACAATATCTTAGCTATATATACACACAGGCTGCCAGGCTATATACACAGGGTGCCAGGCTATATACACAGGGTGCCAGTACTGAGTAACAATATCTTAGCTATATATACACACAGGCTGCCAGGCTATATACACAGGGTGCCAGGCTATATACACAGGGTGCCAGTACTGAGTAACAATATCTTAGCTATATATACACACAGGCTGCCAGGCTATATACACAGGGTGCCAGGCTATATACACAGGGTACCAGTTCGAGTGGATGTGTAGGGGCACCAGGGTATATACACAGGGTACCAGTACGAGTGGATGTGTAGGGGCACCAGGTAATTGAGGTAGATATATACATATGGTAGGGATCAAGCGACTAGGCAGCAGGATATATATTAAACAGGAGTAACAGCGTGTGACGAGTCAGAAGAAGAGTAACATGTGGCTGTAAACTTGTGATCCCGATCGACAGACCGTCCAGCTGCGTCCTGTGTACCTCAACTACCGTGCACCCCTTCACATTGACTCGTCACTGGTACTCATACGTAGCCTCGCTGTTGTTATTTATTGTGTTACTATTTTACATTTTTTTGTTCGTTCATTTCCTTACTTTTTACCTCTGCATTGTTGGGAAAGGGCTCATAAGTAATTTGACGGTAAAAGTCTACATTCTGCGCTGAGAAATAAGGTTTGATTAGTGGTCGAGCAGAGCAGCGTGCTGGGGACTGCTGTGACTGACTGAAAAGAGGATATCCTGCACCAACTACTGACACGAAGTTGAGGAACACATCTACTCCTTGAGAAATAACCAGTAATAATTTGACTTTACAGGCGAAAAGGGGCCGCTAAAAAACATTTATTAATTAAGCCACTCAAACTGCTGGACATTAGTGTCCACTGCTCGTAAAAGATGTAACAAAGACGGTCTCGCCTCCTACAATCACTTTGGAAATAAACTATGTTTTGGAGCCGCCACAACGACCCAAAAATATAACATGTAGAGACTTTGACTTACCTCTACAAAGAAGGAATCCATTTAAAATAAATGATCCTCCAAAAAACTCTTCTGATCTTAGATTCCAGGTCCCACAGCGGAGCTGAGGACGAAGATGTATTTCCCGATGCTTTCCATTCGCGAGCGGAGCTCAAGATGAGAGACGTTTCCTTCGCACTCTTTCTTCTCAAAACGGGAATAGACACCAAGGAACTCCTATTAGCGTCCCAGTCAGAAATCAGTTGTAAACGGGGTTTAAAACACGTCAACACAAATTTACACACCGTCCGTCTGTTTGACTCGTGTAGTGTGTCCGGTATGAATGAGCCCGGTATATGGAGCTCTATCACTGAAGGCGGAGCTTGAAACCGTAGACTCGCCCATGGACCACGCCCGTATTGGAACAATGTAACAGCAGCGTATATTTAATGAACTAATGATGATGCATTTGTTATCATTTTCATTTAAATTATTAGTAGTTCAGTACACTATATATACAACAGTATGTGGATACCCCTTCAAATGAGTGGATTCATCCATTTCAGCCACACCCATTGCTGACAGGTGTATAAAATCGAGCACACGGCCATGCAATCTCCATAGACAAGTATTGTCAATAGAATGGCCTTACTGAAGAGCTCAGTGACTTTTAACGTGGCACTGTCATAGGATGCCACCTTTCCAACAAGTCAGTTCATCACATTTCTGCCCTGCTAGAGCTGCTATTGTGAAGTGGAAATGTCTAGGAGCAACAACGGCCCAGTCGTCAAGTGGTAGGCCACACAAGCTCACAGAACGGGACTACTGAGTGCTAAAGCGCGTAAAAAAAAAAAAAAGAAGAATTGTCTGTCCTCAGTTGCAACATTCACTACCGAGTTCCAAACTGCCTCTGGAAGCAACGTCAGCACAATAACTGTTGGTCGGGAGCTTCATGAAATGGTTTTCCATGGCAGAGCAGCCGCGCACAAGCCTAAGATCACCATGCACAATGCCAGGCATCGGCTGGAGTGGCAACAGTTTGTGGAAGGCCCTTTCCTGTTTCAGCATGACAATGCCCCCGTGCACAAAGCAAGGTCCATACAGAAATGGTTTGTCGAGATCGGTGTGGAAGAACTTGACTGGCCTGCACAGGGCCCTGACCTCTGCCCCATCGAACACTTTGGGGATGAATTGGAACTAGGACTGCGAGCCGGACCTAATCACCCAACATTAGTGCCGACCTCACTAATAGTCTTGTGGCTGAATGGAAGCAAGTCCCCGCAGAAATGTTCCAACATCTAGTGGAAAGCCTTCCCAGAAGAGTGGAGGCTGTTATAGCAGCAATGTTCCAACATCTAGTGGAAAGCCTTCCCAGAAGAGTGGAGGCTGTTATAGCAGCAATGTTCCAACATCTAGTGGAAAGCCTTCCCAGAAGAGTGGAGGCTGTTATAGCAGAAAAGGGGGGACCAACTCCATATTAATGACTTCCCAGAAGAGTGGAGGCTGTTATAGCAGCAAAGGGGGGACCAACTCCATATTAAAGCCCATGATTTTGGATGAGATGTTCGATTAGCAAGTGTCCACTAGACTACATGTAAAACCTACACTGAGATTGTACTCTGGATGCTCCAACACCATATTAACTGTCTGCTCATTGTCATGTTGTCATGCTCATTGTCATGTTGTCATGCTCATTGTCATGTTGTCATGCTCATTGTCATGTTGTCATGCTCATTGCATGTGATTTATAGTGAATATTGACTGAAATAACCTGTGCTGACCTGTGTGCTGCGGTGGGGATGTATTTTTTTTTTTGTATTTAAAAAAAAAAAAATTGTATCCCATTTTCTCCCCAATTTTCGTGGTATCCAATCGCTAGTAATTACTATCTTGTCTCATCGCTACAACTCCCGTACGGGCTCGGGAGAGACGAAGGTCGAAAGCCATGCGTCCTCCGAAGCACAACCCAACCAGCCGCACTGCTTCTTTAACACAGCGCGCCTCCAACCCGGAAGCCAGCCGCACCAATGTGTCGGAGGAAACACCGTGCACCTGGCCCCCTTGGTTGGCTCGCACTGTGCCCAGCCCGCCACAGGAGTCGCTGGAACGCGATGAGACAAGGATATCCCTACCGGCCAAACCCTCCCTAACCCGGACGACGCTATGCCAATTGTGCGTCGCGCCACGGACCTCCCGGTCGCGGCCGGCTGCGACAGAGCCTGGGCGCGAACCCAGAGACTCTGGTGGCGCAGTTAGCACTGCAATGCAGTGCCCTAGACCACTGCGCCACCCGGGAGGCCCTGTGAATAAGAATTTTAAACAGGTGAACACTAGCAAGGAGGAACATCAGGATGTGTACTCAGAGCATGCACAGACCAGCTGGCAAGTGTCTTCACAGACATTTTCAACATGTCCTTGTCCCAGTCTGTAATCCCAACATGTTTCAAGCAGACCAGCATAGTCTCTGGGTCCAAGAACACCAGGGTAACCTGCCTAAACAACTATCTTCCCGTAGCACTCACATCTGTAGCCATGAAATATTTGCGCCACCCGGGAGAACCTGCGGGTGGGGATGTTGTTGGCAAAACACCAAGTCGCCAGATAAGCTGCTTTTCGATCATAATAGATGGAGGCAGAGACTCAGAGAGAAATTCATTTTCTACTTATCTTGGGTACTAACGGGATTTGATAGCTGATCGTTTGTTGACGGGGTATCTGGGTATTAACGGGATTTGATAACAGGCCGGGTTTACAGACCAGGTCTATTATAATACAGGCCAGGTCTATTATAATACAGGCCAGGTCTAGTATAATACAGACCAGGTCTATTATAATACAGACCAGGACTATTATAATACAGGCCAGGTCTATTATATTACAGGCCAGGTCTACAGGCCAGGTCTAGTATAATACAGACCAGGACTATTATAATACAGGCCAGGTCTATTACAATACAGGCCAGGTCTACAGGCCAGGTATGGTATAATACAGTCCAGGTATATTATAATAAAGAAAATGTCTATTTGAATACAGACCAGGTCTATTATAATACAGGCCGGGTTTACAGACCAGGTCTATTATAATACAGGCCATGTCTATTATTATACTGGAAAGGTATATTATCATACAGCCCAGGTCTATTTTAATACAGGCCAGGTAAATTATAATACAGGCCAGGTCCATTATAATACAGACCAGGTCTACAGGCCAGGTGTGTTATAATCTAGAATAATACAGGCCAGATCTATTATAAAACAGACCAGATCAATTATAATACAGGTCAGGTCTGGTATAATTCAGGCCAGGTCTATTAAAATACAGACCAGGTCTATTATAATACAGGTCAGGTCTATTATATTACCGGCCAGGTCTGGTATAATTCAGGCCAGGTCTATTATAATACAGACCAGGTCTATAATAATACAGAGCAGGTCTACAGGCCAGGTCTAGTCTAATACAGGCCAGGTCTAGTATAATACAGGCCAGGTCTATTATAATACAGACCCGGTCTATTATACAACAGACCATGTCTACAGGCCAGGTCTATTATAATACAGGCCAGGTCTATTATAATACAGACCAGGTATATTATAATACAGGTCAGGTCTATTATATTACCGGCCAGGTCTGGTATAATTCAGGCCAGGTCTATTAAAATACAGACCAGGTCAATTATAATACAGACCAGGTCTACAGGCCATGTCTAGTATTATGCAGGCCAGGTCTATTATAATACATGCCAGGAATACAGGCCAGGTCTAGTATAATACAGGCCAGGTCTATTATAATACAGACCCAGTCTATTATACAACAGACCATGTCTACAGGCCAGGTCTATTATAATACAGGCCAGGTCTATTATAATACAGACCAGGTATATTATAATACAGGTCAGATCTATTATAATACAGGCCAGGTCTAGTATAATACAGGCCAGGTCTATTATAATACAGACTAGAACTATTATAATACAGGCCAGGTCTATTATAATACAGACTAGAACTATTATAATACAGACCAGGTCTATTATAATACAGACCATGTCTACAGGCCAGGTCTATTATAATACAGGCCAGGTCTATTATAATACAGACTAGAACTATTATAATACAGACCAGGTCTATTATAATACAGACCATGTCTACAGGCCAGTTCTAGTATAATACAGGCCAGGTCTATTATAATACAGACTAGAACTATTATAATACAGGCCAGGTCTATTATAATACAGACTAGAACTATTATAATACAGACCAGGTCTATTATAATACAGACCATGTCTACAGGCCAGGTCTAGTATAATACAGGTCAGGTCATTTTTAATACAGACCAGGTCTAATATAATACAGGCCGGGTTTACAGGCCAGGTCTATTATAATACAGACCAGGTCTATTATAATACAGACCAGGTCTATTATTATACAGGCCAGATCTATTATTATACAGGCCATGTCTACATGCCAGGTCTAGTATAATACAAGCCAGATCTATTATAATACAGATCAGCTCTATTATAATACAGGCCAGGTCTATTATAATACTGGCCAGGTTTAGTATAATACAGGCCAGGTCTATTATTATACAGGCCAGGTCTATTACAATACAGGTCAGGTCTACAAGCCAGGTCTAGTATAATATAGTCCAGGTATATTATAATAAAGAACATGTCTATTTGAATACAGGCCAGGTCTATTATAATACAGGGCAGGTCTACAGGCCAGGTCTATTATAATACATGCAAGGTCTATTGTAATACAGACCAGGTCTATTATAATACAGACAAGGTTTATTATAATACAGGCCAGGTATATTATAATACAGGTCAGGTCTATTATAATACAGGCCAGGTCTGTTATAATACAGACAGGTCTATTATAATACAGGCTAGGTCTATTATAATACAGGCCAGGTCTATTATAATACAGACCAGGTCTAATATAATACAGGCCAGGTCCATTATAATACAGGTCAGGTCTACAGGCCAGGTCTAGTAGAATACAGGCCAGGTCTATTATAAAACAGACCAGGTTTATTATAATACAGGCCAGGTCTATTATAATACAGCACAGGTGTGTTATAATAGAGACAGGTCTGTTATAATACAGGGCATTTCTATTATAATACAGGCCAGGTCTACAGGCCAGGTCTAGTATAATACAGGTCAGGTCTATTATAATACAGGCCAGGTCTATTATAATACAGGCCAGGTCTAAAATAATACAGGCAAGTTCTATTATAATACAGGCTAGGTCTATTATAATACTGGCCAGATGTACAGGCCAGGTATAGTATCATCCATGCTGGCTTAATATAATACAGGCCAGGTCTATTATAATACAGACCAGGTCTAGTATAATACAGGCCAGGTCTATTATAATACAGGCAAGGTCGAGTATAATACAGGCCAGGTCTATTATAATACAGGCCAGAACTATTATAATACAGGCCAGGTCTATTATATTACAAGCCAGGTCTATTATAATACAGGCCAGGTCTATTATAATACAGGGCAGGTCTTTCATAATACAGACCAGGTCTATTATAATACAGACCAGGTCTACAGGCCTGGTCTATTATAATACAGGCCAGAACTATTATAATACAGGCCAGGTCTATTATATTACAAGCCAGGTCTATTGTAATACAGGCCAGGTCTGGTATAATACAAGTCAGGTAATTTATAATACAGACCAGGTCTATTATAATACAGGCCGGGTTTACAGGCCAGGTCTATTATAATACAGACCAGGTATATTATAATACAAGTCAGGTCTATTATAATACAGGCCAGGTCTAATGTAATACAGTCCAGGTCTGTTATAATACAGGCCAGGTCCATTATAATACAGGTCAGGTCTACAGGCCAGGTCTAGTATAATACAGGTCAGGTCATTTATAATACAGACCAGGTCTATTATAATACAGGCCGGGTCTATTATAATACAGGCCAGGTCTATTATAATACAGACCAGGTCTATTATAATACAGGCCGGGTCTATTATAATACAGGCCAGGTCTATTATAATACAGACCAGGTATATTATAATACAGACCAGGTATATTATAATACAGGCCAGGTCTAGTATAATACAGGTCAGGTCTATTATAATACAGGCCAGGTCTAGTATAATACAGGCCAGGTCTATTATAATACAGACCAGGTATATTATAATACAGGTCAGGTCTATTATAATACAGGCCAGGTCTAGTATAATACAGGCCAGGTCTAGTATAATACAGGCCAGGTCTAGTATAATACAGGCCAGGTCTTTTATAATACAGCCCAGGTCTGTTATAATACAGACCAGGTCTATTATAATACAGGCCAGGTCTATTATAATACAGGCCTGGTCCATTATAATACAGGCCAGGTCTATTATAATACAGACCAGGTCTACAGGCCAGGTATAGTATAATACAGGCCAGTTCTAGTATAATACAGGCCAAGTCTAGTATAATACAGGCCAGGTCTATTATAATACAGACCAGGTCTAGTATAATACAGGTCAGGTCTAGTATAATACATGTCAGGTCTATTATAATACAGGCCAGGTCTATTATAAAGCAGGCCAGGTCTACAGGTCAGTTATAGTATAATACAGGCCAGGTCTAATATAATACAGGCCAGGTCTATTAAAATACAGGCCAGGTCTACAGGCCAGGTCTAGTAAAATACAGGCCCGGTCTAATATAATACAGACCAGAACTATTATAATACAGGCCAGATCTATTATATTAACGGCCAGGTCTACAGGCCAGGTCAGGTATAATTCAGGCCAGGTCTATTAAAATACAGACCTGGTCAATTATAATACAGACCAGGTCTACAGGCCAGGTCTAGTATAATACAGCTCAGGTCTATTATAATACGGACCAGGTCTATTATTATACAGGCCAGATCTATTATTATACAGGCCAGGTCTTTTATAATACAGACCAGGTCTATTATTATACAGGCCAGATCTATGATTATACAGGCCAGGTCTAGTATAATACAGGCCAGGTCTATTATAATACAGACTAGAACTATTATAATACAGGCCAGGTCTATTATAATACAGACAAGAACTATTATAATACAGACCAGGTCTATTATATTACAGGCCAAGTCTACAGGCCAGGTCTATTATAATACAGGCCAGGTCTAGTATAATACATTCCAGGTCTATTATAATACAGACTAGAACTATTATAATACAGGCCAGGTCTATTATAATACAGACTAGAACTATTATAATACAGACCAGGTCTATTATAATACAGACCATGTCTACAGGCCAGGTCTATTATAATACAGGCCAGGTCTATTATAATACAGACTAGAACTATTATAATACAGACCAGGTCTATTATAATACAGACCATGTCTACAGGCCAGGTCTAGTATAATACAGGCCAGGTCTATTATAATACAGACTAGAACTATTATAATACAGGCCAGGTCTATTATAATACAGACTAGAACTATTATAATACAGACCATGTCTACAGGCCAGGTCTAGTATAATACAGGTCAGGTCATTTTTAATACAGACCAGGTCTAATATAATACAGGCCGGGTTTACAGGCCAGGTCTATTATAATACAGACCAGGTCTATTATAATACAGACCAGGTCTATTATTATACAGGCCAGATCTATTATTATACAGGCCATGTCTACATGCCAGGTCTAGTATAATACAAGCCAGATCTATTATAATACAGATCAGCTCTATTATAATACAGGCCAGGTCTATTATAATACTGGCCAGGTTTAGTATAATACAGGCCAGGTCTATTATTATACAGGCCAGGTCTATTACAATACAGGTCAGGTCTACAGGCCAGGTCTAGTATAATATAGTCCAGGTATATTATAATAAAGAACATGTCTATTTGAATACAGGCCAGGTCTATTATAATACAGGGCAGGTCTACAGGCCAGGTCTATTATAATACATGCAAGGTCTATTGTAATACAGACCAGGTATATTGTAATACAGACCAGGTCTATTATAATACAGACAAGGTTTATTATAATACAGGCCAGGTATATTATAATACAGGTCAGGTCTATTATAATACAGGCCAGGTCTGTTATAATACAGACAGGTCTATTATAATACAGGCTAGGTCTATTATAATACAGGCCAGGTCTGCAGGCCAGGTCTATTATAATACAGGCCAGGTCTGTTATAATACAGGCCAGGTCTATTATAATACAGGCCAGGTCTACAGGCCAGGTCTAGTATAATACAGGCCAGGTCTATTAAAATACAGGCCAGGTCTACAGGCCAGGTCTAGTAACATACAGGCAAGGTCTATTATAATACAGACCAGAACTATTATAATACAGGCCAGATCTATTATATTACAGGCCATGTCTACAGGCCAGGTCTTGTATAATTCAGGCCAGGTCTATTCAAATACAGACCAGGTCATTTATAATACAGACCAGGTCTACAGGCCACGTCTTGTATTATGCAGGCCAGGTCTAGTATAATACAGGCCAGGTCTATTATAATCCAGACCAGGTCTAATATAATACAGGCAGGCTCTATTATAATACAGGCTAAGTCTATTTTAATACAGACCAGGTATATTATAATACAGGTCAGGTCTATTATAATACAGGCCAGGTCTATTATAATACAGACCAGGTCTAATATAATACAGGCCAGGTCCATTATAATACAGGTCAGGTCTACAGGCCAGGTCTAGTAGAATACAGGCCAGGTCTATTATAAAACAGACCAGGTTTATTATAATACAGGCCAGGTCTATTATAATACAGCACAGGTGTGTTATAATAGAGACAGGTCTGTTATAATACAGGGCATTTATATTATAATACAGGCCAGGTCTACAGGCCAGGTCTAGTATAATACAGGTCAGGTCTATTATAATACAGGCCAGGTCTATTATAATACAGGCCAGGTCTAAAATAATACAGGCAAGTTCTATTATAATACAGGCTAGGTCTATTATAATACTGGCCAGATGTACAGGCCAGGTATAGTATCATACATGCTGGCTTAATATAATACAGGCCAGGTCTATTATAATACAGACCAGGTCTAGTATAATACAGGCCAGGTCTATTATAATACAGGCAAGGTCGAGTATAATACAGGCCAGGTCTATTATAATACAGGCCAGAACTATTATAATACAGGCCAGGTCTATTACATTACAAGCCAGGTCTATTATAATACAGGCCAGGTCTATTATAATACAGGGCAGGTCTTTCATAATACTGACCAGGTCTATTATAATACAGACCAGGTCTACAGGCCTGGTCTATTATAATACAGGCCAGAACTATTATAATACAGGCCAGGTCTATTATATTACAAGCCAGGTCTATTGTAATACAGGCCAGGTCTGGTATAATACAAGTCAGGTAATTTATAATACAGACCAGGTCTATTATAATACAGGCCGGGTTTACAGGCCAGGTCTATTATAATACAGACCAGGTATATTATAATACAAGTCAGGTCTATTATAATACAGGCCAGGTCTAATGTAATACAGTCCAGGTCTGTTATAATACAGGCCAGGTCCATTATAATACAGGTCAGGTCTACAGGCCAGGTCTAGTATAATACAGGTCAGGTCATTTATAATACAGACCAGGTCTATTATAATACAGGCCGGGTCTATTATAATACAGGCCAGGTCTATTATAATACAGACCAGGTCTATTATAATACAGGCCGGGTCTATTATAATACAGGCCAGGTCTATTATAATACAGACCAGGTATATTATAATACAGACCAGGTATATTATAATACAGGCCAGGTCTAGTATAATACAGGTCAGGTCTATTATAATACAGGCCAGGTCTAGTATAATACAGGCCAGGTCTATTATAATACAGACCAGGTATATTATAATACAGGTCAGGTCTATTGTAATACAGGCCAGGTCTAGTATAATACAGGCCAGGTCTAGTATAATACAGGCCAGGTCTAGTATAATACAGGCCAGGTCTTTTATAATACAGCCCAGGTCTGTTATAATACAGACCAGGTCTATTATAATACAGGCCAGGTCTATTATAATACAGGCCTGGTCCATTATAATACAGGCCAGGTCTATTATAATACAGACCAGGTCTACAGGCCAGGTATAGTATAATACAGGCCAGTTCTAGTATAATACAGGCCAAGTCTAGTATAATACAGGCCAGGTCTATTATAATACAGACCAGGTCTAGTATAATACAGGTCAGGTCTAGTATAATACATGTCAGGTCTATTATAATACAGGCCAGGTCTATTATAAAGCAGGCCAGGTCTACAGGTCAGTTATAGTATAATACAGGCCAGGTCTAATATAATACAGGCCAGGTCTATTAAAATACAGGCCAGGTCTACAGGCCAGGTCTAGTAAAATACAGGCCCGGTCTAATATAATACAGACCAGAACTATTATAATACAGGCCAGATCTATTATATTAACGGCCAGGTCTACAGGCCAGGTCAGGTATAATTCAGGCCAGGTCTATTAAAATACAGACCTGGTCAATTATAATACAGACCAGGTCTACAGGCCAGGTCTAGTATAATACAGCTCAGGTCTATTATAATACGGACCAGGTCTATTATTATACAGGCCAGATCTATTATTATACAGGCCAGGTCTTTTATAATACAGACCAGGTCTATTATTATACAGGCCAGATCTATGACTATACAGGCCATGTCTACATGCCAGGTCTAGTATAATACAAGCCAGGTCTATTATAATACAGATCAGGTCTATTATAATACAGGCCAGGTCTATTATAATACAGGCCAGGTCTAGTATAATACAGGCCAGGTCTATTATAATACAGACTAGAACTATTATAATACAGGCCAGGTCTATTACAATACAGGTCAGGTCTACAGGCCAGGTCTAGTATAATATAGTCCAGGTATATTATAATAAAGAACATGTCTATTTGAATACAGGCCAGGTCTATTATAATACAGGGCAGGTCTACAGGCCAGGTCTATTATAATACATGCAAGGTCTATTGTAATACAGACCAGGTATATTGTAATACAGACCAGGTCTATTATAATACAGACAAGGTTTATTATAATACAGGCCAGGTATATTATAATACAGGTCAGGTCTATTATAATACAGGCCAGGTCTGTTATAATACAGACAGGTCTATTATAATACAGGCTAGGTCTATTATAATACAGGCCAGGTCTGCAGGCCAGGTCTATTATAATACAGGCCAGGTCTGTTATAATACAGGCCAGGTCTATTATAATACAGGCCAGGTCTACAGGCCAGGTCTAGTATAATACAGGCCAGGTCTATTAAAATACAGGCCAGGTCTACAGGCCAGGTCTAGTAACATACAGGCAAGGTCTATTATAATACAGACCAGAACTATTATAATACAGGCCAGATCTATTATATTACAGGCCATGTCTACAGGCCAGGTCTTGTATAATTCAGGCCAGGTCTATTCAAATACAGACCAGGTCATTTATAATACAGACCAGGTCTACAGGCCACGTCTTGTATTATGCAGGCCAGGTCTAGTATAATACAGGCCAGGTCTATTATAATCCAGACCAGGTCTAATATAATACAGGCAGGCTCTATTATAATACAGGCTAAGTCTATTTTAATACAGACCAGGTATATTATAATACAGGTCAGGTCTATTATAATACAGGCCAGGTCTATTATAATACAGACCAGGTCTAATATAATACAGGCCAGGTCCATTATAATACAGGTCAGGTCTACAGGCCAGGTCTAGTAGAATACAGGCCAGGTCTATTATAAAACAGACCAGGTTTATTATAATACAGGCCAGGTCTATTATAATACAGCACAGGTGTGTTATAATAGAGACAGGTCTGTTATAATACAGGGCATTTATATTATAATACAGGCCAGGTCTACAGGCCAGGTCTAGTATAATACAGGTCAGGTCTATTATAATACAGGCCAGGTCTATTATAATACAGGCCAGGTCTAAAATAATACAGGCAAGTTCTATTATAATACAGGCTAGGTCTATTATAATACTGGCCAGATGTACAGGCCAGGTATAGTATCATACATGCTGGCTTAATATAATACAGGCCAGGTCTATTATAATACAGACCAGGTCTAGTATAATACAGGCCAGGTCTATTATAATACAGGCAAGGTCGAGTATAATACAGGCCAGGTCTATTATAATACAGGCCAGAACTATTATAATACAGGCCAGGTCTATTACATTACAAGCCAGGTCTATTATAATACAGGCCAGGTCTATTATAATACAGGGCAGGTCTTTCATAATACTGACCAGGTCTATTATAATACAGACCAGGTCTACAGGCCTGGTCTATTATAATACAGGCCAGAACTATTATAATACAGGCCAGGTCTATTATATTACAAGCCAGGTCTATTGTAATACAGGCCAGGTCTGGTATAATACAAGTCAGGTAATTTATAATACAGACCAGGTCTATTATAATACAGGCCGGGTTTACAGGCCAGGTCTATTATAATACAGACCAGGTATATTATAATACAAGTCAGGTCTATTATAATACAGGCCAGGTCTAATGTAATACAGTCCAGGTCTGTTATAATACAGGCCAGGTCCATTATAATACAGGTCAGGTCTACAGGCCAGGTCTAGTATAATACAGGTCAGGTCATTTATAATACAGACCAGGTCTATTATAATACAGGCCGGGTCTATTATAATACAGGCCAGGTCTATTATAATACAGACCAGGTCTATTATAATACAGGCCGGGTCTATTATAATACAGGCCAGGTCTATTATAATACAGACCAGGTATATTATAATACAGACCAGGTATATTATAATACAGGCCAGGTCTAGTATAATACAGGTCAGGTCTATTATAATACAGGCCAGGTCTAGTATAATACAGGCCAGGTCTATTATAATACAGACCAGGTATATTATAATACAGGTCAGGTCTATTGTAATACAGGCCAGGTCTAGTATAATACAGGCCAGGTCTAGTATAATACAGGCCAGGTCTAGTATAATACAGGCCAGGTCTTTTATAATACAGCCCAGGTCTGTTATAATACAGACCAGGTCTATTATAATACAGGCCAGGTCTATTATAATACAGGCCTGGTCCATTATAATACAGGCCAGGTCTATTATAATACAGACCAGGTCTACAGGCCAGGTATAGTATAATACAGGCCAGTTCTAGTATAATACAGGCCAAGTCTAGTATAATACAGGCCAGGTCTATTATAATACAGACCAGGTCTAGTATAATACAGGTCAGGTCTAGTATAATACATGTCAGGTCTATTATAATACAGGCCAGGTCTATTATAAAGCAGGCCAGGTCTACAGGTCAGTTATAGTATAATACAGGCCAGGTCTAATATAATACAGGCCAGGTCTATTAAAATACAGGCCAGGTCTACAGGCCAGGTCTAGTAAAATACAGGCCCGGTCTAATATAATACAGACCAGAACTATTATAATACAGGCCAGATCTATTATATTAACGGCCAGGTCTACAGGCCAGGTCAGGTATAATTCAGGCCAGGTCTATTAAAATACAGACCTGGTCAATTATAATACAGACCAGGTCTACAGGCCAGGTCTAGTATAATACAGCTCAGGTCTATTATAATACGGACCAGGTCTATTATTATACAGGCCAGATCTATTATTATACAGGCCAGGTCTTTTATAATACAGACCAGGTCTATTATTATACAGGCCAGATCTATGACTATACAGGCCATGTCTACATGCCAGGTCTAGTATAATACAAGCCAGGTCTATTATAATACAGATCAGGTCTATTATAATACAGGCCAGGTCTATTATAATACAGGCCAGGTCTAGTATAATACAGGCCAGGTCTATTATAATACAGACTAGAACTATTATAATACAGGCCAGGTCTATTATAATACAGACAAGAACTATTATAATACAGACCAGGTCTATTATATTACAGTTCAAGTCTACAGGCCAGGTCTATTATAAAACAGGCCAGGTCTAGTATAATACAGGCCAGGTCTATTATAATACAGACTAGAACTATTATAATACAGGCCAGGTCTATTATAATACAGACTAGAACTATTATAATACAGACCAGGTCTATTATAATACAGACCATGTCTACAGGCCAGGTCTATTATAATACAGGCCAGGTCTATTATAATACAGACTAGAACTATTATAATACAGACCAGGTCTATTATAATACAGACCATGTCTACAGGCCAGGTCTAGTATAATACAGGCCAGGTCTATTATAATACAGACTAGAACTATTATAATACAGGCCAGGTCTATTATAATACAGACTAGAACTATTATAATACAGACCAGGTCTATTATAATACAGACCATGTCTACAGGCCAGGTCTAGTATAATACAGGTCAGGTCATTTTTAATACAGACCAGGTCTAATATAATACAGGCCGGGTTTACAGGCCAGGTCTATTATAATACAGACCAGGTCTATTATAATACAGACCAGGTCTATTATTATACAGGCCAGATCTATTATTATACAGGCCATGTCTACATGCCAGGTCTAGTATAATACAAGCCAGATCTATTATAATACAGATCAGCTCTATTATAATACAGGCCAGGTCTATTATAATACTGGCCAGGTTTAGTATAATACAGGCCAGGTCTATTATTATACAGGCCAGGTCTATTACAATACAGGTCAGGTCTACAGGCCAGGTCTAGTATAATATAGTCCAGGTATATTATAATAAAGAACATGTCTATTTGAATACAGGCCAGGTCTATTATAATACAGGGCAGGTCTACAGGCCAGGTCTATTATAATACATGCAAGGTCTATTGTAATACAGACCAGGTATATTGTAATACAGACCAGGTCTATTATAATACAGACAAGGTTTATTATAATACAGGCCAGGTATATTATAATACAGGTCAGGTCTATTATAATACAGGCCAGGTCTGTTATAATACAGACAGGTCTATTATAATACAGGCTAGGTCTATTATAATACAGGCCAGGTCTGCAGGCCAGGTCTATTATAATACAGGCCAGGTCTGTTATAATACAGGCCAGGTCTATTATAATACAGGCCAGGTCTACAGGCCAGGTCTAGTATAATACAGGCCAGGTCTATTAAAATACAGGCCAGGTCTACAGGCCAGGTGTAGTAACATACAGGCAAGGTCTATTATAATACAGACCAGAACTATTATAATACAGGCCAGATCTATTATATTACAGGCCATGTCTACAGGCCAGGTCTTGTATAATTCAGGCCAGGTCTATTCAAATACAGACCAGGTCATTTATAATACAGACCAGGTCTACAGGCCACGTCTTGTATTATGCAGGCCAGGTCTAGTATAATACAGGCCAGGTCTATTATAATCCAGACCAGGTCTAATATAATACAGGCAGGCTCTATTATAATACAGGCTAAGTCTATTTTAATACAGACCAGGTATATTATAATACAGGTCAGGTCTATTATAATACAGGCCAGGTCTATTATAATACAGACCAGGTCTAATATAATACAGGCCAGGTCCATTATAATACAGGTCAGGTCTACAGGCCAGGTCTAGTAGAATACAGGCCAGGTCTATTATAAAACAGACCAGGTTTATTATAATACAGGCCAGGTCTATTATAATACAGCACAGGTGTGTTATAATAGAGACAGGTCTGTTATAATACAGGGCATTTCTATTATAATACAGGCCAGGTCTACAGGCCAGGTCTAGTATAATACAGGTCAGGTCTATTATAATACAGGCCAGGTCTATTATAATACAGGCCAGGTCTAAAATAATACAGGCAAGTTCTATTATAATACAGGCTAGGTCTATTATAATACTGGCCAGATGTACAGGCCAGGTATAGTATCATACATGCTGGCTTAATATAATACAGGCCAGGTCTATTATAATACAGACCAGGTCTAGTATAATACAGGCCAGGTCTATTATAATACAGGCAAGGTCGAGTATAATACAGGCCAGGTCTATTATAATACAGGCCAGAACTATTATAATACAGGCCAGGTCTATTACATTACAAGCCAGGTCTATTATAATACAGGCCAGGTCTATTATAATACAGGGCAGGTCTTTCATAATACAGACCAGGTCTATTATAATACAGACCAGGTCTACAGGCCTGGTCTATTATAATACAGGCCAGAACTATTATAATACAGGCCAGGTCTATTATATTACAAGCCAGGTCTATTGTAATACAGGCCAGGTCTGGTATAATACAAGTCAGGTAATTTATAATACAGACCAGGTCTATTATAATACAGGCCGGGTTTACAGGCCAGGTCTATTATAATACAGACCAGGTATATTATAATACAAGTCAGGTCTATTATAATACAGGCCAGGTCTAATGTAATACAGTCCAGGTCTGTTATAATACAGGCCAGGTCCATTATAATACAGGTCAGGTCTACAGGCCAGGTCTAGTATAATACAGGTCAGGTCATTTATAATACAGACCAGGTCTATTATAATACAGGCCGGGTCTATTATAATACAGGCCAGGTCTATTATAATACAGACCAGGTCTATTATAATACAGGCCGGGTCTATTATAATACAGGCCAGGTCTATTATAATACAGACCAGGTATATTATAATACAGACCAGGTATATTATAATACAGGCCAGGTCTAGTATAATACAGGTCAGGTCTATTATAATACAGGCCAGGTCTAGTATAATACAGGCCAGGTCTATTATAATACAGACCAGGTATATTATAATACAGGTCAGGTCTATTGTAATACAGGCCAGGTCTAGTATAATACAGGCCAGGTCTAGTATAATACAGGCCAGGTCTAGTATAATACAGGCCAGGTCTTTTATAATACAGCCCAGGTCTGTTATAATACAGACCAGGTCTATTATAATACAGGCCAGGTCTATTATAATACAGGCCTGGTCCATTATAATACAGGCCAGGTCTATTATAATACAGACCAGGTCTACAGGCCAGGTATAGTATAATACAGGCCAGTTCTAGTATAATACAGGCCAAGTCTAGTATAATACAGGCCAGGTCTATTATAATACAGACCAGGTCTAGTATAATACAGGTCAGGTCTAGTATAATACATGTCAGGTCTATTATAATACAGGCCAGGTCTATTATAAAGCAGGCCAGGTCTACAGGTCAGTTATAGTATAATACAGGCCAGGTCTAATATAATACAGGCCAGGTCTATTAAAATACAGGCCAGGTCTACAGGCCAGGTCTAGTAAAATACAGGCCCGGTCTAATATAATACAGACCAGAACTATTATAATACAGGCCAGATCTATTATATTAACGGCCAGGTCTACAGGCCAGGTCAGGTATAATTCAGGCCAGGTCTATTAAAATACAGACCTGGTCAATTATAATACAGACCAGGTCTACAGGCCAGGTCTAGTATAATACAGCTCAGGTCTATTATAATACGGACCAGGTCTATTATTATACAGGCCAGATCTATTATTATACAGGCCAGGTCTTTTATAATACAGACCAGGTCTATTATTATACAGGCCAGATCTATGACTATACAGGCCATGTCTGCATGCCAGGTCTAGTATAATACAAGCCAGGTCTATTATAATACAGATCAGGTCTATTATAATACAGGCCAGGTCTATTATAATACAGGCCAGGTCTAGTATAATACAGGCCAGGTCTATTATAATACAGACTAGAACTATTATAATACAGGCCAGGTCTATTATAATACAGACAAGAACTATTATAATACAGACCAGGTCTATTATATTACAGTTCAAGTCTACAGGCCAGGTCTATTATAATACAGGCCAGGTCTAGTATAATACAGGCCAGGTCTATTATAATACAGACTAGAACTATTATAATACAGGCCAGGTCTATTATAATACAGACTAGAACTATTATAATACAGACCAGGTCTATTATAATACAGACCATGTCTACAGGCCAGGTCTATTATAATACAGGCCAGGTCTATTATAATACAGACTAGAACTATTATAATACAGACCAGGTCTATTATAATACAGACCATGTCTACAGGCCAGGTCTAGTATAATACAGGCCAGGTCTATTATAATACAGACTAGAACTATTATAATACAGGCCAGGTCTATTATAATACAGACTAGAACTATTATAATACAGACCAGGTCTATTATAATACAGACCATGTCTACAGGCCAGGTCTAGTATAATACAGGTCAGGTCATTTTTAATACAGACCAGGTCTAATATAATACAGGCCGGGTTTACAGGCCAGGTCTATTATAATACAGACCAGGTCTATTATAATACAGACCAGGTCTATTATTATACAGGCCAGATCTATTATTATACAGGCCATGTCTACATGCCAGGTCTAGTATAATACAAGCCAGATCTATTATAATACAGATCAGCTCTATTATAATACAGGCCAGGTCTATTATAATACTGGCCAGGTTTAGTATAATACAGGCCAGGTCTATTATTATACAGGCCAGGTCTATTACAATACAGGTCAGGTCTACAGGCCAGGTCTAGTATAATATAGTCCAGGTATATTATAATAAAGAACATGTCTATTTGAATACAGGCCAGGTCTATTATAATACAGGGCAGGTCTACAGGCCAGGTCTATTATAATACATGCAAGGTCTATTGTAATACAGACCAGGTATATTGTAATACAGACCAGGTCTATTATAATACAGACAAGGTTTATTATAATACAGGCCAGGTATATTATAATACAGGTCAGGTCTATTATAATACAGGCCAGGTCTGTTATAATACAGACAGGTCTATTATAATACAGGCTAGGTCTATTATAATACAGGCCAGGTCTGCAGGCCAGGTCTATTATAATACAGGCCAGGTCTGTTATAATACAGGCCAGGTCTATTATAATACAGGCCAGGTCTACAGGCCAGGTCTAGTATAATACAGGCCAGGTCTATTAAAATACAGGCCAGGTCTACAGGCCAGGTCTAGTAACATACAGGCAAGGTCTATTATAATACAGACCAGAACTATTATAATACAGGCCAGATCTATTATATTACAGGCCATGTCTACAGGCCAGGTCTTGTATAATTCAGGCCAGGTCTATTCAAATACAGACCAGGTCATTTATAATACAGACCAGGTCTACAGGCCACGTCTTGTATTATGCAGGCCAGGTCTAGTATAATACAGGCCAGGTCTATTATAATCCAGACCAGGTCTAATATAATACAGGCAGGCTCTATTATAATACAGGCTAAGTCTATTTTAATACAGACCAGGTATATTATAATACAGGTCAGGTCTATTATAATACAGGCCAGGTCTATTATAATACAGACCAGGTCTAATATAATACAGGCCAGGTCCATTATAATACAGGTCAGGTCTACAGGCCAGGTCTAGTAGAATACAGGCCAGGTCTATTATAAAACAGACCAGGTTTATTATAATACAGGCCAGGTCTATTATAATACAGCACAGGTGTGTTATAATAGAGACAGGTCTGTTATAATACAGGGCATTTCTATTATAATACAGGCCAGGTCTACAGGCCAGGTCTAGTATAATACAGGTCAGGTCTATTATAATACAGGCCAGGTCTATTATAATACAGGCCAGGTCTAAAATAATACAGGCAAGTTCTATTATAATACAGGCTAGGTCTATTATAATACTGGCCAGATGTACAGGCCAGGTATAGTATCATACATGCTGGCTTAATATAATACAGGCCAGGTCTATTATAATACAGACCAGGTCTAGTATAATACAGGCCAGGTCTATTATAATACAGGCAAGGTCGAGTATAATACAGGCCAGGTCTATTATAATACAGGCCAGAACTATTATAATACAGGCCAGGTCTATTACATTACAAGCCAGGTCTATTATAATACAGGCCAGGTCTATTATAATACAGGGCAGGTCTTTCATAATACAGACCAGGTCTATTATAATACAGACCAGGTCTACAGGCCTGGTCTATTATAATACAGGCCAGAACTATTATAATACAGGCCAGGTCTATTATATTACAAGCCAGGTCTATTGTAATACAGGCCAGGTCTGGTATAATACAAGTCAGGTAATTTATAATACAGACCAGGTCTATTATAATACAGGCCGGGTTTACAGGCCAGGTCTATTATAATACAGACCAGGTATATTATAATACAAGTCAGGTCTATTATAATACAGGCCAGGTCTAATGTAATACAGTCCAGGTCTGTTATAATACAGGCCAGGTCCATTATAATACAGGTCAGGTCTACAGGCCAGGTCTAGTATAATACAGGTCAGGTCATTTATAATACAGACCAGGTCTATTATAATACAGGCCGGGTCTATTATAATACAGGCCAGGTCTATTATAATACAGACCAGGTCTATTATAATACAGGCCGGGTCTATTATAATACAGGCCAGGTCTATTATAATACAGACCAGGTATATTATAATACAGACCAGGTATATTATAATACAGGCCAGGTCTAGTATAATACAGGTCAGGTCTATTATAATACAGGCCAGGTCTAGTATAATACAGGCCAGGTCTATTATAATACAGACCAGGTATATTATAATACAGGTCAGGTCTATTGTAATACAGGCCAGGTCTAGTATAATACAGGCCAGGTCTAGTATAATACAGGCCAGGTCTAGTATAATACAGGCCAGGTCTTTTATAATACAGCCCAGGTCTGTTATAATACAGACCAGGTCTATTATAATACAGGCCAGGTCTATTATAATACAGGCCTGGTCCATTATAATACAGGCCAGGTCTATTATAATACAGACCAGGTCTACAGGCCAGGTATAGTATAATACAGGCCAGTTCTAGTATAATACAGGCCAAGTCTAGTATAATACAGGCCAGGTCTATTATAATACAGACCAGGTCTAGTATAATACAGGTCAGGTCTAGTATAATACATGTCAGGTCTATTATAATACAGGCCAGGTCTATTATAAAGCAGGCCAGGTCTACAGGTCAGTTATAGTATAATACAGGCCAGGTCTAATATAATACAGGCCAGGTCTATTAAAATACAGGCCAGGTCTACAGGCCAGGTCTAGTAAAATACAGGCCCGGTCTAATATAATACAGACCAGAACTATTATAATACAGGCCAGATCTATTATATTAACGGCCAGGTCTACAGGCCAGGTCAGGTATAATTCAGGCCAGGTCTATTAAAATACAGACCTGGTCAATTATAATACAGACCAGGTCTACAGGCCAGGTCTAGTATAATACAGCTCAGGTCTATTATAATACGGACCAGGTCTATTATTATACAGGCCAGATCTATGACTATACAGGCCATGTCTGCATGCCAGGTCTAGTATAATACAAGCCAGGTCTATTATAATACAGATCAGGTCTATTATAATACAGGCCAGGTCTATTATAATACAGGCCAGGTCTAGTATAATACAGGCCAGGTCTATTATAATACAGACTAGAACTATTATAATACAGGCCAGGTCTATTATAATACAGACAAGAACTATTATAATACAGACCAGGTCTATTATATTACAGTTCAAGTCTACAGGCCAGGTCTATTATAATACAGGCCAGGTCTAGTATAATACAGGCCAGGTCTATTATAATACAGACTAGAACTATTATAATACAGGCCAGGTCTATTATAATACAGACTAGAACTATTATAATACAGACCAGGTCTATTATAATACAGACCATGTCTACAGGCCAGGTCTATTATAATACAGGCCAGGTCTATTATAATACAGACTAGAACTATTATAATACAGACCAGGTCTATTATAATACAGACCATGTCTACAGGCCAGGTCTAGTATAATACAGGCCAGGTCTATTATAATACAGACTAGAACTATTATAATACAGGCCAGGTCTATTATAATACAGACTAGAACTATTATAATACAGACCAGGTCTATTATAATACAGACCATGTCTACAGGCCAGGTCTAGTATAATACAGGTCAGGTCATTTTTAATACAGACCAGGTCTAATATAATACAGGCCGGGTTTACAGGCCAGGTCTATTATAATACAGACCAGGTCTATTATAATACAGACCAGGTCTATTATTATACAGGCCAGATCTATTATTATACAGGCCATGTCTACATGCCAGGTCTAGTATAATACAAGCCAGATCTATTATAATACAGATCAGCTCTATTATAATACAGGCCAGGTCTATTATAATACTGGCCAGGTTTAGTATAATACAGGCCAGGTCTATTATTATACAGGCCAGGTCTATTACAATACAGGTCAGGTCTACAGGCCAGGTCTAGTATAATATAGTCCAGGTATATTATAATAAAGAACATGTCTATTTGAATACAGGCCAGGTCTATTATAATACAGGGCAGGTCTACAGGCCAGGTCTATTATAATACATGCAAGGTCTATTGTAATACAGACCAGGTATATTGTAATACAGACCAGGTCTATTATAATACAGACAAGGTTTATTATAATACAGGCCAGGTATATTATAATACAGGTCAGGTCTATTATAATACAGGCCAGGTCTGTTATAATACAGACAGGTCTATTATAATACAGGCTAGGTCTATTATAATACAGGCCAGGTCTGCAGGCCAGGTCTATTATAATACAGGCCAGGTCTGTTATAATACAGGCCAGGTCTATTATAATACAGGCCAGGTCTACAGGCCAGGTCTAGTATAATACAGGCCAGGTCTATTAAAATACAGGCCAGGTCTACAGGCCAGGTCTAGTAACATACAGGCAAGGTCTATTATAATACAGACCAGAACTATTATAATACAGGCCAGATCTATTATATTACAGGCCATGTCTACAGGCCAGGTCTTGTATAATTCAGGCCAGGTCTATTCAAATACAGACCAGGTCATTTATAATACAGACCAGGTCTACAGGCCACGTCTTGTATTATGCAGGCCAGGTCTAGTATAATACAGGCCAGGTCTATTATAATCCAGACCAGGTCTAATATAATACAGGCAGGCTCTATTATAATACAGGCTAAGTCTATTTTAATACAGACCAGGTATATTATAATACAGGTCAGGTCTATTATAATACAGGCCAGGTCTATTATAATACAGACCAGGTCTAATATAATACAGGCCAGGTCCATTATAATACAGGTCAGGTCTACAGGCCAGGTCTAGTAGAATACAGGCCAGGTCTATTATAAAACAGACCAGGTTTATTATAATACAGGCCAGGTCTATTATAATACAGCACAGGTGTGTTATAATAGAGACAGGTCTGTTATAATACAGGGCATTTCTATTATAATACAGGCCAGGTCTACAGGCCAGGTCTAGTATAATACAGGTCAGGTCTATTATAATACAGGCCAGGTCTATTATAATACAGGCCAGGTCTAAAATAATACAGGCAAGTTCTATTATAATACAGGCTAGGTCTATTATAATACTGGCCAGATGTACAGGCCAGGTATAGTATCATACATGCTGGCTTAATATAATACAGGCCAGGTCTATTATAATACAGACCAGGTCTAGTATAATACAGGCCAGGTCTATTATAATACAGGCAAGGTCGAGTATAATACAGGCCAGGTCTATTATAATACAGGCCAGAACTATTATAATACAGGCCAGGTCTATTATATTACAAGCCAGGTCTATTATAATACAGGCCAGGTCTATTATAATACAGGGCAGGTCTTTCATAATACAGACCAGGTCTATTATAATACAGACCAGGTCTACAGGCCTGGTCTATTATAATACAGGCCAGAACTATTATAATACAGGCCAGGTCTATTATATTACAAGCCAGGTCTATTGTAATACAGGCCAGGTCTGGTATAATACAAGTCAGGTAATTTATAATACAGACCAGGTCTATTATAATACAGGCCGGGTTTACAGGCCAGGTCTATTATAATACAGGCCAGGTCTAATGTAATACAGTCCAGGTCTGTTATAATACAGGCCAGGTCCATTATAATACAGGTCAGGTCTACAGGCCAGGTCTAGTATAATACAGGTCAGGTCATTTATAATACAGACCAGGTCTATTATAATACAGGCCGGGTCTATTATAATACAGGCCAGGTCTATTATAATACAGACCAGGTCTATTATAATACAGGCCGGGTCTATTATAATACAGGCCAGGTCTATTATAATACAGACCAGGTATATTATAATACAGACCAGGTATATTATAATACAGGCCAGGTCTAGTATAATACAGGTCAGGTCTATTATAATACAGGCCAGGTCTAGTATAATACAGGCCAGGTCTATTATAATACAGACCAGGTATATTATAATACAGGTCAGGTCTATTATAACACAGGCCAGGTCTAGTATAATACAGGCCAGGTCTAGTATAATACAGGCCAGGTCTAGTATAATACAGGCCAGGTCGTTTATAATACAGCCCAGGTCTGTTATAATACAGACCAGGTCTGTTATAATACAGACCAGGTCTATTATAATACAGACCAGGTCTACAGGCCAGGTATAGTATAATACAGGCCAGTTCTAGTATAATACAGGCCAAGTCTAGTATAATACAGGCCAGGTCTATTATAATACAGACCAGGTCTAGTATAATACAGGTCAGGTCAATTATAATACAGGTCAGGTCAATTATAATACATTGCAGGTCTATTATAATACAGGCCGGGTTTACAGGCCAGGTCTATTATAAAACAGGCCAGGTCTATTATAATACAGACCAGGTCTATTATAATACAGACCAGGTCTACAGACCAGGTCTATTATAATACAGGCCAGGTCTAGTATAATACAGGTCAGGTCAATTATAATACAGGTCAGGTCAATTATAATACAGGCCAGGTCTACAGGCCATGTCTAGTATAATACAGGCCAGGTCTAGTATAATACAGGTCAGGTCAATTATAATACAGGTCAGGTCAATTATAATACAGGCCAGGTCTAGCATAATACAGGCCAGGTCTAGTATAATACAGGCCAGGTCTAGTATAATACAGGTCAGGTCAATTATAATACAGACCAGGTCTATTATAATACAGGCCAGGTCTAGTATAATACAGGCCAGGTATATTATAATACAGGTCAGGTCAATTATAATACAGGTCAGGTCAATTATAATACAGGCCAGGTCTACAGGCCATGTCTAGTATAATACAGGCCAGGTCTAGTATAATACAGGTCAGGTCAATTATAATACAGGTCAGGTCAATTATAATACAGGCCAGGTCTAGCATAATACAGGCCAGGTCTAGTATAATACAGGCCAGGTCTAGTATAATACAGGTCAGGTCAATTATAATACAGGCCAGGTCTAGCATAATACAGGCCAGGTCTAGTATAATACAGGCCAGGTCTAGTATAATACAGGTCAGGTCAATTATAATACAGACCAGGTCTATTATAATACAGGCCAGGTCTAGTATAATACAGGCCAGGTATATTATAATACAGACAATGTCTACAGACCAGGTCTAGTATAATACAGGTCAGGTCAATTATAATACAGGTCAGGTCAATTATAATACAGACCAGGTCTATTATAATACAGGCCAGGTCTATTATAAAACAGACAAGGTCTATTATTATACAGACCAGGTCTACTATAATACAGACCAGTTCTACAGGCCAGGTCTAGTATAATACAGGTCAGGTATAGTATAATACAGGCCATGTCTAGTATAATACAGACCATGTCTACAGACCAGGTCTAGTATAATACAGGTCAGGTCAATTATAATACAGACCAGGTCTATTATAATACAGGCCAGGTTTACAGGCCTGGTCTATTATAAAACAGACCAGGTCTATTATAATACAGGCCAGGTCCTTTATAATACAGGCCAGGTCTACAGGCCAGGTCTAGAATAATACAGGTCAGGTCTAATATAATACAGGCCAGGTCAGGTATAATACAGGCCAGGTCTATTATAATACAGACCATGTCTATTATAATACAGGCCATGTCTAGTATAATACAGGCAAGGTCTATTATAATACAGGTAAGGTCAATTATAATACAGGCAAGGTCTATTATAAAACAGGTAAGGTCAATTATAATACAGGCAAGGTCTATTATAATACAGACCATGTCTATTATAATACAGACCAGGTCTACAGGCCAGGTATAGTATAATACAGGCCAGGTCTAGTATAATACAGGCCATGTCTAGCATAATACAGACCAGGTCAATTATAATACAGGCCAGGTCTATTATAAAACAGGCCAGGTCTATTATAATACAGGCCAGGTCTAATATAATACAGCCCAGGTCTGTTATAATTCAGACCAGGTCCATTATTTTACAGGTCAGGTATACAGGCCAGGTATAGTATAATATAGGCCAGGTCTAGTATAATACAGGCCATGTCTAGTATAATACAGGCCATGTCTATTATAATACAGACCATGTCTACAGACCAGGTCTATTATAATACAGACCAGGTCTATTATAATACTGGCCAGGTCCATTATAATACAGTCCAGGTCTACAGGCCAGGTCTAGAATAATACAGGCCAGGTATATTATAATACAGACCAGGTATATTATAATACAGGTCAGGTCTATTATAATACAGGCCAGGTCTATTATAATACAGACCATGTCTAATATAATACAGCCCAGGTATGTTATAATACAGGCCAGGTCTGTTATAATACAGACCAGGTCTATTATAATACAGGCCGGGGTTACAGGCCAGGTCTATTATAAAACAGGCCATGTCTATTATAATACAAACCAGGTATATTATAATACAGATCAGGTCTATTATAATACATGCCAGGTCTATTATAGGACAGACCAGGTTTACAGGCCAGGTCTATTATAAAACAGGTCATGTCTATTATAATACAGACCAGTTATATTATAATAAAGGCCAGGTCTATTATAATACAGACCAGGTCTAATATAATACAGCCCAGGTCTGTTATAATACAGAGCAGGTCTATTATAATACAGACCAGGTATATTATAATACAGATCAGGTCTATTATAATACATGCCAGGTCTATTATAGTACACACCAGGTTTACAGGCCAGGTCTATTATAAAACAGATCAGGTCTATTATAATACAGACCAGTTATATTACAATACAGGCCAGGTCTATTATAATACAGACCAGGTCTAATATAATACAGCCCAGGTCTGTTATAATACAGACCAGGTCTATTATAATACAGGCCAGGTCTATTATAATACAGGCCAGGTCCATTATAATACAGGTCAGGTATACAGGCCAGGTCTTGTAAAATACAGGCCTGGTCTATTAGAAAACAGACCATGTCTATTATAATACAAGTCAGGTCTTTTATAATACAGCCCAGGTCTGTTATAATACAGACCAGGTCTATTATAATACAGGCCAGGTCCATTATAATACAGGCCAGGTCCATTATAATACAGGCCAGGTCTACAGGCCAGGTCTAGAATAATACAGGTCAGGTATAATATAACACAGGCCAGGTCAGGTATAATACAGGCCAGGTCTATTATAATACAGACCAGGTCTACAGGCCAGGTATAGTATAATACAGGCCAGGTCTAGTATAATACAGGCCAGGTCTATTATAATACAGACCAGGTCTAGTATAATACAGGCCAGGTCTAGTATAATACAGGCCAGGTCCATTATAATACAGGTCAGGTATACAGGCCAGGTCTAGTAAAATACAGGCCAGGTCTATTAGAAAACAGACCTCGTCTATTATAATACAGGCCAGGTCTTTTATAATACAGCCCAGGTCTATTATAATACAGGCCAGGTCTATTATAATACAGGCCAGGTCCATTATAATACAGGCCAGGTCTACAGGCCAGGTCTAGAATAATACAGGTCAAGGTCTATTATAATACAGGCCAGGTCTATTATAATACAGACCATGTCTACAGGCCAGGTCTAGTATAATACAGGTCAGGTTTACAGGCCATGTCTATTATAGAACAGGCCAGGTCTATTATAATACAGACCAGGTCTAATATAATACAGCCCAGGTCTAACATAATACAGCCCAGGTCTGTTATAATACAGACCAGGTCTGTTATAATACAGGTCAGGTCAATTATAATACAGACCAGGTCTATGATAATACAGGCCGGGTTTACATGCCATGTCTATTATAGAACAGGCCAGGTCTATTATAATACAGACCAGGTCTAATATAATACAGCCCAGGTCTATTATTATACAGGCCAGGTCTAATATAATACAGCCCAGGTCTAACATAATACAGCCCAGGTCTAACATAATACAGCCCAGGTCTGTTATAATACAGGCCAGGTCTATTATAATACAGGCAAGGTCCATTATATTATAGGTCAGGTATACAGGCCAGGTATAGTATAATACAGGCCAGGTCTACTATAAAACAGACCACGTCTATTATAATACAGGCCGGATTAACAGGCCAGGCCTATTATAATACAGGTCAGGTCTATTATAATACAGGCCGGGATTACAGGCCAGGTCTATTATAAAACAGGCCAGGTCTATTATAATACAGACCAGGTATATTATAATACAGGTCAGGTCTATTATAATACAGGCCAGGTCTATTAGAAAACAGACCCCGTCTATTATAATACAGGCCAGGACTTTTATAATACAGCCCAGGTCTATTATAATACAGGCCGGGTCTATTATAATACAGACCAGGTCTAATATAATACAGCCCAGGTCTGTTATAATACAGACCAGGTATATTATAATACAGGCCAGGTCTATTGTAATACAGACCATGTCTACAGGCCAGGTCTAGTATAATACAGGTCAGGTCAATTATAATACAGACCAGGTCTATTATAATACAGACCGGGTTTACAGGCCAGGTCTAGTATAATACAGACCAGGTATATTATAATACAGGTCAGGTCTATTATAATACAGGCCAGGTCTATTATAAAACAGACCATGTCTATTATAATACAGGCCAGGTCTATTATAATACAGACCAGGTCTAATATAATACAGGCCAGGTCTATTAGAAAACAGGTCAGGTCTGTTATAATACAGGCCAGGTCAAGTATAATACAGGCCAGGTTTACAGGCCAGGTCTATTATAGAACAGACCAGGTCTACAGGCCAGGTCTATTATAAAACAGGTCATGTCTATTATAATACAGACCAGTTATATTATAATAAAGGCCAGGTCTATTATAATACAGACCAGGTCTAATATAATACAGCCCAGGTCTGTTATAATACAGAGCAGGTCTATTATAATACAGACCAGGTATATTATAATACAGATCAGGTCTATTATAATACATGCCAGGTCTATTATAGTACAGACCAGGTTTACAGGCCAGGTCTATTATAAAACAGATCAGGTCTATTATAATACAGACCAGTTATATTACAATACAGGCCAGGTCTATTATAATACAGACCAGGTCTAATATAATACAGCCCAGGTCTGTTATAATACAGACCAGGTCTATTATAATACAGGCCAGGTCTATTATAATACAGGCCAGGTCCATTATAATACAGGTCAGGTATACAGGCCAGGTCTTGTAAAATACAGGCCTGGTCTATTAGAAAACAGACCATGTCTATTATAATACAAGTCAGGTCTTTTATAATACAGCCCAGGTCTGTTATAATACAGACCAGGTCTGTTATAATACAGGCCAGGTCCATTATAATACAGGCCAGGTCCATTATAATACAGGCCAGGTCTACAGGCCAGGTCTAGAATAATACAGGTCAGCTATAATATAATACAGGCCAGGTCAGGTATAATACAGGCCAGGTCTATTATAATACAGACCAGGTCTACAGGCCAGGTATAGTATAATACAGGCCAGGTCTAGTATAATACAGGCCAGGTCTATTATAATACAGACCAGGTCTAGTATAATACAGGCCAGGTCTAGTATAATACAGGCCAGGTCCATTATAATACAGGTCAGGTATACAGGCCAGGTCTAGTAAAATACAGGCCAGGTCTATTAGAAAACAGACCTCGTCTATTATAATACAGGCCAGGTCTTTTATAATACAGCCCAGGTCTATTATAATACAGGCCAGGTCCATTATAATACAGGCCAGGTCTACAGGCCAGGTCTAGAATAATACAGGTCAAGGTCTATTATAATACAGGCCAGGTCTATTATAATACAGACCATGTCTACAGGCCAGGTCTAGTATAATACAGGTCAGGTTTACAGGCCATGTCTATTATAGAACAGGCCAGGTCTATTATAATACAGACCAGGTCTAATATAATACAGCCCAGGTCTAACATAATACAGCCCAGGTCTGTTATAATACAGACCAGGTCTGTTATAATACAGGTCAGGTCAATTATAATACAGACCAGGTCTATTATAATACAGGCCGGGTTTACATGCCATGTCTATTATAGAACAGGCCAGGTCTATTATAATACAGACCAGGTCTAATATAATACAGCCCAGGTCTATTATTATACAGGCCAGGTCTAATATAATACAGCCCAGGTCTAACATAATACAGCCCAGGTCTAACATAATACAGCCCAGGTCTGTTATAATACAGGCCAGGTCTATTATAATACAGGCAAGGTCCATTATATTATAGGTCAGGTATACAGGCCAGGTATAGTATAATACAGGCCAGGTCTACTATAAAACAGACCACGTCTATTATAATACAGGCCGGATTAACAGGCCAGGCCTATTATAATACAGGTCAGGTCTATTATAATACAGGCCGGGATTACAGGCCAGGTCTATTATAAAACAGGCCAGGTCTATTATAATACAGACCAGGTATATTATAATACAGGTCAGGTCTATTATAATACAGGCCAGGTCTATTAGAAAACAGACCCCGTCTATTATAATACAGGCCAGGACTTTTATAATACAGCCCAGGTCTATTATAATACAGGCCGGGTCTATTATAATACAGGCCAGGTCCATTATAATACAGGCCAGGTCTACAGGTCAGGTCTAGTATAATACAGGCCAGGTCTATTATAATACAGACCATGTCTACAGGCCAGGTCTAGTATAATACAGGTCAGGTCAATTATAATACAGGTCAGGTCAATTATAATACAGACCAGGTCTATTATAATACAGGCCGGGTTTACAGGCCAGGTCTAGTATGATACAGACCAGGTCTATTATAATACAGGCCGGGATTACAGGCCAGGTCTATTATAAAACAGGCCAGGTCTATTATAATACAGACCAGGTATATTATAATACAGGTCAGGTCTATTATAATACAGGCCAGGTCTATTATAATACAGGCCAGGTCTATTATAAAACAGGCCAGGTCCATTATAATACAGGTCGGGTTTACTGGCCAGGTCTATTATAATACAGACCAGTTATATTACAATACAGGCCAGGTCTATTATAATACAGACCAGGTCTAATATAATACAGCCCAGGTCTGTTATAATACAGACCAGGTCTATTATAATACAGGCCAGGTCTATTATAATACAGGCCAGGTCCATTATAATACAGGTCAGGTATACAGGCCAGGTCTTGTAAAATACAGGCCTGGTCTATTAGAAAACAGACCATGTCTATTATAATACAAGTCAGGTCTTTTATAATACAGCCCAGGTCTGTTATAATACAGCCCAGGTCTAACATAATACAGCCCAGGTCTATTATAATACAGGCCAGGTCTATTATAATACAGGCAAGGTCCAATATATTACAGGTCAGGTATACAGGCCAGGTATAGTATAATACAGGCCAGGTCTATTATAAAACAGGCCAGGTCCATTATAATACAGGTCAGGTATACTGGCCAGGTCTAGTATAATACAGGCCAGGTCTATTATAATACAGACCAGGTCTAATATTATACAGCCCAGGTATATTTTAATACAGGCCAGGTCTATTACAATACAGACCAGGTCTAGTATAATACAGGTCAGGTCTATTATAATACAGCCAAGGTCTGTTATAATACAGACCAGGTCTATTATAATACAGAACAGGTCTATTATAATACAGGTCAGGTCTATTATAATACAGGTCAGGTCTATTATAATACAGGCCAGGTCTAGTATAATACAGGTAAGGTCTATTATAATACAGGCCAGGTCTATTAGAAATCAGACCACGTCTATTATAATACAGGCCAGGTCTTTTATAATACAGCCAAGGTCTGTTATAATACAGACCAGGTCTATTATAATACAGGCCAGGTATTTTATAATACAGTACGGGTCTATTATAATACAGACCAGGTCTAGTATAATACAGGCCAGGTCTATTATGAAACAGACCACGTCTATTATAATACATGCCAGGTCTTTTATAATACAGCCAAGTTCTGTTATAATACAGACCAGGTCTATTATAATACAGGCCAGGTCTATTATAATACAGGCCGGGTTAACAGGCCAGGTCTATTATAAAACAGGCCAGGTCTATTATAATACAGGCCAGGTCTATTATAATACAGACCAGGTCTAGTATAATACAGGCCAGGTCCATTATAATACAAGTCAGGTCTAGTATAATACAGGCCAGGTCTATTATAATACAGACCATGTCTACAGGCCAGGTCTATTATAATACAGGTCAGGTCAATTATAATACAGGTCAGGTCAATTATAATACAGACCAGGTCTATTATAATACAGGCCGGGTTTACAGGCCATGTCTATTATAGAACAGGCCAGGTCTAATATAATACAGCCCAGGTCTGTTATAATACAGCCCAGGTCTGTTATAATACAGACCAGGTCCGTTATAATACAGGCCAGGTCTATTATAATACAGGCCAGGTCCATTATATTACAGGTCAGGTATACAGGCCAGGTATAGTATAATACAGGCCAGGTCTATTAGAAAACAGACCTCGTCTATTATAATACAGGTCAGGTCTTTTATAATACAGCCCAGGTCTATTATAATACAGGCCAGGTCTATTATAATACAGGCCAGGTCCATTATAATACAGGCCAGGTCTACAGGCCAGGTCTAGTATAATACAGGTCAGGTCTATTATAATACAGGCAAGGTCCATTATAGTACAGGTCAGGTATACAGGCCAAGTCTATTATAATACAGGCCAGTTCTATTATAAAACAGACCACGTCTATTATAATACAGGCCAGGTCTTTTATAATACAGACCAGGTCTATTATAATACAGGCCAGGTCTATTATAATACAGGCCAGGTCTAGAATAATACAGGCCAGGTCTAGTATAATACAGGCCATGTCTATTATAATACAGACCATGTCTACAGGCCAGGTCTAGTATAATACAGGTCATGTGAATTGTAATACATGTCAGGTCTATTATAATACAGACCAGGTCTATTATAATACAGGCCAGGTCTATTATAATACAGGCCGGGTTAACAGGCCAGGTCTATTATAAAACAGGCCAGGTCTATTATAATACAGGCCAGGTCTATTATAATACAGACCAGGTCTAGTATAATACAGGCCAGGTCCATTATAATACAAGTCAGGTCTAGTATAATACAGGCCAGGTCTATTATAATACAGACCATGTCTACAGGCCAGGTCTATTATAATACAGGTCAGGTCAATTATAATACAGGTCAGGTCAATTATAATACAGACCAGGTCTATTATAATACAGGCCGGGTTTACAGGCCATGTCTATTATAGAACAGGCCAGGTCTAATATAATACAGCCCAGGTCTGTTATAATACAGCCCAGGTCTGTTATAATACAGACCAGGTCTGTTATAATACAGGCCAGGTCTATTATAATACAGGCCAGGTCCATTATATTACAGGTCAGGTATACAGGCCAGGTATAGTATAACACAGGCCAGGTCTATTAGAAATCAGACCTCGTCTATTATAATACAGGTCAGGTCTTTTATAATACAGCCCAGGTCTATTATAATACAGGCCAGGTCTATTATAATACAGGCCAGGTCCATTATAATACAGGCCAGGTCTACAGGCCAGGTCTAGTATAATACAGGTCAGGTCTATTATAATACAGGCAAGGTCCATTATAGTACAGGTCAGGTATACAGGCCAAGTCTAGTTTAATACAGGCCAGGTCTATTATAAAACAGACCACGTCTATTATAATACAGGCCAGGTCTTTTATAATACAGACCAGGTCTATTATAATACAGGCCAGGTCTATTATAATACAGGCCAGGTCTAGAATAATACAGGCCAGGTCTAGTATAATACAGGCCATGTCTATTATAATACAGACCATGTCTACAGGCCAGGTCTAGTATAATACAGGTCATGTGAATTGTAATACATGTCAGGTCTATTATAATACAGACCAGGTCTATTATAATACAGGCCAGTTCTATTATAAAACAGTCCAGGTATATTATAGTACAGACCAGGTTTACAGGCCAGGCCTATTATAAAACAGGCCAGGTCTATTATAATACAGGTCAGGTCTTATATAATACAGATCAGGTCTATTATAATACAGGCCAGGTCTATTATAGTACAGACCAGGTTTACAGGCCAGGTCTATTATAAAACAGGCCATGTCTATTATAATACAGACCAGGTATATTATAATACATGTCAGTTCTATTATAATACAGGC
The DNA here is from genome assembly GCF_029448725.1 of Salvelinus fontinalis. Lineage (NCBI taxonomy): Eukaryota > Metazoa > Chordata > Actinopteri > Salmoniformes > Salmonidae > Salvelinus > Salvelinus fontinalis. The sequence goes on along the minus strand of NC_074683.1, from coordinate 49,485,015 downwards.
CAGGTCTATTATAATACAGGCCAGGTCTATTATAATACAGGCCAGGTCTATTATAATACAGGCCAGGTCTATTATAATACAGGCCAGGTCTAGTATAATACAGGCCAGGTCTATTAGAAAACAGACCACGTCTATTATAATACAGGCCAGGTCTTTTATAATACAGCCAAGGTCTGTTAGAATACAGACCAGGTCTATTATAATACAGGCCAGGTATTTTATAATACAGGCCAGGTCTATTATAATACAGGCCGAGTTTAAAGGCCAGGCCTATTATAATACAGGTCTATTATAATACAGGCCAGGTCTAGTATAATACAGGCCAGGTCAATTATAATACAGGTCAGGTATACAGGCCAGGTCTAGTATAATACAGGCCAGGTCTATTATGAAACAAACCACGTCTATTATAATACAGGCCAGGTCTTTTATAATACAGCCAAGGTCTGTTATAATACAGACCAGGTCTATTATAATACAGGCCAGGTCTATTATAATACAGGCCGGGTTAACAGGCCAGGTCTATTATAAAACAGGCCAGGTTTATTATAATTCAGGCCAGGTCTATTATCATACAGACCAGATATATTACAATAGAGGCCAGGTGTAGTATAATACAGGCCAGGTCTATTATAATACAGGCCGGGTTTACAAGCCAGGCCTATTATAAAACAGGCCAGGTCTATTATAATACAGACCATGTCTATTACAATACAGGTCAGGTATATTATAATACAGACCAGGTCTAATATAATACAGCCCAGGTCTGTTATAATACAGACCAGGTCTATTATAATACAGGCCAGGTCTAGTATAATACAGTTCAGGTCTATTATAATACAGGCCAGGTCCATTATAATACAGGTCAGGTATACAGGCCAGGTCTAGTATAATACAGGCCAGGTCTATTATAAAACAGACCATGTCTATTATAATACAGGCCAGGTCTTTTATAATACAGCCCAGGTCTGTTATAATACAGACCAGGTCTATTATAATACAGGCCAGGTCTATTATAATACAGACCATGTCTACAGGCCAGGTCTATTATAATACAGGTCAGGTCAATTATAATACAGGTCAGGTCAATTATAATACAGACCAGGTCTATTATAATACAGGCCAGGTCTTTTATAATACAGACCAGGTCTATTATAATACAGGCCAGGTCTATTATAATACAGGCCAGGTCTAGAATAATACAGGCCAGGTCTAGTATAATACAGGCCATGTCTATTATAATACAGACCATGTCTACAGGCCAGGTCTAGTATAATACAGGTCATGTGAATTGTAATACATGTCAGGTCTATTATAATACAGACCAGGTCTATTATAATACAGGCCAGGTCTATTATAATACAGGCCGGGTTAACAGGCCAGGTCTATTATAAAACAGGCCAGGTCTATTATAATACAGGCCAGGTCTATTATAATACAGACCAGGTCTAGTATAATACAGGCCAGGTCCATTATAATACATGTCAGGTCTAGTATAATACAGGCCAGGTCTATTATAATACAGACCATGTCTACAGGCCAGGTCTATTATAATACAGGTCAGGTCAATTATAATACAGGTCAGGTCAATTATAATACAGACCAGGTCTATTATAATACAGGCCGGGTTTACAGGCCATGTCTATTATAGAACAGGCCAGGTCTAATATAATACAGCCCAGGTCTGTTATAATACAGCCCAGGTCTGTTATAATACAGACCAGGTCTGTTATAATACAGGCCAGGTCTATTATAATACAGGCCAGGTCCATTATATTACAGGTCAGGTATACAGGCCAGGTATAGTATAATACAGGCCAGGTCTATTATAATACAGGCCAGGTCCATTATATTACAGGTCAGGTATACAGGCCAGGTATAGTATAATACAGGCCAGGTCTATTAGAAAACAGACCTCGTCTATTATAATACAGGTCAGGTCTTTTATAATACAGCCCAGGTCTATTATAATACAGGCCAGGTCTATTATAATACAGGCCAGGTCCATTATAATACAGGCCAGGTCTATTATAATACAGGCCAGGTCTAGAATAATACAGGCCAGGTCTAGTATAATACAGGCCATGTCTATTATAATACAGACCATGTCTACAGGCCAGGTCTAGTATAATACAGGTCATGTGAATTGTAATACATGTCAGGTCTATTATAATACAGACCAGGTCTATTATAATACAGGCCAGGTCTATTATAATACAGGCCGGGTTAACAGGCCAGGTCTATTATAAAACAGGCCAGGTCTATTATAATACAGGCCAGGTCTATTATAATACAGACCAGGTCTAGTATAATACAGGCCAGGTCCATTATAATACAAGTCAGGTCTAGTATAATACAGGCCAGGTCTATTATAATACAGACCATGTCTACAGGCCAGGTCTATTATAATACAGGTCAGGTCAATTATAATACAGGTCAGGTCAATTATAATACAGACCAGGTCTATTATAATACAGGCCGGGTTTACAGGCCATGTCTATTATAGAACAGGCCAGGTCTAATATAATACAGCCCAGGTCTGTTATAATACAGCCCAGGTCTGTTATAATACAGCCCAGGTCTGTTATAATACAGGCCAGGTCTATTATAATACAGGCCAGGTCCATTATATTACAGGTCAGGTATACAGGCCAGGTATAGTATAATACAGGCCAGGTCTATTAGAAAACAGACCTCGTCTATTATAATACAGGTCAGGTCTTTTATAATACAGCCCAGGTCTATTATAATACAGGCCAGGTCTATTATAATACAGGCCAGGTCCATTATAATACAGGCCAGGTCTACAGGCCAGGTCTAGTATAATACAGGTCAGGTCTATTATAATACAGGCAAGGTCCATTATAGTACAGGTCAGGTATACAGGCCAAGTCTAGTTTAATACAGGCCAGGTCTATTATAAAACAGACCACGTCTATTATAATACAGGCCAGGTCTTTTATAATACAGACCAGGTCTATTATAATACAGGCCAGGTCTATTATAATACAGGCCAGGTCTAGAATAATACAGGCCAGGTCTAGTATAATACAGGCCATGTCTATTATAATACAGACCATGTCTACAGGCCAGGTCTAGTATAATACAGGTCATGTGAATTGTAATACATGTCAGGTCTATTATAATACAGACCAGGTCTATTATAATACAGGCCAGGTCTATTATAATACAGGCCGGGTTAACAGGCCAGGTCTATTATAAAACAGGCCAGGTCTATTATAATACAGGCCAGGTCTATTATAATACAGACCAGGTCTAGTATAATACAGGCCAGGTCCATTATAATACAAGTCAGGTCTAGTATAATACAGGCCAGGTCTATTATAATACAGACCATGTCTACAGGCCAGGTCTATTATAATACAGGTCAGGTCAATTATAATACAGGTCAGGTCAATTATAATACAGACCAGGTCTATTATAATACAGGCCGGGTTTACAGGCCATGTCTATTATAGAACAGGCCAGGTCTAATATAATACAGCCCAGGTCTGTTATAATACAGCCCAGGTCTGTTATAATACAGCCCAGGTCTGTTATAATACAGGCCAGGTCTATTATAATACAGGCCAGGTCCATTATATTACAGGTCAGGTATACAGGCCAGGTATAGTATAATACAGGCCAGGTCTATTAGAAAACAGACCTCGTCTATTATAATACAGGTCAGGTCTTTTATAATACAGCCCAGGTCTATTATAATACAGGCCAGGTCTATTATAATACAGGCCAGGTCCATTATAATACAGGCCAGGTCTACAGGCCAGGTCTAGTATAATACAGGTCAGGTCTATTATAATACAGGCAAGGTCCATTATAGTACAGGTCAGGTATACAGGCCAAGTCTAGTTTAATACAGGCCAGGTCTATTATAAAACAGACCACGTCTATTATAATACAGGCCAGGTCTTTTATAATACAGACCAGGTCTATTATAATACAGGCCAGGTCTATTATAATACAGGCCAGGTCTAGAATAATACAGGCCAGGTCTAGTATAATACAGGCCATGTCTATTATAATACAGACCATGTCTACAGGCCAGGTCTAGTATAATACAGGTCATGTGAATTGTAATACATGTCAGGTCTATTATAATACAGACCAGGTCTATTATAATACAGGCCAGTTCTATTATAAAACAGTCCAGGTATATTATAGTACAGACCAGGTTTACAGGCCAGGCCTATTATAAAACAGGCCAGGTCTATTATAATACAGGTCAGGTCTTATATAATACAGATCAGGTCTATTATAATACAGGCCAGGTCTATTATAGTACAGACCAGGTTTACAGGCCAGGTCTATTATAAAACAGGCCATGTCTATTATAATACAGACCAGGTATATTATAATACATGTCAGTTCTATTATAATACAGGCCAGGTCTATTATAATACAGGCCAGGTCTATTATAATACAGGCCAGGTCTATTATAATACAGGCCAGGTCTATTATAATACAGGCCAGGTCTAGTATAATACAGGCCAGGTCTATTAGAAAACAGACCACGTCTATTATAATACAGGCCAGGTCTTTTATAATACAGCCAAGGTCTGTTAGAATACAGACCAGGTCTATTATAATACAGGCCAGGTATTTTATAATACAGGCCAGGTCTATTATAATACAGGCCGAGTTTAAAGGCCAGGCCTATTATAATACAGGTCTATTACAATACAGGCCAGGTCTAGTATAATACAGGCCAGGTCAATTATAATACAGGTCAGGTATACAGGCCAGGTCTAGTATAATACAGGCCAGGTCTATTATGAAACAAACCACGTCTATTATAATACAGGCCAGGTCTTTTATAATACAGCCAAGGTCTGTTATAATACAGACCAGGTCTATTATAATACAGGCCAGGTCTATTATAATACAGGCCGGGTTAACAGGCCAGGTCTATTATAAAACAGGCCAGGTTTATTATAATACAGGCCAGGTCTATTATCATACAGACCAGATATATTACAATACAGGCCAGGTGTAGTATAATACAGGCCAGGTCTATTATAATACAGGCCGGGTTTACAAGCCAGGCCTATTATAAAACAGGCCAGGTCTATTATAATACAGACCATGTCTATTACAATACAGGTCAGGTATATTATAATACAGACCAGGTCTAATATAATACAGCCCAGGTCTGTTATAATACAGACCAGGTCTATTATAATACAGGCCAGGTCTAGTATAATACAGTTCAGGTCTATTATAATACAGGCCAGGTCCATTATAATACAGGTCAGGTATACAGGCCAGGTCTAGTATAATACAGGCCAGGTCTATTATAAAACAGACCATGTCTATTATAATACAGGCCAGGTCTTTTATAATACAGCCCAGGTCTGTTATAATACAGACCAGGTCTATTATAATACAGGCCAGGTCTATTATAATACAGACCATGTCTACAGGCCAGGTCTATTATAATACAGGTCAGGTCAATTATAATACAGGTCAGGTCAATTATAATACAGACCAGGTCTATTATAATACAGGCCAGGTCTTTTATAATACAGACCAGGTCTATTATAATACAGGCCAGGTCTATTATAATACAGGCCAGGTCTAGAATAATACAGGCCAGGTCTAGTATAATACAGGCCATGTCTATTATAATACAGACCATGTCTACAGGCCAGGTCTAGTATAATACAGGTCATGTGAATTGTAATACATGTCAGGTCTATTATAATACAGACCAGGTCTATTATAATACAGGCCAGGTCTATTATAATACAGGCCGGGTTAACAGGCCAGGTCTATTATAAAACAGGCCAGGTCTATTATAATACAGGCCAGGTCTATTATAATACAGACCAGGTCTAGTATAATACAGGCCAGGTCCATTATAATACATGTCAGGTCTAGTATAATACAGGCCAGGTCTATTATAATACAGGTCAGGTCAATTATAATACAGGTCAGGTCAATTATAATACAGACCAGGTCTATTATAATACAGGCCGGGTTTACAGGCCATGTCTATTATAGAACAGGCCAGGTCTAATATAATACAGCCCAGGTCTGTTATAATACAGCCCAGTTCTGTTATAATACAGACCAGGTCTGTTATAATACAGGCCAGGTCTATTATAATACAGGCCAGGTCCATTATATTACAGGTCAGGTATACAGGCCAGGTATAGTATAATACAGGCCAGGTCTATTAGAAAACAGACCTCGTCTATTATAATACAGGTCAGGTCTTTTATAATACAGCCCAGGTCTATTATAATACAGGCCAGGTCTATTATAATACAGGCCAGGTCCATTATAATACAGGCCAGGTCTACAGGCCAGGTCTAGTATAATACAGGTCAGGTCAATTATAATACAGGTCAGGTCAATTATAATACAGACCAGGTCTATTATAATACAGGCCAGGTCTATTATAATACAGGCCAGGTCTTTTATAATACAGACCAGGTCTATTATAATACAGGCCAGGTCTATTATAATACAGGCCAGGTCTAGAATAATACAGGCCAGGTCTAGTATAATACAGGCCATGTCTATTATAATACAGACCATGTCTACAGGCCAGGTCTAGTATAATACAGGTCATGTGAATTGTAATACATGTCAGGTCTATTATAATACAGACCAGGTCTATTATAATACAGGCCAGGTCTATTATAATACAGGCCGGGTTAACAGGCCAGGTCTATTATAAAACAGGCCAGGTCTATTATAATACAGGCCAGGTCTATTATAATACAGACCAGGTCTAGTATAATACAGGCCAGGTCCATTATAATACATGTCAGGTCTAGTATAATACAGGCCAGGTCTATTATAATACAGACCATGTCTACAGGCCAGGTCTATTATAATACAGGTCAGGTCAATTATAATACAGGTCAGGTCAATTATAATACAGACCAGGTCTATTATAATACAGGCCGGGTTTACAGGCCATGTCTATTATAGAACAGGCCAGGTCTAATATAATACAGCCCAGGTCTGTTATAATACAGCCCAGGTCTGTTATAATACAGACCAGGTCTGTTATAATACAGGCCAGGTCTATTATAATACAGGCCAGGTCCATTATATTACAGGTCACGTAGACAGGCCAGGTATAGTATAATACAGGCCAGGTCTATTAGAAAACAGACCTCGTCTATTATAATACAGGTCAGGTCTTTTATAATACAGCCCAGGTCTATTATAATACAGGCCAGGTCTATTATAATACAGGCCAGGTCCATTATAATACAGGCCAGGTCTATTATAATACAGGCCAGGTCTAGAATAATACAGGCCAGGTCTAGTATAATACAGGCCATGTCTATTATAATACAGACCATGTCTACAGGCCAGGTCTAGTATAATACAGGTCATGTGAATTGTAATACATGTCAGGTCTATTATAATACAGACCAGGTCTATTATAATACAGGCCAGGTCTATTATAATACAGGCCGGGTTAACAGGCCAGGTCTATTATAAAACAGGCCAGGTCTATTATAATACAGGCCAGGTCTATTATAATACAGACCAGGTCTAGTATAATACAGGCCAGGTCCATTATAATACAAGACAGGTCTAGTATAATACAGGCCAGGTCTATTATAATACAGACCATGTCTACAGGCCAGGTCTATTATAATACAGGTCAGGTCAATTATAATACAGGTCAGGTCAATTATAATACAGACCAGGTCTATTATATTACAGGCCGGGTTTACAGGCCATGTCTATTATAGAACAGGCTAGGTCTAATATAATACAGCCCAGGTCTGTTATAATACAGCCCAGGTCTGTTATAATACAGCCCAGGTCTGTTATAATACAGGCCAGGTCTATTATAATACAGGCCAGGTCCATTATATTACAGGTCAGGTATACAGGCCAGGTATAGTATAATACAGGCCAGGTCTATTAGAAAACCGACCTCGTCTATTATAATACAGGTCAGGTCTTTTATAATACAGCCCAGGTCTATTATAATACAGGCCAGGTCTATTATAATACAGGCCAGGTCCATTATAATACAGGCCAGGTCTACAGGCCAGGTCTAGTATAATACAGGTCAGGTCTATTATAATACAGGCAAGGTCCATTATAGTACAGGTCAGGTATACAGGGCAAGTCTAGTTTAATACAGGCCAGGTCTATTATAAAACAGACCACGTCTATTATAATACAGGCCAGGTCTTTTATAATACAGACCAGGTCTATTATAATACAGGCCAGGTCTATTATAATACAGGCCAGGTCTATTATAATACAGGCCAGGTCTAGAATAATACAGGCCAGGTCTAGTATAATACAGGCCATGTCTATTATAATACAGACCATGTCTACAGGCCAGGTCTAGTATAATACAGGTCATGTGAATTGTAATACATGTCAGGTCTATTATAATACAGACCAGGTCTATTATAATACAGGCCAGTTCTATTATAAAACAGTCCAGGTATATTATAGTACAGACCAGGTTTACAGGCCAGGCCTATTATAAAACAGGCCAGGTCTATTATAATACAGGTCAGGTCTTATATAATACAGATCAGGTCTATTATAATACAGGCCAGGTCTATTATAGTACAGACCAGGTTTACAGGCCAGGTCTATTATAAAACAGGCCATGTCTATTATAATACAGACCAGGTATATTATAATACATGTCAGTTCTATTATAATACAGGCCAGGTCTATTATAATACAGGCCAGGTCTATTATAATACAGGCCAGGTCTATTATAATACAGGCCAGGTCTATTATAATACAGGCCAGGTCTAGTATAATACAGGCCAGGTCTATTAGAAAACAGACCACGTCTATTATAATACAGGCCAGGTCTTTTATAATACAGCCAAGGTCTGTTTCGAATACAGACCAGGTCTATTATAATACAGGCCAGGTATTTTATAATACAGGCCAGGTCTATTATAATACAGGCCGAGTTTAAAGGCCAGGCCTATTATAATACAGGTCTATTATAATACAGGCCAGGTCTAGTATAATACAGGCCAGGTCAATTATAATACAGGTCAGGTATACAGGCCAGGTCTAGTATAATACAGGCCAGGTCTATTATGAAACAAACCACGTCTATTATAATACAGGCCAGGTCTTTTATAATACAGCCAAGGTCTGTTATAATACAGACCAGGTCTATTATAATACAGGCCAGGTCTATTATAATACAGGCCGGGTTAACAGGCCAGGTCTATTATAAAACAGGCCAGGTTTATTATAATACAGGCCAGGTCTATTATCATACAGACCAGATATATTACAATACAGGCCAGGTGTAGTATAATACAGGCCAGGTCTATTATAATACAGGCCGGGTTTACAAGCCAGGCCTATTATAAAACAGGCCAGGTCTATTATAATACAGACCATGTCTATTACAATACAGGTCAGGTATATTATAATACAGACCAGGTCTAATATAATACAGCCCAGGTCTGTTATAATACAGACCAGGTCTATTATAATACAGGCCAGGTCTAGTATAATACAGTTCAGGTCTATTATAATACAGGCCAGGTCCATTATAATACAGGTCAGGTATACAGGCCAGGTCTAGTATAATACAGGCCAGGTCTATTATAAAACAGACCATGTCTATTATAATACAGGCCAGGTCTTTTATAATACAGCCCAGGTCTGTTATAATACAGACCAGGTCTATTATAATACAGGCCAGGTCTATTATAATACAGACCATGTCTACAGGCCAGGTCTATTATAATACAGGTCAGGTCAATTATAATACAGGTCAGGTCAATTATAATACAGACCAGGTCTATTATAATACAGGCCAGGTCTTTTATAATACAGACCAGGTCTATTATAATACAGGCCAGGTCTATTATAATACAGGCCAGGTCTAGAATAATACAGGCCAGGTCTAGTATAATACAGGCCATGTCTATTATAATACAGACCATGTCTACAGGCCAGGTCTAGTATAATACAGGTCATGTGAATTGTAATACATGTCAGGTCTATTATAATACAGACCAGGTCTATTATAATACAGGCCAGGTCTATTATAATACAGGCCGGGTTAACAGGCCAGGTCTATTATAAAACAGGCCAGGTCTATTATAATACAGGCCAGGTCTATTATAATACAGACCAGGTCTAGTATAATACAGGCCAGGTCCATTATAATACATGTCAGGTCTAGTATAATACAGGCCAGGTCTATTATAATACAGACCATGTCTACAGGCCAGGTCTATTATAATACAGGTCAGGTCAATTATAATACAGGTCAGGTCAATTATAATACAGACCAGGTCTATTATAATACAGGCCGGGTTTACAGGCCATGTCTATTATAGAACAGGCCAGGTCTAATATAATACAGCCCAGGTCTGTTATAATACAGCCCAGGTCTGTTATAATACAGACCAGGTCTGTTATAATACAGGCCAGGTCTATTATAATACAGGCCAGGTCCATTATATTACAGGTCAGGTATACAGGCCAGGTATAGTATAATACAGGCCAGGTCTATTAGAAAACAGACCTCGTCTATTATAATACAGGTCAGGTCTTTTATAATACAGCCCAGGTCTATTATAATACAGGCCAGGTATATTATAATACAGGCCAGGTCCATTATAATACAGGCCAGGTCTACAGGCCAGGTCTAGTATAATACAGGTCAGGTCTATTATAATACAGGCAAGGTCCATTATAGTACAGGTCAGGTATACAGGCCAAGTCTAGTATAATACAGGCCAGGTCTATTATAAAACAGACCACGTCTATTATAATACAGGCCAGGTCTTTTATAATACAGACCAGGTCTATTATAATACAGGCCAGGTCTATTATAATACAGGCCAGGTCTAGAATAATACAGGCCAGGTCTAGTATAATACAGGCCATGTCTATTTTAATACAGACCATGTCTACAGGCCAGGTCTAGTATAATACAGGTCATGTGAATTGTAATACATGTCAGGTCTATTATAATACAGACCAGGTCTATTATAATACAGGCCAGTTCTATTATAAAACAGTCCAGGTATATTATAATACAGACCAGGTATATTATAATACAGATCAGGTCTAGTATAATACAGGCCAGGTCTATTATAAAACAGGCAAGGTCTATTATAATACAGGCCAGGTCTATTATAGTACAGACCAGGTTTACAGGCCAGGCCTATTAAAAAACAGGCCAGGTCTATTATTATACAGGTCAGGTCTTATATAATACAGATCAGGTCTATTATAATACAGGCCAGGTCTATTATAGTACAGACCAGGTTTACAGGCCAGGTCTATTATAAAACAGGCCATTTCTATTATAATACAGACCAGGTATATTATAATACATGTCAGTTCTATTATAATACAGGCCAGGTCTATTATAATACAGGCCAGGTCTATTATAATACAGGCCAGGTCTATTATAATACAGGCCAGGTCTATTATAATACAGGCCAGGTCTATTATAATACAGGCCAGGTCTATTATAATGCATGCCAGGTCCATTATAATACAGGTCAGGTATACATGCCAGGTCTAGTATAATACAGGCCAGGTCTATTATAAAACAGACAAGGTCTATTATAATACAGACCAGGTCTTTTATAATACAGCCCAGTTCTGTTACAATACAGACCAGGTCTATTATAATACAGGCCAGGTCTATTATAGTACAGGCCAGGTCTTTTGTAATACAGACCAGGTCTATTATAATACAGACAAGGTATATTATAATACAGATCAGGTCTATTATAATACAGGCCAGGTCTATTATAGTACAGACCAGGTTTACAGACCAGGTCTATTATAAAACAGGCCAGGTCTATTATAATACAGACCAGGTATATTATAATACATGTCAGGTCTATTATAATACAGGCCAGGTATATTATAATACAGGCCAGGTCTATTAGAAAACAGACCACGTCTATTATAACACAGGCCAGGTCTTTTATAATACAGCCAAGGTCTGTTATAATACAGACCAGGTCTATTATAATACAGGCCAGGTCTATTATAATACAGGCCAGGTTAACAGGCCAGGCCTATTATAATACAGGTCAGGTCTATTATAATACAGGCCAGGCCTAGTATAATACAGGCCAGGTCCATTATAATACAGGTCAGGTATACAGGCCAGGTCTAGTATAATACAGGCCAGGTCTATTATGAAACAGACCACGTCTATTATAATACAGGCCAGGTCTTTTATAATACAGCCAAGGTCTGTTATAATACAGACCAGGTCTATTATAATACAGGCCAGGTCTATTATAATACAGGCCGGGTTAACAGGCCAGGTCTATTATAAAACAGGCCAGGTCTATTATAATACAGGCCAGGTCTATTATCATACAGACCAGATATATTATAATACAGACCAGGTCTAGAGGCCAGGTGTAGTACAATACAGGCCAGGTCTATTATAATACAGGCCGGGTTTACAGGCCAGGCCTATTATAAAACAGGCCAGGTCTATTATAATACAGGCCAGGTCTATTATAATACAGGCCAGGTCTAGTATAATACAGGCCAGGTCTATTATAGTACAGACCAGGTTTACAGGCCAGGTCTATTATAAAACAGGCCAGGTCTATTATAATACAGACCAGGTCTAATATAATACAGCCCAGGTCTATTATAATACAGGCCAGGTCCATTATAATACAGGCCAGGTCCATTATAATACAGGTCAGGTATACAGGCCAGGTGTAGTAAAATACAGGCCAGGTCTATTAGAAAACAGACCTCGTCTATTATAATACAGGCCAGGTATTTTATAATACAGCCCAGGTCTATTATAATACAGGCCAGGTCTATTATAATACAGGCCAGGTCCATTATAATACAGGCCAGGTCTACAAGCCAGGTCAAGTATAATACAGACCAGGTCTATTATAATACAGACCAGGTCTACAGGCCAGGTATAGTATAATACATGGCAGGTCTAGTAAAATACAGGCCAGGTCTATTATAATACAGGTCAAGGTCTATTATAATACAGACCAGGTCTATTATAATACAGACCAGGTCTACAGGCCAGGTCAAGTATAATACAGACCAGGTCTATTATAATACAGACCAGGTCTACAGGCCAGGTATAGTATAATACATGGCAGGTCTAGTAAAATACAGGCCAGATCTATTAGAAACCAGACCTCGTCTATTATAATACAGGCCAGGTCTTTTATAATACAGCCCAGGTCTATTATAATACAGGTCAGGTCTATTATAATACATGCCAGGTCTATTATAACACATGCCAGGTCTATTATAACACATGCCAGGTCTACAGGCCAGGTCTAGTATAATACAGGTCAGGTCTATTATAATACATACCAGGTCTATTATTATACAGGCCAAATCTATTATTATACAGGCCAGGTAGGTATATCAGGTAGGTTTAGGAGCTATCAGGTAGGTATAGGAGCGTAGGTATAGGAGCTATCAGGTAGGTATAGGAGCTATCAGGTAGGTATAGGAGCTATCAGGTAGGTATAGGAGCTATCAGGTAGGTATAGGAGCTATCAGGTAGGTATAGGAGCTCTCAGGTAGGTATAGGAGCTATCAGGTAGGTATAGGAGCTCTCAGGTAGGTATAGGAGCTATCAGGTAGGTATAGGAGCTATCAGGTAGGTTTAGGAGCTCTCAGGTAGGTATAGGAGCTATCAGGTAGGTATAGGAGCTATCAGGTAGGTATAGGAGCTATCAGGTAGGTATAGGAGCTATCAGGTAGGTTTAGGAGCTCTCAGGTAGGTATAGGAGCTATCAGGTAGGTATAGGAGCTATCAGGTAGGTATAGGAGCTATCAGGTAGGTATATGAGCGTAGGTATAGGAGCTATCAGGTAGGTTTAGGAGCTATCAGGTAGATATAGGAGCTCTCAGGTAGGTATAGGAGCTATCAGGTAGGTTTAGGAGCTATCAGGCTATAGGATCAACAGACACCCAACAGTCCATCGGCATGGTCAACAGACACCCAGCAGTCCATCACCATGGTGAACAGACACCCAGCAGTCCATCAGGATGGTGAACAGACACCCAGCAGTCCATCAGGATGGTGAACAGACACCCAGCAGTCCATCAGCATGGCGAACAGACACCCAGCAGTCCATCAGGATGGTGAACAGACACCCAGCAATCCATCAGCATGATAAACAGACACCCAACAGTCCATCAGCATGATAAACAGAAACCCAGCAGTCCATCAGCATGATAAACAGACACCCAACAGTCCATCAGCATGATAAACAGAAACCCAACAGTCCATCAGCATGGTGAACAGACACCCAGCAGTCCATCAGCATGGTGAACAGACACCCAGCAGTCCATCAGCATGATAAACAGACACCCAGCAGTCCATCAGCATGGTGAACAGACACCCAGCAGTCCATCAGCATGGTGAACAGACACCCAGCAGTCCATCAGCATGGTGAACAGACACCCAGCAGTCCATCAGCATGGTGAACAGACACCCAGCAGTCCATCAGCATGATAAACAGACACCCAGCAGTCCATCAGCATGGTGAAGACACCCAGCAGTCCATCAGCATGATAAACAGACACCCAGCAGTCCATCAGCATGATGAACAGAAACCCAGCAGTCCATCAGCATGGTGAACAGAAACCCAGCAGTCCATCAGCATGGTGAACAGACACCCAGCAGTCCATCAGCATGGTGAAGACAGCCAGCAGTCCATCAGCATGATAAACAGACACCCAGCAGTCCATCAGCATGGTGAACAGACACCCAGCAGTCCATCAGCATGGTGAACAGACACCCAGCAGTCCATCAGCATGGTGAAGACACCCAGCAGTCCATCAGCATGATAAACAGACACCCAGCAGTCCATCAGCATGATGAACAGAAACCCAGCAGTCCATCAGCATGGTGAACAGAAACCCAGCAGTCCATCAGCATGGTGAACAGACACCCAGCAGTCCATCAGCATGGTGAAGACAGCCAGCAGTCCATCAGCATGATAAACAGACACCCAGCAGTCCATCAGCATGATGAACAGAAACCCAGCAGTCCATCAGCATGGTGAACAGAAACCCAGCAGTCCATCAGCATGGTGAACAGACACCCAGCAGTCCATCAGCATGGTGAAGACAGCCAGCAGTCCATCAGCATGATAAACAGACACCCAGCAGTCCATCAGCATGGTGAACAGACACCCAGCAGTCCATCAGCATGGTGAACAGACACCCAGCAGTCCATCAGCATGGTGAACAGACACCCAGCAGTCCATCAGCATGGCGAACAGACACCCAGCAGTCCATCAGCATGGTGAACAGACACCCAGCAGTCCATCAGCATGGTGAACAGACACCCAGCAGTCCATCAGCATGGCGAACAGACACCCAGCAGTCCATCAGCATGGTGATCAGACACCCAGCAGTCCATCAGCATGATAAACAGACACCCAGCAGCCCATCAGCATGGTGAACAGACACCCAGCAGTCCATCAGCATGGTGAACAGACACCCAGCAGTCCATCAGGATGGTGAACAGACACCCAGCAGTCCATCAGGATGGTGAACAGACACCCAGCAGTCCATCAGGATGGTGAACAGACAGCCAGCAATCCATCAGCATGATAAACAGACACCCAACAGTCCATCAGCATGATAAACAGAAACCCAGCAGTCCATCAGCATGATAAACAGACACCCAACAGTCCATCAGCATGATAAACAGAAACGCAATAGTCCATCAGCATGGTGAACAGACACCCAGCAGTCCATCAGCATGGTGAACAGACACCCAGCAGTCCATCAGCATGATAAACAGACACCCAGCAGTCCATCAGCATGGTGAACAGACACCCAGCAGTCCATCAGCATGGTGAACAGACACCCAGCAGTCTATCAGCATGATAAACAGACACCCAGCAGTCCATCAGCATGGTGAACAGACACCCAGCAGTCCATCAGCATGGTGAACAGACACCCAGCAGTCCATCAGCATGATAAACAGACACCCAGCAGTCCATCAGCATGGTGAACAGACACCCAGCAGTCCATCAGCATGATAAACAGACACCCAGCAGTCCATCAGCATGGTGAACAGACACCCAGCAGTCCATCAGCATGATAAACAGACACCCAGCAGTCCATCAGCATGGTGAACAGACACCCAGCAGTCCATCAGCATGGTGAACAGACACCCAGCAGTCCATCAGCATGATAAACAGACACCCAGCAGTCCATCAGCATGGTGAACAGACACCCAGCAGTCCATCAGCATGGTGAACAGACACCCAGCAGTCCATCAGCATGATAAACAGACACCCAGCAGTCCATCAGCATGGTGAACAGACACCCAGCAGTCCATCAGCATGATAAACAGACACCCAGCAGTCCATCAGCATGGTGAACAGACACCCAGCAGTCCATCAGCATGGTGAACAGACACCCAGCAGTCCATCAGCATGATAAACAGACACCCAGCAGTCCATCAGCATGGTGAACAGACACCCAGCAGTCCATCAGCATGATAAACAGACACCCAACAGTCCATCAGCATGGTGAACAGACACCCAGCAGTCCATCAGCATGATAAACAGACACCCAGCAGTCCATCAGCATGATAAACAGACACCCAGCAGTCCATCAGCATGGTGAACAGACACCCAGCAGTCCATCAGCATGATGAACAGAAACCCAGCAGTCCATCAGCATGGTGAACAGAAACCCAGCAGTCCATCAGCATGGTGAACAGACACCCAGCAGTCCATCAGCATGGTGAACAGACACCCAGCAGTCCATCAGCATGGTGAACAGGCCTCTAAGAGCTTGACTTTCACAATATGTTCCCACAGCACATTCCTTGCCTTCCTCCGTGCTGAGGCATTGGACTGCATCCCAACTGGCATCTTATTCCCTATGTAGTGCACTACTTTAGACCAGGAACCATGGTAACACTACATAGAGAATAGGGTTCCATTTGGGACGGAGCCACCGGGAACCATTAGAAACCAGTCATCCTCTTATTCTCTTCCCCATAGTCTGTCCCTCATCAAGGCAACATCCTGTTTACTTAGACCACATATTCTCTCCCACACAGACAGCACAGCGCCCAGTCTAATCATAGCCAGTACAGTGGCATTGTTTTCACAGTGCCATGGTAACCAGGAACGAGAGGAAAGAGTAATGTACAGGAAATATAAAACAACTGTGAACATGTTAAGACCGACTTTATAACCTACAGGATATCCATTCTAGTAGGTGTGTATCATGAGCCACCCGACTGTTTTGTGTCTCCCAGAGCTAACCGCAACACTGTGACTGCCCCGAGGTCCTGAGAGTCGCCTGTCTGACTGGTAGTTTATAGCTCGGCCAATAAGCTGGGATCATCTCTGAGTCACTGGCCGGTGACCACTCAGGGGCTGAGAGGACCACGTCTGCCTAACCTGCCCTGTACTGCCCTGACCTGCCCTGTACTGCCCTGACCTAACCTGCCCTGTACTGCCCTGACCTGCCCTGTACTGCCCTAACCTGCCCTGTACTGCCCTAACCTGCCCTGTACTGCCCTAACCTGCCCTGTACTGCCTTGCCCTGTACTGCCCTAACCTGCCCTGTACTGCCTTGCCCTGTACTGCCCTAACCTGCCCTGTACTGCCCTAACCTGCCCTGTGCTGCCTTGCCCTGTACTGCCTTGCCCTGTACTGCCCTAACCTGCCCTGTACTATCCTAACCTGCCCTTTACTATCCTAACCTGCCCTGTACTATCCTCACCTGCCCTGTACTATCCTCACCTGCCCTGTACTATCCTCACCTGCCCTTTACTATCCTCACCTGCCCTGTACTATCCTCACCTGCCCTGTACTATCCTCACCTGCCCTGTACTATCCTCACCTGCCCTGTACTATCCTCACCTGCCCTGTACTATCCTCATCTGCCCTGTACTATCCACACCTGCCCTTTACTATCCTCACCTGCCCTGTACTATCCTCACCTGCCCTGTACTATCCTCACCTGCCCTGTACTATCCTCACCTGCCCTGTACTATCCTCACCTGCCCTGTACTATCCTCACCTGCCCTGTACTATCCCCACCTGCCCTGTACTATCCTCACCTGCCCTGTACTATCCTCACCTGCCCTGTACTATCCTCACCTGCCCTGTACTATCCTCACCTGCCCTGTACTGCCCTGTACTATCCTCACCTGCCCTGTACTGCCTTAACCTGCCCTGTACTGTCCTAACCTGCCCTAACCTGCCCTGTACTGTCCTAACCTGCCCTAACATGCCCTGTACTATCCTAACCTGCCCTGTACTATCCTACTATCCTCACCTGCCCTGTACTATCCTCACCTGCCCTGTACTATCCTCACCTGCCCTGTACTATCCTCACCTGCCCTGTACTATCCTCACCTGCCCTGTACTATCCTCACCTGCCCTGTACTATCCTCACCTGCCCTGTACTGCACCGCCCACAACCGCAGGGCTCTCCAGAGGATGGTGCGGTCTGCCCAATGCAAACTACCTGCCCTCCAGGACACCTACACCGCCCGATGTCACAGGAAGACCAAAAAGATCATCAAGGACATCAACCACCCGAGCCACTGTCTGTTCACCCCGCTATCATCCAGAAGGCGAGGTCAGTACAGGTGCATCACTGTCAGTTCACCCCGCTATCATCCAGAAGGCGAGGTCAGTACAGGTGCATCAGCCCGACAGGTGTATTACCTTCAACCTCAGGAGGCTGAAGAAATTCAGCTTGTCACCAAAAGCACTCACAAACTTTTACAGATGCACAATCGAGAGCATCCTGTCGGGCTGTATCACCGCCTGGTACGGCAACTGCTCCGCCCACAACCGTAAGGCTCTCCAGAGGGTAGTGAGGTCTGCACAACGCATCACCGGGGGCAAACTACCTGCCCTCCAGGACACCTACACCACCCGATGTCACAGGAAGGCCATAAAGATCATCAAGGACAACAACCACCCAAGCCACTGCCTGTTCACCCCGCTATCATCCAGAAGGCGAGGTCAGTACAGGTGCATCAAAGCTGGGACCGAGAGACTGAAAAACAGCTTCTATCTCAAGGCCATCAGACTGTTAAACAGCCACCACTAACATTTAGCGGCCGCTGCCAACATACTGACTCAACTCCAGCCACTTTAATAATGGGAATTGATGGAAATTATGTAAAAATGTACCACTAGCCACTTTAAACAATGCCACTTAATATAATGTTTACATATTCTACATTACTCATCTCATATGTATATGTATATACTGTACTCTATATCATCTACTGCATCTTGCCATCTTTATGTAATACATGTATCACTAGCCACTTTAAACTATGCCACTTTATGTTTACATACCCTACATTACTCATCTCATATGTATAGACTGTACACTATACCATCTACTGCATCTTGCCTATGCCGTTCTGTACCATCACTCATTCATATATCTTTATGTACATATTCTTTATCCCTTTACACTTGTGTGTATAAGGTAGTAGTTGTGGAATTGTTAGGTTAGATTACTTGTTGGTTATTACTGCATTGTCGGAACTAGAAGCACAAGCATTTCACTACACTCGCATTAACATCTGCTAACCATGTGTATGTGACAAATAAAATTTGATTTGAAGACAGGAGAAATACACCAGATATAACAGAATGACCCTAGCCCCCTGACACAAACTATTGCAGCATAAATACTGGAGGCTGAGACAGGAGGGGTCGGGAGACACTGTGGCCCAGTCCGACGATACCCCCGGACAGGGCCGAACAGGCAGGATATAACCCCACCCACCTTGCCAAAGCACAGCCCCCACACCACTAGAGGGATAACTTCAACCACCAACTTACAATCCTGAGACAAGGCCGAGTATAGCCCACAAAGATCTCCACCACAGCACAAACCAAGGGGGGCCGCCAACACGGACAGGAAGATCACGTCAGTGACTCAACCCACTCAAGTGATACACCCCTCCAATGAACGTCATGGAAGAGCACCAGTAAGCCAGTGACTCAGCCCCTGTAATAGGGTTTGAGGCAGATTGGAGGGATGCTGTGGTCTGGGTGTAGGTCCTCTTGGCGTGGGTTCTCTCGGTACAGGTCCTTCGGAAGGCGGTCTTGCAGGTCCGGGAGGGTGTCTCACTGGTCTGGGCGGGGTGTCAATTGCTCTCTTGCTCCTGTGTGAGGTGCTGGGGCTATGGTTGAGGGTGACGTCCTTCAGGGTCCAGGCAAAAGGTGGGGACTGCTGCCTTATAGAGGTGGACCAGTTGTAAAGGCTGTTCAAGTCCAGGGTGGAGTGGTGGGCCAGGTAGACATTAGTCCAGGGTGGAGTGGTGGGCCAAGGTAGACATTAGTCCAGGGTGGAGTGGTGGGCCAGGTAGACATTAGTCCAGGGTGGAGTAGTGGGCCAAGGTAGACATTAGTCCAGGGTGGAGTGGTGGGCCAAGGTAGACATTAGTCCAGGGTGGAGTGGTGGGCCAAGGTAGACATTAGTCCAGGGTGGAGTGGTGGGCCAGGTAGACATTAGTCCAGGGTGGAGTGGTGGGCCAAGGTAGACATTAGTCCAGGGTGGAGTGGTGGGCCAGGTAGACATTAGTCCGGGGTGGAGTGGTGGGCCAGGTAGACATTAGTCCAGGGTGGAGTGGTGGGCCAGGTAGACATTAGTCCAGGGTGGAGTGGTGGGCCAGGTAGACATTAGTCCAGGGTGGAGTGGTGGGCCAGGTAGACATTAGTCCAGGGTGGAGTGGTGGGCCAGGTAGACATTAGTCCAGGGTGGAGTGGTGGGCCAAGGTAGACATTAGTCCAGGGTGGAGTGGTGGGCCAAGGTAGACATTTGTCCAGGGTGGAGTGGTGGGCCAGGTAGACATTAGTCCAGGGTGGAGTGGTGAGCCAGGTAGACATTTGGTTTTGAGGCACAGTCTCGCAAAATGCTTGCATTCACCCTCTGTATGGTGGGTAAGTCTTTGACTGATGGCTGTCTCTGATGGCTGTCTCTGATGGCTGTCTCTGATGACTGTCTCTGATGACTGTCTCTGATGACTGTCTCTGATGACTGTCTCTGACTGCTTGAGAGTTCTTTATACTTCAGTGTTAAAGCGCCATCTAGTGTTCAATAGTACAAAATACAGTTGTAATTCTTCTGGGGAAGTTCACGTCCGGTCCTGTAGGGTAGAAACACATCTGTTTTCTGTTTCTATCTGGTGTCCCACCTGGTCTCCAGATTAAAGTCCCTGATTAGAAGGAGAGGATGGAAACCGAAAGTGTTTTGGCACCCCAGGCCCGACATTGAACAGCCCTGTTCTGTGGTCTCCACAGGGTTAATTCTGGGAACAATAAATTCCCTGGTTTTCCAGAAAACCTCCAACCAAAAAAAACTGGGAATTTATGGAAGAATTTTGCAACCCTAGGTCTACAACACACATGAGGTTATCATGCAGATAGTAGTAGGCCTCATTGTGAAGGAAGACCTTCTGTTTCAGATCAACGAGTTAAGTAACGTGCCTGTACCAGTAATGCCTGATGATTTTAAAGCCTACAGTAAGATCAAAGTGGACAACCACCTATTTAACAAGTAGGTATCCTGAGTTCTAACTTTGCAACCTGCCATACCATATTACTGCACACCGTTCATGGTGTGCTTCCATCTCCGTCCAGGTGGGAGGGCTACGAGGGAGCGGATGTATGAATGTTTCTGTTTATCTTTTATTATACTGGAAAGTGTCATTAACCATATTTCATATATTTACAGATTTATTCTTTCATCACTAAGCCCTGACCCGTTATTATTCAGTAGTTCAGCATGGAGAGTAATTGATATCATTTTGTTGTACTATCATTTTGTTTCCTTAATCTCTGATCACAGGTGATGAGCTGTACCTGTAACTGAGGGGTGGAGCTTCACGTCTCCTGGGTTTCACAGGTGATGAGCTGTACCTGTAACAGAGGGTGGAGCTAAAGGTCTCCTGGGTTTCACAGGTGATGAGCTGTACCTGTAACAGAGGGTGGAGCTAAAGGTCTCCCGGGTTTCACAGGTGATGAGCTGTACCTGTAACTGAGGGGTGGAGCTTCAGGTCTCCTGGGTTTCACAGGTGATGAGCTGTACCTGTAACAGAGGGGTGGAGCTTCAGGTCTCCTGGGTTTCACAGGTGATGAGCTGTACCTGTAACAGAGGGGTGGAGCTTCAGGTCTCCTGGGTTTCACAGGTGATGAGCTGTACCTGTAACAGAGGGGTGGAGCTTCAGGTCTCCTGGGGTTCACAGGTGATGAGCTGTACCTGTAACAGAGGGGTGGAGCTAAAGGTCTCCCGGGTTTCACAGGTGATGAGCTGTACCTGTAACTGAGGGGTGGAGCTAAAGGTCTCCTGGGTTTCACAGGTGATGAGCTGTACCTGTAACTGAGGGGTGGAGCTTCAGGTCTCCTGGGTTTCACAGGTGATGAGCTGTACCTGTAACAGAGGGGTGGAGCTAAAGGTCTCCTGGGTTTCACAGGTGATGAGCTGTACCTGTAACTGAGGGGTGGAGCTAAAGGTCTCCTGGGTTTCACAGGTGATGAGCTGTACCTGTAACTGAGGGGTGGAGCTAAAGGTCTCCTGGGTTTCACAGGTGATGAGCTGTACCTGTAACTGAGGGGTGGAGCTAAAGGTCTCCTGGGTTTCACAGGTGATGAGCTGTACCTGTAACTGAGGGGTGGAGCTTCAGGTCTCCTGGGTTTCACAGGTGATGAGCTGTACCTGTAACTGAGGGGTGGAGCTAAAGGTCTCCTGGGTTTCACAGGTGATGAGCTGTACCTGTAACTGAGGGGTGGAGCTAAAGGTCTCCTGGGTTTCTGGGAGGAGCTGTACCTGTAACTGAGGGGTGGAGCTTCAGGTCTCCTGGGTTTCTGGGAGGAGCCCTTATTACCACCCGTTCTATGATTTCTTAGCTATATCCAGCCTGAGGGCCATGTGAGAACCTATATTAAATCTCCCTTTACTTTAGCCATGATACAGTCCAGGCAACGGTCTGCCTGTGGCACTAATGAAAACTAGAGACCTCTATCTAAAAGCTGCAATATACTTTTTGGGCGACCTCAACCGAATTCACATAGAAATGTGTGTTGTAGATCTGTCCTTCTCATTGAAAGCAAGTCTAAGAAGCGGTAGATGTGTTCTATGTTTGCTATTTCTATGCTCCCCGTCCTTAGTTTTTGGTCTTTTGTACACCAGCTTCAAACTGTTGAAAATAAAATATGTATGGTTATGGAAAATATATTTCACAGCGGTTTAGATGGTACAATGATTCTCTACTATACTTGCTTGTTTTGTCACAAACTGAAATTAGGTGAACGATTACAATTTTAGCAACCAGGAAATGGTGGTTTTCAACATGGTGCATCTTTAACTAATTCACATCTTTAAAACAGATATAATCAGGAGCCTCATATCTGGATGAAAGTCAGGCCTTGTACATGTGTCCTCAAGCCTAAGGAAAGTCTTTTCATACAAGCGTCATTCTAAAAGCATACGAACGCAGAACAAAAAGCATGTTGACTTGGTGCAGGCCATAGTCTCTCTGGGCCATAATACTGTTCCTGAACAGGCTGTTTTGTTCACAGGCCATGTTAACCACAATAGTGATTGTTACCTTTTACCCTGATTCTCATTTTACACAAGAGTCTGTCCTGTTAGCCATGACAGCATCAGATGGGATGTGAGTTAGAGTCACTGTGTTAGAGTTAGGGGGAATAGGAGCAGGCACAAATCTCTCAAACGTAGTAAAGTTAGGCCTGCTATAGAGCCTAACAATAGTGTATAACAACGTAGGGCATTACTTAGGATACTGTTAATAATCAATGTATGAAAAATATCTGTGAAATGTAATTAATTATATATAAATTAATAAAATCCTAATCCATCTGAATTTCAATGAATATTTTCATCGTCTGGTGAGTAGGAACGGATTTATAACGTCAGTATGCCACCGGAGCAGGAGACGAGTCGGGCTTTAGGACCCAGCAGAGAGACAAAGCATTGTGAACATCACATGATGGGGATTTCGGGAGCGCGGACGACTCATGTTGCTTCTCTCGTTAAACGTTTCAAGTGATAAAGCAAGTAGACTAAACCAGGCAAATGGCAAGTTTATATTTTATTTAAATCCACACAGGAAACAATGGATACGAAGACTGTTTTCTCTCTAGTCTACTTTGTCTGTTTAGCCGTGAATAGAACTGTGGTAAGTTTGATTCTGTATTATTTATTTCATATTAAATACTACTTCCTCTATCTATACCAGGTGATTATACCAGCTGACTCTGGATCAGACCTATCGCCGCTCATATTTGCAACTTGTTTATTTTCCTTCAGGGTATAATATAGTAAATACATACATTATATTGACATTATATTGTTATTATCAAGTATAACGTTACATGGATGAAATCGGACCTCTGATATGAAAATGGATAGCCCTCCATTCAGAAAATTATATTTGAACTAAACCCTCGAACGCTTGAAAGAAAGAAAGTGACGCTCCACTAAACCAATAATAATAATAATAATTTAAACAAAGTGGATAACAGAGAAACTCCCTACCATTTACCATCACTTCTTGGACCCGAGCCTTAAATATACAGTTTTAGAAACTGTTCTCTATATGCATGACATGGCAACGCAGGAATTATGATAGAGCTCTGGGCCAGATGGTTTTGGGGTCACAGACCACCCTGGACAAGAGTAGGGGTGGAAAGATGTCCTTTATAGTAAAAACATTGCATGAATAGATCATCTTATTCAATTCTACGTTATTTTACATTTGACATAAAAGCACCATTCTGCACTAACTGTAATTTTTATTCAGAACAACACAAATAAAGTCATAATATTTAAAACTATATAAATATATACAAAAATAAGACATATAAATATCAAAAAGAAGTAACAAAGACAAATGGAAACAAATGTGTGTTGATTTGGCACTCGAGCATCAATACATTACCCATCCCCCCCCAACACTGTCAACCAAGAGTCAAGACTACATTACCCATCCCCCCAACACTGTCAACCAAGAGTCAAGACTACATTACCCATCCCCCAACACTATCAACCAAGAGTCAAGACTACATTACCCATCTCCCCCAACACTGCCAACCAAGAGTCAAGACTACATTACCCATCCCCCCCAACACTGTCAACCAAGAGTCAAGACTACATTACCCATCCCCCCCCAACACTGTCAACCAAGAGTCAAGACTACATTACCCATCCCCCAACACTGTCAACCAAGAGTCAAGACTACATTACCCATCCCCCAACACTGTCAACCAAGAGTCAAGACTACATTACCCATCCCCCCCAACACTGTCAACCAAGAGTCAAGACTACATTACCCATCTCCCAACACTGTCAACCAAGAGTCAAGACTACATCCCCCAACACTGTCAACCAAGAGTCAAGACTACATTACCCATCCCCCCCAACACTGTCAGCCAAGAGTCAAGACTACATTACCCATCCCCCCCAACACTGTCAACCAAGAGTCAAGACTACATTACCCATCCCCCCCAACACTGTCAACCAAGAGTCAAGACTACATTACCCATCCCCCCAACACTGTCAACCAAGAGTCAAGACTACATTACCCATCCCCCAAGACTGTCAACCAAGAGTCAAGACTACATTACCCATCCCCCCCAACACTGTCAACCAAGAGTCAAGACTACATTACCCATCCCCCCAACACTGTCAACCAGGAGTCAAGACTACATTACCCATCCCCCAACACTGTCAACCAAGAGTCAAGACTACATTACCCATCCCCCAACACTGTCAACCAAGAGTCAAGACTACATTACCCATCCCCAACACTGTCAACCAAGAGTCAAGACTACATTACCAATCACCCCAAAACTGTCAACCAAGAGTCAAGACTACATTACCCATCACCCCAACACTGTCAACCAAGAGTCAAGACTACATTACCCATCCCCCCAACACTGTCAACCAAGAGTCAAGACTACATTACCCATCCCCCAACACTGTCAACCAAGAGTCAAGACTACATTACCCATCCCCCCCAACAATGTCAACCAAGAGTCAAGACTACATTACCCATCCCCCCAACACTGTCAACCAAGAGTCAAGACTACATTACCCATCCCCCCAACACTGTCAATCAAGAATCAAGACTACATTACCCATCCCCCAACACTGTCAACCAAGAGTCAAGACTACATTACCCATCCCCCAACACTGTCAACCAAGAGTCAAGACTACATTACCCATCCCCCAACACTGTCAACCAAGAGTCAAGACTACATTACCCATCCCCCAACATTGTCAACCAAGAGTCAAGACTACATTACCCATCCCCCAACACTGTCAACCAAGAGTCAAGACTACATTATCCATCCCCCCAACACTGTCAACCAAGAGTCAAGACTACATTACCCATCCCCCAACACTGTCAACCAAGAGTCAAGACTACATTACCCCTCCCCCAACACTATCAGCCAAGAGTCAAGACTACATTACCCATCCCCCCAACACTGTCAACCAAGAGTCAAGACTACATTACCCATCCCCCAACATTGTCAACCAAGAGTCAAGACTACATTACCCATCCCCCAACACTGTCAACCAAGAGTCAAGACTACATTATCCATCCCCCCAACACTGTCAACCAAGAGTCAAGACTACATTACCCATCCCCCAACACTGTCAACCAAGAGTCAAGACTACATTACCCCTCCCCCAACACTATCAGCCAAGAGTCAAGACTACATTACCCATCCCCCCAACACTGTCAACCAAGAGTCAAGACTACATTACCCATCTCCCAACACTGTCAACCAAGAGTCAAGACTACATTACCCATCCCCCAACACTGTCAACCAAGAGTCAAGACTACATTACCAATCACCCCAAAACTGTCAACCAAGAGTCAAGACTACATTACCCATCCACCCAACACTGTCAACCAAGAGTCAAGACTACATTACCCATCCCCCCAACACTGTCAACCAAGAGTCAAGACTACATTACCCATCACCCCAACACTGTCAACCAAGAGTCAAGACTACATTACCCATCCACCCAACACTGTCAACCAAGAGTCAAGACTACATTACCCATCCCCCCAACACTGTCAACCAAGAGTCAAGACTACATTACCCATCACCCCAACACTGTCAACCAAGAGTCAAGACTACATTACCCATCCCCCCAACACTGTCAACCAAGAGTCAAGACTACATTACCCATCCCCCAACACTGTCAACCAAGAGTCAAGACTACATTACCCATCCCCCCCAACACTGTCAACCAAGAGTCAAGACTACATTATCCATCCCCCCAACACTGTCAACCAAGAGTCAAGACTACATTACCCATCCCCCAACACTGTCAACCAAGAGTCAAGACTACATTACCCCTCCCCCAACACTATCAGCCAAGAGTCAAGACTACATTACCCATCCCCCCAACACTGTCAACCAAGAGTCAAGACTACATTACCCATCTCCCAACACTGTCAACCAAGAGTCAAGACTACATTACCCATCCCCCAACACTGTCAACCAAGAGTCAAGACTACATTACCAATCACCCCAAAACTGTCAACCAAGAGTCAAGACTACATTACCCATCCACCCAACACTGTCAACCAAGAGTCAAGACTACATTACCCATCCCCCCAACACTGTCAACCAAGAGTCAAGACTACATTACCCATCACCCCAACACTGTCAACCAAGAGTCAAGACTACATTACCCATCCCCCCAACACTGTCAACCAAGAGTCAAGACTACATTACCCATCCCCCAACACTGTCAACCAAGAGTCAAGACTACATTACCCATCCCCCCCAACAATGTCAACCAAGAGTCAAGACTACATTACCCATCCCCCCAACACTGTCAACCAAGAGTCAAGACTACATTACCCATCCCCCCAACACTGTCAATCAAGAATCAAGACTACATTACCCATCCCCCAACACTGTCAACCAAGAGTCAAGACTACATTACCCATCCCCCAACACTGTCAACCAAGAGTCAAGACTACATTACCCATCCCCCAACACTGTCAACCAAGAGTCAAGACTACATTACCCATCCCCCCAACACTGTCAACCAAGAGTCAAGACTACATTACCCATCCCCCAACACTATCAGCCAAGAGTCAAGACTACATTACCCCTCCCCCAACACTGTCAACCAAGAGTCAAGACTACATTACCCATCCCCCCCAACACTGTCAACCAAGAGTCAAGACTACATTACCCATCCCCCCAACACTGTCAACCAAGAGTCAAGACTACATTACCCATCCCCCAACACTATCAGCCAAGAGTCAAGACTACATTACCCCTCCCCCAACACTGTCAACCAAGAGTCAAGACTACATTACCCATCCCCCCCAACACTGTCAACCAAGAGTCAAGACTACATTACCCATCTCCCAACACTGTCAACCAAGAGTCAAGACTACATTACCCATCCCCCCCAACACTGTCAACCAAGAGTCAAGACTACATTACCCATCTCCCAACACTGTCAACCAAGAGTCAAGACTACATTACCCATCCCCCAACACTGTCAACCAAGAGTCAAGACTACATTACCCATCCCCCCCAACACTGTCAACCAAGAGTCAAGACTACATTACCCCTCCCCCAACACTGTCAACCAAGAGTCAAGACTACATTACCCCCCCAACACTGTCAACCAAGAGTCAAGACTACATTACCCATCCCCCAACACTGTCAACCAAGAGTCAAGACTACATTACCCATCCCCCAACACTGTCAACCAAGAGTCAAGACTACATTACCCATCCCCCAACACTGTCAACCAAGAGTCAAGACTACATTACCCATCCCCCAACACTGTTAACCAAGAGTCAAGACTACATTACCCATCCCCCAACACTGTCAACCAAGAGTCAAGACTACATTACCCCTCCCCCAACACTATCAGCCAAGAGTCAAGACTACATTACCCCTCCCCCAACACTGTCAACCAAGAGTCAAGACTACATTACCCACCCCCCCAACACTGTCAACCAAGAGTCAAGACTACATTACCCATCCCCCAACACTGTCAACCAAGAGTCAAGACTACATTACCCATCCCCCCAACACTGTCAACCAAGAGTCAAGACTACATTACCCCTCCCCCAACACTGTCAACCAAGAGTCAAGACTACATTACCCACCCCCCCCAACACTGTCAACCAAGAGTCAAGACTACATTACCCATCCCCCAACACTGTCAACCAAGAGTCAAGACTACATTACCCATCCCCCCAACACTGTCAACCAAGAGTCAAGACTACATTACCCATCCCCCCAACACTGTCAACCAAGAGTCAAGACTACATTACCCATCCCCCAACATTGTCAACCAAGAGTCAAGACTACATTACCCATCCCCCAACACTGTCAACCAAGAGTCAAGACTACATTACCCCTCCCCCAACACTATCAGCCAAGAGTCAAGACTACATTACCCATCCCCCCAACACTGTCAACCAAGAGTCAAGACTACATTACCCATCTCCCAACACTGTCAACCAAGAGTCAAGACTACATTACCCATCCCCCAACACTGTCAACCAAGAGTCAAGACTACATTACCAATCACCCCAAAACTGTCAACCAAGAGTCAAGACTACATTACCCATCCACCCAACACTGTCAACCAAGAGTCAAGACTACATTACCCATCCCCCCAACACTGTCAACCAAGAGTCAAGACTACATTACCCATCACCCCAACACTGTCAACCAAGAGTCAAGACTACATTACCCATCCCCCCAACACTGTCAACCAAGAGTCAAGACTACATTACCCATCCCCCAACACTGTCAACCAAGAGTCAAGACTACATTACCCATCCCCCCCAACAATGTCAACCAAGAGTCAAGACTACATTACCCATCCCCCCAACACTGTCAACCAAGAGTCAAGACTACATTACCCATCCCCCCAACACTGTCAATCAAGAATCAAGACTACATTACCCATCCCCCAACACTGTCAACCAAGAGTCAAGACTACATTACCCATCCCCCAACACTGTCAACCAAGAGTCAAGACTACATTACCCATCCCCCAACACTGTCAACCAAGAGTCAAGACTACATTACCCATCCCCCAACATTGTCAACCAAGAGTCAAGACTACATTACCCATCCCCCAACACTGTCAACCAAGAGTCAAGACTACATTACCCCTCCCCCAACACTATCAGCCAAGAGTCAAGACTACATTACCCATCCCCCCAACACTGTCAACCAAGAGTCAAGACTACATTACCCATCTCCCAACACTGTCAACCAAGAGTCAAGACTACATTACCCATCCCCCAACACTGTCAACCAAGAGTCAAGACTACATTACCAATCACCCCAAAACTGTCAACCAAGAGTCAAGACTACATTACCCATCCACCCAACACTGTCAACCAAGAGTCAAGACTACATTACCCATCCCCCCAACACTGTCAACCAAGAGTCAAGACTACATTACCCATCACCCCAACACTGTCAACCAAGAGTCAAGACTACATTACCCATCCCCCCAACACTGTCAACCAAGAGTCAAGACTACATTACCCATCCCCCAACACTGTCAACCAAGAGTCAAGACTACATTACCCATCCCCCCCAACAATGTCAACCAAGAGTCAAGACTACATTACCCATCCCCCCAACACTGTCAACCAAGAGTCAAGACTACATTACCCATCCCCCCAACACTGTCAATCAAGAATCAAGACTACATTACCCATCCCCCAACACTGTCAACCAAGAGTCAAGACTACATTACCCATCCCCCAACACTGTCAACCAAGAGTCAAGACTACATTACCCATCCCCCAACACTGTCAACCAAGAGTCAAGACTACATTACCCATCCCCCAACATTGTCAACCAAGAGTCAAGACTACATTACCCATCCCCCAACACTGTCAACCAAGAGTCAAGACTACATTACCCATCCCCCCAACACTGTCAACCAAGAGTCAAGACTACATTACCCATCCCCCAACACTATCAGCCAAGAGTCAAGACTACATTACCCCTCCCCCAACACTGTCAACCAAGAGTCAAGACTACATTACCCATCCCCCCCAACACTGTCAACCAAGAGTCAAGACTACATTACCCATCTCCCAACACTGTCAACCAAGAGTCAAGACTACATTACCCATCCCCCCCAACACTGTCAACCAAGAGTCAAGACTACATTACCCATCCCCCAACACTGTCAACCAAGAGTCAAGACTACATTACCCATCCCCCCAACACTGTCAACCAAGAGTCAAGACTACATTACCCATCCCCCCAACACTGTCAACCAAGAGTCAAGACTACATTACCCATCCCCCAACATTGTCAACCAAGAGTCAAGACTACATTACCCATCCCCCAACACTGTCAACCAAGAGTCAAGACTACATTACCCCTCCCCCAACACTATCAGCCAAGAGTCAAGACTACATTACCCATCCCCCCAACACTGTCAACCAAGAGTCAAGACTACATTACCCATCTCCCAACACTGTCAACCAAGAGTCAAGACTACATTACCCATCCCCCAACACTGTCAACCAAGAGTCAAGACTACATTACCAATCACCCCAAAACTGTCAACCAAGAGTCAAGACTACATTACCCATCCACCCAACACTGTCAACCAAGAGTCAAGACTACATTACCCATCCCCCCAACACTGTCAACCAAGAGTCAAGACTACATTACCCATCACCCCAACACTGTCAACCAAGAGTCAAGACTACATTACCCATCCCCCCAACACTGTCAACCAAGAGTCAAGACTACATTACCCATCCCCCAACACTGTCAACCAAGAGTCAAGACTACATTACCCATCCCCCCCAACAATGTCAACCAAGAGTCAAGACTACATTACCCATCCCCCCAACACTGTCAACCAAGAGTCAAGACTACATTACCCATCCCCCCAACACTGTCAATCAAGAATCAAGACTACATTACCCATCCCCCAACACTGTCAACCAAGAGTCAAGACTACATTACCCATCCCCCAACACTGTCAACCAAGAGTCAAGACTACATTACCCATCCCCCAACACTGTCAACCAAGAGTCAAGACTACATTACCCATCCCCCAACATTGTCAACCAAGAGTCAAGACTACATTACCCATCCCCCAACACTGTCAACCAAGAGTCAAGACTACATTACCCATCCACCCAACACTGTCAACCAAGAGTCAAGACTACATTACCCATCCCCCAACACTATCAGCCAAGAGTCAAGACTACATTACCCCTCCCCCAACACTGTCAACCAAGAGTCAAGACTACATTACCCATCCCCCCCAACACTGTCAACCAAGAGTCAAGACTACATTACCCATCTCCCAACACTGTCAACCAAGAGTCAAGACTACATTACCCATCCCCCCCAACACTGTCAACCAAGAGTCAAGACTACATTACCCATCTCCCAACACTGTCAACCAAGAGTCAAGACTACATTACCCATCCCCCAACACTGTCAACCAAGAGTCAAGACTACATTACCCATCCCCCCCAACACTGTCAACCAAGAGTCAAGACTACATTACCCCTCCCCCAACACTGTCAACCAAGAGTCAAGACTACATTACCCCCCCAACACTGTCAACCAAGAGTCAAGACTACATTACCCATCCCCCAACACTGTCAACCAAGAGTCAAGACTACATTACCCATCCCCCAACACTGTCAACCAAGAGTCAAGACTACATTACCCATCCCCCAACATTGTCAACCAAGAGTCAAGACTACATTACCCATCCCCCAACACTGTTAACCAAGAGTCAAGACTACATTACCCATCCCCCAACACTGTCAACCAAGAGTCAAGACTACATTACCCCTCCCCCAACACTATCAGCCAAGAGTCAAGACTACATTACCCCTCCCCCAACACTGTCAACCAAGAGTCAAGACTACATTACCCACCCCCCCCAACACTGTCAACCAAGAGTCAAGACTACATTACCCATCCCCCAACACTGTCAACCAAGAGTCAAGACTACATTACCCATCCCCCCAACACTGTCAACCAAGAGTCAAGACTACATTACCCATCCCCCCAACACTGTCAACCAAGAGTCAAGACTACATTACCCATCCCCCAACATTGTCAACCAAGAGTCAAGACTACATTACCCATCCCCCAACACTGTCAACCAAGAGTCAAGACTACATTACCCATCCCCCCAACACTGTCAACCAAGAGTCAAGACTACATTACCCATCCCCCAACACTGTCAACCAAGAGTCAAGACTACATTACCCCTCCCCCAACACTATCAGCCAAGAGTCAAGACTACATTACCCATCCCCCCAACACTGTCAACCAAGAGTCAAGACTACATTACCCATCTCCCAACACTGTCAACCAAGAGTCAAGACTACATTACCCATCCCCCAACACTGTCAACCAAGAGTCAAGACTACATTACCAATCACCCCAAAACTGTCAACCAAGAGTCAAGACTACATTACCCATCCACCCAACACTGTCAACCAAGAGTCAAGACTACATTACCCATCCCCCCAACACTGTCAACCAAGAGTCAAGACTACATTACCCATCACCCCAACACTGTCAACCAAGAGTCAAGACTACATTACCCATCCCCCCAACACTGTCAACCAAGAGTCAAGACTACATTACCCATCCCCCAACACTGTCAACCAAGAGTCAAGACTACATTACCCATCCCCCCCAACAATGTCAACCAAGAGTCAAGACTACATTACCCATCCCCCCAACACTGTCAACCAAGAGTCAAGACTACATTACCCATCCCCCCAACACTGTCAATCAAGAATCAAGACTACATTACCCATCCCCCAACACTGTCAATCAAGAGTCAAGACTACATTACCCATCCCCCAACACTGTCAACCAAGAGTCAAGACTACATTACCCATCCCCCAACACTGTCAACCAAGAGTCAAGACTACATTACCCATCCCCCCAACACTGTCAACCAAGAGTCAAGACTACATTACCCATCCCCCCAACACTGTCAACCAAGAGTCAAGACTACATTACCCATCCCCCCAACACTGTCAATCAAGAATCAAGACTACATTACCCATCCCCCAACACTGTCAACCAAGAGTCAAGACTACATTACCCATCCCCCAACACTGTCAACCAAGAGTCAAGACTACATTACCCATCCACCCAACACTGTCAACCAAGAGTCAAGACTACATTACCCATCCCCCCAACACTGTCAACCAAGAGTCAAGACTACATTACCCATCACCCCAACACTGTCAACCAAGAGTCAAGACTACATTACCCATCCCCCCAACACTGTCAACCAAGAGTCAAGACTACATTACCCATCCCCCAACACTGTCAACCAAGAGTCAAGACTACATTACCCATCCCCCCCAACAATGTCAACCAAGAGTCAAGACTACATTACCCATCCCCCCAACACTGTCAACCAAGAGTCAAGACTACATTACCCATCCCCCCAACACTGTCAATCAAGAATCAAGACTACATTACCCATCCCCCAACACTGTCAACCAAGAGTCAAGACTACATTACCCATCCCCCAACACTGTCAACCAAGAGTCAAGACTACATTACCCATCCCCCAACATTGTCAACCAAGAGTCAAGACTACATTACCCATCCCCCAACACTGTCAACCAAGAGTCAAGACTACATTACCCATCCCCCCAACACTGTCAACCAAGAGTCAAGACTACATTACCCATCCCCCAACACTATCAGCCAAGAGTCAAGACTACATTACCCCTCCCCCAACACTGTCAACCAAGAGTCAAGACTACATTACCCATCCCCCAACACTATCAGCCAAGAGTCAAGACTACATTACCCCTCCCCCAACACTGTCAACCAAGAGTCAAGACTACATTACCCATCCCCCCCAACACTGTCAACCAAGAGTCAAGACTACATTACCCATCTCCCAACACTGTCAACCAAGAGTCAAGACTACATTACCCATCCCCCCCAACACTGTCAACCAAGAGTCAAGACTACATTACCCATCTCCCAACACTGTCAACCAAGAGTCAAGACTACATTACCCATCTCCCAACACTGTCAACCAAGAGTCAAGACTACACTACCCATCCCCCAACACTGTCAACCAAGAGTCAAGACTACATTACCCATCCCCCCCAACACTGTCAACCAAGAGTCAAGACTACATTACCCCTCCCCCAACACTGTCAACCAAGAGTCAAGACTACATTACCCCCCCAACACTGTCAACCAAGAGTCAAGACTACATTATCCATCCCCCAACACTGTCAACCAAGAGTCAAGACTACATTACCCATCCCCCAACACTGTCAACCAAGAGTCAAGACTACATTACCCATCCCCCAACATTGTCAACCAAGAGTCAAGACTACATTACCCATCCCCCAACATTGTCAACCAAGAGTCAAGACTACATTACCCATCCCCCAACACTGTCAACCAAGAGTCAAGACTACATTACCCATCCCCCAACACTGTCAACCAAGAGTCAAGACTACATTACCCACCCCCCCCAACACTGTCAACCAAGAGTCAAGACTACATTACCCATCCCCCAACACTGTCAACCAAGAGTCAAAACTACATTACCCCTCCCCCAACACTGTCAACCAAGAGTCAAGACTACATTACCCATCCCCCAACACTGTCAACCAAGAGTCAAAACTACATTACCCCTCCCCCAACACTGTCAACCAAGAGTCAAGACTACATTACCCATCCCCCCCAACACTGTCAACCAAGAGTCAAGACTACATTACCCATCCCCCAACACTGTCAACCAAGAGTCAAGACTACATTACCCATCCCCCCAACACTGTCAACCAAGAGTCAAGACTACATTACCCATCCCCCCAACACTGTCAACCAAGAGTCAAGACTACATTACCCATCCCCCCCAACACTGTCAATAAAGAGTCAAGACTACATTACCCATCCCCCAACACTGTCAACCAAGAGTCAAGACTACATTACCCATCACCCCAACACTGTCAACCAAGAGTCAAGACTACATTACCCATCCCCCAACACTGTCAACCAAGAGTCAAGACTACATTACCCATCCCCCCCAACACTGTCAATAAAGAGTCAAGACTACATTACCCATCCCCCAACACTGTCAACCAAGAGTCAAGACTACATTACCCATCCCCCAACACTGTCAACCAAGAGTCAAGACTACATTACCCATCCCCCAACACTGTCAACCAAGAGTCAAGACTACATTACCCATGCCCCAACACTGTCAACCAAGAGTCAAGACTACATTACCCATCCCCCCAACACTGTCAACCAAGAGTCAAGACTACATTACCCATCACCCCAACACTGTCAACCAAGAGTCAAGACTACATTACCCATCCCCCAACACTGTCAACCAAGAGTCAAGACTACATTACCCCTCCCCAACACTGTCAGCCAAGAGTCAAGACTACATTACCCATCCCCCAACACTGTCAACCAAGAGTCAAGACTACATTACCCATCCCCCCAACACTGTCAACCAAGAGTCAAGACTACATTACCCATCCCCCCCAACACTGTCAATAAAGAGTCAAGACTACATTACCCATCCCCCAACACTGTCAACCAAGAGTCAAGACTACATTACCCATCCCCCAACACTGTCAACCAAGAGTCAAGACTACATTACCCATCCCCCAACACTGTCAACCAAGAGTCAAGACTACATTACCCATGCCCCAACACTGTCAACCAAGAGTCAAGACTACATTACCCATCCCCCCAACACTGTCAACCAAGAGTCAAGACTACATTACCCATCACCCCAACACTGTCAACCAAGAGTCAAGACTACATTACCCATCCCCCAACACTGTCAACCAAGAGTCAAGACTACATTACCCCTCCCCAACACTGTCAGCCAAGAGTCAAGACTACATTACCCATCCCCCAACACTGTCAACCAAGAGTCAAGACTACATTACCCATCCCCCAACACTGTCAACCAAGAGTCAAGACTACATTACCCATCCCCCAACACTGTCAACCAAGAGTCAAGACTACATTACCCATGCCCCAACACTGTCAACCAAGAGTCAAGACTACATTACCCATCCCCCCAACACTGTCAACCAAGAGTCAAGACTACATTACCCATCACCCCAACACTGTCAACCAAGAGTCAAGACTACATTACCCATCCCCCAACACTGTCAACCAAGAGTCAAGACTACATTACCCATCCCCCCAACACTGTCAACCAAGAGTCAAGACTACATTACCCATCCCCCAACACTGTCAACCAAGAGTCAAGACTACATTACCCATCCCCCCAACACTGTCAACCAAGAGTCAAGACTACATTACCCATCCCCCCAACACTGTCAACCAAGAGTCAAGACTACATTACCCATCCCCCCCAACACTGTCAATAAAGAGTCAAGACTACATTACCCATCCCCCAACACTGTCAACCAAGAGTCAAGACTACATTACCCATCACCCCAACACTGTCAACCAAGAGTCAAGACTACATTACCCATCCCCCAACACTGTCAACCAAGAGTCAAGACTACATTACCCATCCCCCCCAACACTGTCAATAAAGAGTCAAGACTACATTACCCATCCCCCAACACTGTCAACCAAGAGTCAAGACTACATTACCCATCCCCCAACACTGTCAACCAAGAGTCAAGACTACATTACCCATCCCCCAACACTGTCAACCAAGAGTCAAGACTACATTACCCATGCCCCAACACTGTCAACCAAGAGTCAAGACTACATTACCCATCCCCCCAACACTGTCAACCAAGAGTCAAGACTACATTACCCATCACCCCAACACTGTCAACCAAGAGTCAAGACTACATTACCCATCCCCCAACACTGTCAACCAAGAGTCAAGACTACATTACCCCTCCCCAACACTGTCAGCCAAGAGTCAAGACTACATTACCCATCCCCCAACACTGTCAACCAAGAGTCAAGACTACATTACCCATCCCCCCAACACTGTCAACCAAGAGTCAAGACTACATTACCCATCCCCCCCAACACTGTCAATAAAGAGTCAAGACT
Source organism: Salvelinus fontinalis (assembly GCF_029448725.1). NCBI lineage: Eukaryota > Metazoa > Chordata > Actinopteri > Salmoniformes > Salmonidae > Salvelinus > Salvelinus fontinalis. The sequence goes on along the minus strand of NC_074683.1, from coordinate 49,446,934 downwards.
ACATTACCCATCCCCCAACACTGTCAACCAAGAGTCAAGACTACATTACCCATCCCCCAACACTGTCAACCAAGAGTCAAGACTACATTACCCATCCCCCAACACTGTCAACCAAGAGTCAAGACTACATTACCCATGCCCCAACACTGTCAACCAAGAGTCAAGACTACATTACCCCTCCCCCAACACTGTCGGCCAAGAGTCAAGACTACATTACCCATCACCCCAACACTGTCAACCAAGAGTCAAGACTACATTACCCATCCCCCAACACTGTCAACCAAGAGTCAAGACTACATTACCCCTCCCCAACACTGTCAGCCAAGAGTCAAGACTACATTACCCATCCCCCAACACTGTCGGCCAAGAGTCAAGACTACATTACCCATCACCCCAACACTGTCAACCAAGAGTCAAGACTACATTACCCATCCCCCAACACTGTCAACCAAGAGTCAAGACTACATTACCCCTCCCCAACACTGTCAGCCAAGAGTCAAGACTACATTACCCATCCCCCAACACTGTCAACCAAGAGTCAAGACTACATTACCCATCCCCCAACACTGTCAACCAAGAGTCAAGACTACATTACCCATCCCCCAACACTGTCAACCAAGAGTCAAGACTACATTACCCATGCCCCAACACTGTCAACCAAGAGTCAAGACTACATTACCCATCCCCCCAACACTGTCAACCAAGAGTCAAGACTACATTACCCATCCCCCAACACTGTCAACCAAGAGTCAAGACTACATCACCCCCCCTACACTGTCAACCAAGAGTCAAGACTACATTACCCATCCCCCCCAACACTGTCAACCAAGAGTCAAGACTACATTACCCATCCCCCAACACTGTCAACCAAGAGTCAAGACTACATTACCCATCCCCCCAACACTGTCAACCAAGAGTCAAGACTACATTACCCATGCCCCAACACTGTCAACCAAGAGTCAAGACTACATTACCCATCCCCCCAACACTGTCAACCAAGAGTCAAGACTACATTACCCATCCCCCAACACTGTCAACCAAGAGTCAAGACTACATTACCCATCCCCCAACACTGTCAACCAAGAGTCAAGACTACATTACCCATCCCCCAACACTATCAACCAAGAGTCAAGACTACATTACCCATCCCCCCAACACTGTCAACCAAGAGTCAAGACTACATTACCCATCCCCCCAACACTGTCAACCAAGAGTCAAGACTACATTACCCATCCCCCCCAACACTGTCAACCAAGAGTCAAGACTACATTACCCATCCCCCCCAACACTGTCAACCAAGAGTCAAGACTACATTACCCATCCCCCCAACACTGTCAACCAAGAGTCAAGACTACTTTAGCCATCCCCCAACACTGTCAACCAAGAGTCAAGACTACATTACCCATCCCCCAACACTGTCAACCAAGAGTCAAGACTACATTACCCATCCCCCAACACTGTCAGCCAAGAGTCAAAACTACATTACCCCTCCCCCAACACTGTCGGCCAAGAGTCAAGACTACATTACCCATCCCCCAACACTGTCAACCAAGAGTCAAGACTACATTACCCATCCCCCAACACTGTCAACCAAGAGTCAAGACTACATTACCCATCCCCCAACACTGTCAACCAAGAGTCAAGACTACATTACCCATCCCCCAACACTGTCAACCAAGAGTCAAGACTACATTACCCATCCCCCAACACTATCAACCAAGAGTCAAGACTACATTACCCATCCCCCCAACACTGTCAACCAAGAGTCAAGACTACATTACCCATCCCCCCAACACTGTCAACCAAGAGTCAAGACTACATTACCCATCCCCCCAACACTGTCAACCAAGAGTCAAGACTACATTACCCATCCCCCAACACTGTCAACCAAGAGTCAAGACTACATCACCCCCCCTACACTGTCAACCAAGAGTCAAGACTACATTACCCATCCCCCCAACACTGTCAACCAAGAGTCAAGACTACATTACCCATCCCCCAACACTGTCAACCAAGAGTCAAGACTACATTACCCATCCCCCCAACACTGTCAACCAAGAGTCAAGACTACATTACCCATCCCCCCAACACTGTCAACCAAGAGTCAAGACTACATTACCCATCCCCCCCAACACTGTCAATAAAGAGTCAAGACTACATTACCCATCCCCCAACACTGTCAACCAAGAGTCAAGACTACATTACCCATCCCCCAACACTGTCAACCAAGAGTCAAGACTACATTACCCATCCCCCAACACTGTCAACCAAGAGTCAAGACTACATTACCCATGCCCCAACACTGTCAACCAAGAGTCAAGACTACATTACCCATCCCCCCAACACTGTCAACCAAGAGTCAAGACTACATTACCCATCACCCCAACACTGTCAACCAAGAGTCAAGACTACATTACCCATCCCCCAACACTGTCAACCAAGAGTCAAGACTACATTACCCCTCCCCAACACTGTCAGCCAAGAGTCAAGACTACATTACCCATCCCCCAACACTGTCAACCAAGAGTCAAGACTACATTACCCATCCCCCCAACACTGTCAACCAAGAGTCAAGACTACATTACCCATCCCCCCAACACTGTCAACCAAGAGTCAAGACTACATTACCCATCCCCCCAACACTGTCAACCAAGAGTCAAGACTACATTACCCATCCCCCCAACACTGTCAATCAAGAGTCAAGACTACATTACCCATCCCCCAACACTATCAACCAAGAGTCAAGACTACATTACCCATCCCCCCAACACTGTCAACCAAGAGTCAAGACTACATTACCCATCCCCCCAACACTGTCAACCAAGAGTCAAGACTACATTACCCATCCCCCCAACACTGTCAACCAAGAGTCAAGACTACATTACCCATCCCCCAACACTGTCAATCAAGAGTCAAGACTACATTACCCATCCCCCCAACACTGTCAACCAAGAGTCAAGACTACATTACCCATCCCTCCAACACTGTCAATCAAGAGTCAAGACTACATTACCCATCCCCCAACACTGTCAATCAAGAGTCAAGACTACATTACCCATCTCCCCAACACTGTCAATCAAGAGTCAAGACTACATTACCCCTCCCCCAACACTGTCAACCAAGAGTCAAGACTACATTACCCCTCCCCCCCAACACTGTCAACCAAGAGTCTAGACTACATCACCCCCCCAACACTGTCAACCAAGAGTCAAGACTACATTACCCATCCCCCCCAACACTGTCAACCAAGAGTCAAGACTACATTACCCATCCCCCAACACTGTCAACCAAGAGTCAAGACTACATTACCCATCCCCCAACACTGTCAACCAAGAGTCAAGACTACATTACCCATCCCCCAACACTGTCAACCAAGAGTCAAGACTACATTACCCATCCCCCAACACTATCAACCAAGAGTCAAGACTACATTACCCATCCCCCCAACACTGTCAACCAAGAGTCAAGACTACATTACCCATCCCCCCAACACTGTCAACCAAGAGTCAAGACTACATTACCCATCCCCCCCAACACTGTCAACCAAGAGTCAAGACTACATTACCCATCCCCCCCAACACTGTCAACCAAGAGTCAAGACTACATTACCCATCCCCCAACACTGTCAACCAAGAGTCAAGACTACATTACCCATCCCCCAACACTGTCAGCCAAGAGTCAAAACTACATTACCCCTCCCCCAACACTGTTGGCCAAGAGTCAAGACTACATTACCCATCCCCCAACACTGTCAACCAAGAGTCAAGACTACATTACCCATCCCCCAACACTGTCAACCAAGAGTCAAGACTACATTACCCATCCCCCAACACTGTCAACCAAGAGTCAAGACTACATTACCCATCCCCCAACACTATCAACCAAGAGTCAAGACTACATTACCCATCCCCCCAACACTGTCAACCAAGAGTCAAGACTACATTACCCATCCCCCCAACACTGTCAACCAAGAGTCAAGACTACATTACCCATCCCCCCCAACACTGTCAACCAAGAGTCAAGACTACATTACCCATCCCCCCCAACACTGTCAACCAAGAGTCAAGACTACATTACCCATCCCCCCAACACTGTCAACCAAGAGTCAAGACTACTTTAGCCATCCCCCAACACTGTCAACCAAGAGTCAAGACTACATTACCCATCCCCCAACACTGTCAACCAAGAGTCAAGACTACATTACCCATCCCCCAACACTGTCAGCCAAGAGTCAAAACTACATTACCCCTCCCCCAACACTGTCAGCCAAGAGTCAAGACTACATTACCCATCCCCCAACACTGTCAACCAAGAGTCAAGACTACATTACCCATCCCCCCAACACTGTCAACCAAGAGTCAAGACTACATTACCCATCCCCCAACACTGTCAACCAAGAGTCAAGACTACATTACCCATCCCCCCAACACTGTCAACCAAGAGTCAAGACTACATGACCCATCCCCCAACACTGTCAACCAAGAGTCAAGACTACATTACCCATCCCCCCCAACACTGTCAACCAAGAGTCAAGACTACATTACCCATCTCCCAACACTGTCAACCAAGAGTCAAGACTACATTACCCATCCCCCCAACACTGTCAATCAAGAGTCAAGACTACATTACCCATCCCCCAACACTGTCAACCAAGAGTCAAGACTACATTACCCATCCCCCCAACACTGTCAACCAAGAGTCAAGACTACGTTACCCATCCCCCAACACTGTCAACCAAGAGTCAAGACTACATTACCCATCCCCCCAACACTGTCAACCAAGAGTCAAGACTACATTACCCATCCCCCCAACACTGTCAACCAAGAGTCAAGACTACGTTACCCATCCCCCCAACACTGTCAACCAAGAGTCAAGACTACATTACCCATCCCCCCAACACTGTCAACCAAGAGTCAAGACTACATTACCCATCCCCCCAACACTGTCAACCAAGAGTCAAGACTACATTACCCATCCCCCCAACACTGTCAACCAAGAGTCAAGACTACATTACCCATCCCCCAACACTGTCAACCAAGAGTCAAGACTACATTACCCCTCCCCCAACACTGTCAGCCAAGAGTCAAGACTACATTACCCCTCCCCCAACACTGTCAACCAAGAGTCAAGACTACATTACCCATCCCCCCCAACACTGTCAACCAAGAGTCAAGACTACATTACCCATCTCCCAACACTGTCAACCAAGAGTCAAGACTACATTACCCATCCCCCCCAACACTGTCAACCAAGAGTCAAGACTACATTACCCCTCCCCCAACACTGTCAACCAAGAGTCAAGACTACATTACCCATCCCCCAACACTATCAACCAAGAGTCAAGACTACATTACCCATCCCCCCAACACTGTCAACCAAGAGTCAAGACTACATTACCCATCCCCCCAACACTGTCAACCAAGAGTCAAGACTACATTACCCATCCCCCCAACACTGTCAACCAAGAGTCAAGACTACATTACCCATCCCCCCAACACTGTCAATCAAGAGTCAAGACTACATTACCCATCCCCCAACACTGTCAACCAAGAGTCAAGACTACATTACCCATCCCCCAACACTGTCAACCAAGAGTCAAGACTACATTACCCATCCCCCAAGACTGTCAGCCAAGAGTCAAGACTACATTACCCATCCCCCAACACTGTCAACCAAGAGTCAAGACTACATTACCCCTCCCCCAACACTGTCAACCAAGAGTCAAGACTACATTACCCATCCCCCCAACACTGTCAACCAAGAGTCAAGACTACATTACCCATCCCCCCAACACTGTCAACCAAGAGTCAAGACTACATTACCCATCCCCCCAACACTGTCAACCAAGAGTCAAGACTACATTACCCATCCCCCAACACTGTCAACCAAGAGTCAAGACTACATTACCCATCCCCCAAGACTGTCAGCCAAGAGTCAAGACTAAACCAATTCACCTTGGTGCTGTGCAGACTGGTTTTATATTATTCTGAACCATTTCACACAAACCAGAAACTATATATATTCACCGTTTTATGAATGAATTTTATTTATTTATTTTTATTTAACCTTTATTTAACCAGGTAGGCTAGTTGAGAACAAGCTCTCATTTACAACTGCGACCTGGCCAAGATAAAGCAAAGCAGTGCGACACAAACAACAACACAGAGTTACACATGGAATAAACAAACGTACAGTCAATAACACAATAGAAAATCTATACACAGTGTGTGTAAATGAAGTAAGATTAGGGAGGTGAGGCAATAAATAGGCCATAGTAGCGAAGTAATTACAATTTAGTAAATTAACACTGGAGTGATAGATGAGCAGATGATGATGAGCAGATGAAGGTGTGTAAGTAGTGATACTGGTGTGCAAAAGAGCAGAAAAGTAAATAAAAACAATATGGGGATGAGGTAGGTAGATTGGATGGGCTATTTACAGATGGGCTATGTACAGGTGCAGTAATCTGTGAGCTGCTCTGACAGCTGGTGTTTAAAGTTAGTGAGAGAGATATAAGTCTCCAACTTCAGTGATTTTTGCAATTCGTTCCAGTCATTGGCAGCAGAGAACTGAAAGGAAAGGAGGCCAAAGAGGTGTTGGCTTTGGGGATGACCAGTGAAATATACCTGCTGGAGCGCGTGCTACTGGTGGGTGTTGTTATGGTGACCAGTGAGATATACCTGCTGGAGCGCGTGCTACGGGTGGGTGTTATGGTGACCAGTGAGATATACCTGCTGGAGCGCGTGCTACTGGTGGGTGTTGTTATGGTGACCAGTGAGATATACCTGCTGGAGCGCGTGCTACAGGTGGGTGTTGTTATGGTGACCAGTGAGATATACCTGCTGGAGCGCGTGCTACTGGTGGGTGTTGTTATGGTGACCAGTGAGATATACCTGCTGGAGCGCGTGCTACTGGTGGGTGTTGTTATGGTGACCAGTGAGATATACCTGCTGGAGCGCGTGCTACTGGTGGGTGTTGTTATGGTGACCAGTGAGATATACCTGCTGGAGCGCGTGCTACTGGTGGGTGTTGTTATGGTGACCAGTGAGATATACCTGCTGGAGCGCATGCTACTGGTGGGTGTTGTTATGGTGACCAGTGAGATATACCTGCTGGAGCGCGTGCTACTATGGTGACCAGTGAGATATACCTGCTGGAGCGCATGCTACTGGTGGGTGTTGTTATGGTGACCAGTGAGATATACCTGCTGGAGCGCATGCTACTGGTGGGTGTTGTTATGGTGACCAGTGAGATATACCTGCTGGAGCGCGTGCTACTGGTAGGTGTTGTTATGGTGACCAGTGAGATATACCTGCTGGAGCGCGTGCTACAGGTAGGTGTTGTTATGGTGACCAGTGAGATATACCTGCTGGAGCGCGTGCTACAGGTAGGTGTTGTTATGGTGACCAGTGAGATATACCTGCTGGAGTGCGTGCTACTGGTGGGTGTTGTTATGGTGACCAGTGAGATATACCTGCTGGAGCGCGTGCTACAGGTAGGTGTTGTTATGGTGACCAGTGAGATATACCTGCTGGAGCGCGTGCTACAGGTAGGTGTTGTTATGGTGACCAGTGAGATATACCTGCTGGAGCGCGTGCTACTGGTGGGTGTTGTTATGGTGACCAGTGAGATATACCTGCTGGAGCGCGTGCTACAGGTAGGTGTTGTTATGGTGACCAGTGAGATATACCTGCTGGAGCGCGTGCTACAGGTAGGTGTTGTTATGGTGACTAGTGAGATATACCTGCTGGAGCGCGTGCTACTGGTGGGTGTTGTTATGGTGACCAGTGAGATATACCTGCTGGAGCGCGTGCTACTGGTGGGTGTTGTTATGGTGACCAGTGAGATATACCTGCTGGAGCGCGTGCTACTGGTAGGTGTTGTTATGGTGACCAGTGAGATATACCTGCTGGAGCGCGTGCTACTGGTGGGTGTTGTTATGGTGACCAGTGAGATATACCTGCTGGAGCGCATGCTACTGGTGGGTGTTGTTATGGTGACCAGTGAGATATACCTGCTGGAGCGCGTGCTATTGGTGGGTGTTGTTATGGTGACCAGTGAGATATACCTGCTGGAGCGCGTGCTACTGGTGGGTGTTGTTATGGTGACCAGTGAGATATACCTGCTGGAGCGCGTGCTACGGGTGGGTGTTGTTATGGTGACCAGTGAGATATACCTGCTGGAGCGCGTGCTACTGGTGGGTGTTGTTATGGTGACCAGTGAGATATACCTGCTGGAGCGCGTGCTACTGGTGGGTGTTGTTATGGTGACCAGTGAGATATACCTGCTGGAGCGCATGCTACTGGTGGGTGTTGTTATGGTGACCAGTGAGATATACCTGCTGGAGCGTGTGCTACAGGTAGGTGTTGTTATGGTGACCAGTGAGATATACCTGCTGGAGCGCGTGCTACTGGTAGGTGTTGTTATGGTGACCAGTGAGATATACCTGCTGGAGCGCGTGCTACTGGTGGGTGTTGTTATGGTGACCAGTGAGATATACCTGCTGGAGCGCGTGCTACTGGTAGGTGTTGTTATGGTGACCAGTGAGATATACCTGCTGGAGCGCGTGCTACTGGTGGGTGTTGTTATGGTGACCAGTGAGATATACCTGCTGGAGCGCGTGCTACTGGTAGGTGTTGTTATGGTGACCAGTGAGATATACCTGCTGGAGCGCGTGCTACTGGTGGGTGTTGTTATGGTGACCAGTGAGATATACCTGCTGGAGCGCATGCTACTGGTGGGTGTTGTTATGGTGACCAGTGAGATATACCTGCTGGAGCGCGTGCTATTGGTGGGTGTTGTTATGGTGACCAGTGAGATATACCTGCTGGAGCGCGTGCTACTGGTGGGTGTTGTTATGGTGACCAGTGAGATATACCTGCTGGAGCGCGTGCTACGGGTGGGTGTTGTTATGGTGACCAGTGAGATATACCTGCTGGAGCGCGTGCTACTGGTGGGTGTTGTTATGGTGACCAGTGAGATATACCTGCTGGAGCGCGTGCTACTGGTGGGTGTTGTTATGGTGACCAGTGAGATATACCTGCTGGAGCGCATGCTACTGGTGGGTGTTGTTATGGTGACCAGTGAGATATACCTGCTGGAGCGTGTGCTACAGGTAGGTGTTGTTATGGTGACCAGTGAGATATACCTGCTGGAGCGCGTGCTACTGGTAGGTGTTGTTATGGTGACCAGTGAGATATACCTGCTGGAGCGCGTGCTACTGGTGGGTGTTGTTATGGTGACCAGTGAGATATACCTGCTGGAGCGCGTGCTACTGGTAGGTGTTGTTATGGTGACCAGTGAGATATACCTGCTGGAGCGCGTGCTACTGGTGGGTGTTGTTATGGTGACCAGTGAGATATACCTGCTGGAGCGCGTGCTACGGGTGGGTGTTGTTATGGTGACCAGTGAGATATACCTGCTGGATCGCGTGCTACTGGTGGGTGTTGTTATGGTGACCAGTGAGATATACCTGCTGGAGCGCGTGCTACGGGTGGGTGTTGTTATGGTGACCAGTGAGATATACCTGCTGGAGCGCGTGCTACTGGTGGGTGTTGTTATGGTGACCAGTGAGATATACCTGCTGGAGCGCGTGCTACAGGTGGGTGTTGTTATGGTGACCAGTGAGATATACCTGCTGGAGCGCGTGCTACTGGTGGGTGTTATGGTGACCAGTGAGATATACCTGCTGGAGCGCGTGATACTGGTGGGTGTTGTTATGGTGACCAGTGAGATATACCTGCTGGAGCGCGTGCTACTGGTGAGTGTTGCTATGGTGACCAGTGAGATATACCTGCTGGAGCGCGTGCTACTGGTGAGTGTTGCTATGGTGACCAGTGAGATATACCTGCTGGAGCGCGTGCTACAGGTGGGTGTTGTTATGGTGACCAGTGAAATATACCTGCTGGAGCGTGTGCTACAGGTAGGTGTTGTTATGGTGACCAGTGAAATATACCTGCTGGAGCGCGTGCTACTGGTGAGTGTTGCTATGGTGACCAGTGAAATATACCTGCTGGAGCGCGTGCTACTGGTGAGTGTTGCTATGGTGACCAGTGAGATATACCTGCTGGAGCGCGTGCTACAGGTGGGTGTTGTTATGGTGACCAGTGAAATATACCTGCTGGAGCGTGTGCTACAGGTAGGTGTTGTTATGGTGACCAGTGAAATATACCTGCTGGAGCGCGTGCTACTGGTGGGTGTTGTTATGGTGACCAGTGAGATATACTTGCTGGAGCGCGTGCTACTGGTGGGTGTTGTTATGGTGACCAGTGAGATATACCTGCTGGAGCGCGTGCTACGGGTGGGTGTTGTTATGGTGACCAGTGAGATATACCTGCTGGAGCGCGTGCTACAGGTGGGTGTTGTTATGGTGACCAGTGAGATATACCTGCTGGAGCGCGTGCTACTGGTGGGTGTTGTTATGGTGACCAGTGAGATATACCTGCTGGAGCGCGTGTTACTGGTGGGTGTTGTTATGGTGACCAGTGAGATATACCTGCTGGAGCGCATGCTACTGGTGGGTGTTGTTATGGTGACCAGTGAGATATACCTGCTGGAGCGTGTGCTACAGGTAGGTGTTGTTATGGTGACCAGTGAGATATACCTGCTGGAGCGCGTGCTACTGGTAGGTGTTGTTATGGTGACCAGTGAGATATACCTGCTGGAGCGCGTGCTACTGGTGGGTGTTGTTATGGTGACCAGTGAGATATACCTGCTGGAGCGCGTGCTACTGGTAGGTGTTGTTATGGTGACCAGTGAGATATACCTGCTGGAGCGCGTGCTACTGGTGGGTGTTGTTATGGTGACCAGTGAGATATACCTGCTGGAGCGCGTGCTACGGGTGGGTGTTGTTATGGTGACCAGTGAGATATACCTGCTGGATCGCGTGCTACTGGTGGGTGTTGTTATGGTGACCAGTGAGATATACCTGCTGGAGCGCGTGCTACGGGTGGGTGTTGTTATGGTGACCAGTGAGATATACCTGCTGGAGCGCGTGCTACTGGTGGGTGTTGTTATGGTGACCAGTGAGATATACCTGCTGGAGCGCGTGCTACAGGTGGGTGTTGTTATGGTGACCAGTGAGATATACCTGCTGGAGCGCGTGCTACTGGTGGGTGTTGTTATGGTGACCAGTGAGATATACCTGCTGGAGCGCGTGATACTGGTGGGTGTTGTTATGGTGACCAGTGAGATATACCTGCTGGAGCGCGTGCTACTGGTGAGTGTTGCTATGGTGACCAGTGAGATATACCTGCTGGAGCGCGTGCTACTGGTGAGTGTTGCTATGGTGACCAGTGAGATATACCTGCTGGAGCGCGTGCTACAGGTGGGTGTTGTTATGGTGACCAGTGAAATATACCTGCTGGAGCGTGTGCTACAGGTAGGTGTTGTTATGGTGACCAGTGAAATATACCTGCTGGAGCGCGTGCTACTGGTGAGTGTTGCTATGGTGACCAGTGAAATATACCTGCTGGAGCGCGTGCTACTGGTGAGTGTTGCTATGGTGACCAGTGAGATATACCTGCTGGAGCGCGTGCTACAGGTGGGTGTTGTTATGGTGACCAGTGAAATATACCTGCTGGAGCGTGTGCTACAGGTAGGTGTTGTTATGGTGACCAGTGAAATATACCTGCTGGAGCGCGTGCTACTGGTGGGTGTTGTTATGGTGACCAGTGAGATATACCTGCTGGAGCGCGTGCTACTGGTGGGTGTTGTTATGGTGACCAGTGAGATATACCTGCTGGAGCGCGTGCTACGGGTGGGTGTTGTTATGGTGACCAGTGAGATATACCTGCTGGAGCGCGTGCTACAGGTGGGTGTTGTTATGGTGACCAGTGAGATATACCTGCTGGAGCGCGTGCTACAGGTGGGTGTTGTTATGGTGACCCGTGAGATATACCTGCTGGAGCGCGTGCTACTGGTGGGTGTTGTTATGGTGACCAGTGAGATATACCTGCTGGAGCGCGTGCTACTGGTGGGTGTTGTTATGGTGACCAGTGAGATATACCTGCTGGAGCACGTGCTACTGGTGGGTGTTGTTATGGTGACCAGTGAGATATACCTGCTGGAGTGCGTGCTACAGGTAGGTGTTGTTATGGTGACCAGTGAGATATACCTGCTGGAGCGCGTGCTACTGGTGGGTGTTGTTATGGTGACCAGTGAGATATACCTGCTGGAGCGCGTGCTACAGGTAGGTGTTGTTATGGTGACCAGTGAGATATACCTGCTGGAGCGCATGCTACTGGTGGGTGTTGTTATGGTGACCAGTGAGATATACCTGCTGGAGCGCGTGCTACTGGTAGGTGTTGTTATGGTGACCAGTGAGATATACCTGCTGGAGCGCGTGCTACTGGTGGGTGTTGTTATGGTGACCAGTGAGATATACCTGCTGGAGCGCGTGCTACTGGTGGGTGCTACTATGGTGACCAGTGAGATATACCTGCTGGAGCGAGTGATACTGGTGGGTGTTGTTATGGTGACCAGTGAGATATACCTGCTGGAGCGCGTGATACTGGTGGGTGCTACTATGGTGACCAGTGAGATATACCTGCTGGAGCGCGTGATACTGGTGGGTGTTGTTATGGTGACCAGTGAGATATACCTGCTGGAGCGCGTGATACTGGTGGGTGTTGTTATGGTGACCAGTGAGATATACCTGCTGGAGCGCGTGCTACTGGTGGGTGTTGTTATGGTGACCAGTGAGATATACCTGCTGGAGCGCGTGCTACTGGTGGGTGTTGTTATGGTGACCAGTGAGATATACCTGCTGGAGCGCGTGATACTGGTGGGTGTTGTTATGGTGACCAGTGAGATATACCTGCTGGAGCGCGTGCTACAGGTGGGTGTTATGGTGACCAGTGAAATATACCTGCTGGAGCGCGTGCTACTGGTGGGTGTTGTTATGGTGACCAGTGAGATATACCTGCTGGAGCGCGTGCTACTGGTGGGTGTTGTTATGGTGACCAGTGAGATATACCTGCTGGAGCGCGTGCTACAGGTGGGTGTTGTTATGGTGACCAGTGAGATATACCTGCTGGAGCGCGTGCTACAGGTAGGTGTTGTTATGGTGACCAGTGAGATATACCTGCTGGAGCGCGTGCTACTGGTGGGTGTTGTTATGGTGACCAGTGAGATATACCTGCTGGAGCGCGTGCTACTGGTGGGTGTTGTTATGGTGACCAGTGAGATATACCTGCTGGAGCGCGTGCTACTGGTGGGTGTTGTTATGGTGACCAGTGAGATATACCTGCTGGAGCGCGTGCTACAGGTAGGTGCTGCTATGGTGACCAGTGAGATATACCTGCTGGAGCGCGTGCTACAGGTAGGTGTTGTTATGGTGACCAGTGAGATATACCTGCTGGAGCGCGTGCTACAGGTAGGTGTTGTTATGGTGACCAGTGAGATATACCTGCTGGAGCGCGTGCTACAGGTAGGTGTTGTTATGGTGACCAGTGAGATATACCTGCTGGAGCGCGTGCTACGGGTGGGTGTTGTTATGGTGACCAGTGAGATATACCTGCTGGAGCGCGTGCTACAGGTGGGTGTTGTTATGGTGACCAGTGAGATATACCTGCTGGAGCGCGTGCTACGGGTGGGTGTTGTTATGGTGACCAGTGAGATATACCTGCTGGAGCGCGTGCTACTGGTGGGTGTTGTTATGGTGACCAGTGAGATATACCTGCTGGAGCGCATGCTACTGGTAGGTGTTGTTATGGTGACCAGTGAGATATACCTGCTGGAGCGCGTGCTACAGGTGGGTGTTGTTATGGTGACCAGTGAGATATACCTGCTGGAGAGCGTGCTACGGGTGGGTGTTGTTATGGTGACCAGTGAGATATACCTGCTGGAGCGCGTGCTACAGGTGGGTGTTGTTATGGTGACCAGTGAGATATACCTGCTGGAGCGCGTGCTACTGGTGAGTGTTGTTATGGTGACCCGTGAGATATACCTGCTGGAGCGCGTGATACTGGTGGGTGTTGTTATGGTGACCAGTGAGATATACCTGCTGGAGCGCGTGATACTGGTGGGTGTTGTTATGGTGACCAGTGAGATATACCTGCTGGAGCGCATGCTACTGGTAGGTGTTGTTATGGTGACCAGTGAGATATACCTGCTGGAGCGCGTGATACTGGTGGGTGTTGTTATGGTGACCAGTGAGATATACCTGCTGGAGCGCGTGCTACTATGGTGACCAGTGAGATATACCTGCTGGAGCGCGTGATACTGGTGGGTGTTATCGTGACCAGTGAGATATACCTGCTGGAGCGCTTGCTACTGGTGGATGTTGTTATGGTGACCAGTGAGCTGAGATAAGGCGGGGCTTTACCTAACAGAGACTTGTAGATGACCTGGAGCCAGTGGGTTTTTCGCAATGGTGGGTAGTATATGGGGCTTTGGTGACAAAACGGATGCCACTGTGATAGACTGCATCCAATTTGCAGAGTCTGAGTAGAGTAGAGTCTGAGTAGAGGCCTACTTTTCCACCCCAGACAGAGTAGGCCTACCTTTCCACCCCAGACAGAGTAGGCCTACCATTCCACCCCAGACAGAGTAGGCCTACCATTCCACCCCAGACAGAGTGGACCTACCGTTCCACCCCAGACAGAATGGACCTACCGTTCCACCCCAGACAGAGTAGGCCTACCTTTCCACCCCAGACAGAGTAGGCCTACCATTCCACCCCAGACAGAGTAGGCCTACCTTTCCACCCCAGACAGAGTAGGCCTACCATTCCACCCCAGACAGAGTAGGCCTACCATTCCACCCCAGACAGAGTAGGCCTACCATTCCACCCCAGACAGAGTAGGCCTACCGTTCCACCCCAGACAGAGTAGGCCTACCTTTCCACCCCAGACAGAGTAGTCCTACCTTTCCACCCCAGACAGAGTAGTCCTACCATTCCACCCCAGACAGAGTAGGCCTACCTTTCCACCCCAGACAGAGTAGGCCTACCTTTCCACCCCAGACAGAGTAGGCCTACCTTTCCACCCCAGACAGAGTCTGGACTAGATAAACAATACTAAACCCTCCTCCTGGACTAGATAAACAATACTAAACCCTCCCCTGGACTAGATAAACAATACTAAACCCTCCCCTATACTAGATAAACAATACTAAACCCTCCCCTAGACTAGATAAACAATACTAAACCCTCCCCTGGATAAACAATACTAAACCCTCCTCCTAGATAAACAATACTAAACCCTCCCCTATACTAGATAAACAATACTAAACCCTCCCCTAGACTAGATAAACAATACTAAACCCTCCCCTGGATAAACAATACTAAACCCTCCTCCTAGATAAATACTAAACCCTCCCCTGGACTAGATAAACAATACTAGACCCTCCCCCTGGACTAGATAAACAATACTAAACCCTCCCCTGGACTAGATAAACAATACTAAACCCTCCCCTGGACTAGATAAACAATACTAAACCCTCCTCCTGGACTAGATAAACAATACTAAACCCTCCTCCTGGACTAGATAAACAATACTAAACCCTCCTGGACTAGATAAACAATACTAAACCCTCCCCTGGACTAGATAAACAATACTAAACCCTCCCCTGGACTAGATAAACAATACTAAACCCTCCTCCTGGACTAGATAAACAATACTAAACCCTCCTCCTGGACTAGATAAACAATACTAAACCCTCCCCTGGACTAGATAAACAATACTAAACTCTCCTCCTGGACTAGATAAACAATACTAAACTCTCCTCCTGGACTAGATAAACAATACTAAACTCTCCTCCTGGACTAGATAAACAATACTAAACCCTCCCCCTGGACTAGATAAACAATACTAACCCCCCCCCCCTGGACTAGATAAACAATACTAAACCCTCCTCCTGGACTAGATAAACAATACTAAACCCTCCCCTGGACTAGATAAACAATACTAAACCCTCCCCTATACTAGATAAACAATACTAAACCCTCCCCTAGACTAGATAAACAATACTAAACCCTCCCCTGGATAAACAATACTAAACCCTCCTCCTAGATAAACAATACTAAACCCTCCCCTGGACTAGATAAACAATACTAGACCCTCCCCCTGGACTAGATAAACAATACTAAACCCTCCCCTGGACTAGATAAACAATACTAAACCCTCCTCCTGGACTAGATAAACAATACTAAACCCTCCTCCTGGACTAGATAAACAATACTAAACCCTCCCTGGACTAGATAAACAATACTAAACCCTCCTGGACTAGATAAACAATACTAAACCCTCCCCTGGACTAGATAAACAATACTAAACCCTCCTCCTGGACTAGATAAACAATTCTAAACCCTCCTGGACTGGATAAACAATACTAAACCCTCCCTGGACTAGATAAACAATTCTAAACCCTCCTGGACTAGATAAACAATACTAAACCCTCCCCTCGATAAACAATACTAAACCCTCCCCTGGACTAGATAAACAATACAAAACCCTCCTCCTGGACTAGATAAACAATACTAAACCCTCCTGGACTAGATAAACAATACTAAACCCTCCCCTGGACTAAAACAATTCCAAACCCTCCTGGACTAGGTAAACAATACTAAACCCTCCCCTGGATAAACAATACTAAACCCTCCCCCTGGACTAGATAAACAATACTAAACCCTCCCCTAGATAAACAATACTAAACCCTCCCCCTGGACTAGATAAACAATACTAAACCCTAGCCTGGACGGCCACTAGTGGGCGCTATGGACCTCCACTATCGTCTGGGCTTGATGTTCCCAGCAGGTAATACACTGGTGTCTGGGCTTGATGTTCCCAGCAGGTAATACACTGGTGTCTGGGCTTGATGTTCCCGGCAGGTAATACACTGGTGTCTGGGCTTGATGTTCCCGGCAGGTAATACACTGGTGTCTGGGCTTGATGTTCCCGGCAGGTAATACACTGGTGTTTGGGCTTGATGTTCCCGGCAGGTAATACACTGGTGTCTGGGCTTGATGTTCCCGGCAGGTAATACACTGGTGTCTGGGCTTGAGGTTCCCGGCAGGTAATACACTGGTGTCTGGGCTTGATGTTCCCGGCAGGTAATACACTGGTGTCTGGGCTTGATGTTCCCAGCAGGTAATACACTGGTGTCTGGGCTTGAGGTTCCCGGCAGGTAATACACTGGTGTCTGGGCTTGATGTTCCCGGCAGGTAATACACTGGTGTCTGGGCTTGTTGTTCCCAGCAGGTAATACACTGGTGTCTGGGCTTGATGTTCCCAGCAGGTAATACACTGGTGTCTGGGCTTGATGTTCCCAGCAGGTAATACACTGGTGTCTGGGCTTGATGTTCCCAGCAGGTAATACACTGGTGTCTGGGCTTGATGTTCCCAGCAGGTAATACACTGGTGTCTGGGCTTGATGTTCCCAGCAGGTAATACACTGGTGTCTGGGCTTGATGTTCCCGGCAGGTAATACACTGGTGTCTGGGCTTGATGTTCCCGGCAGGTAATACACTGGTGTCTGGGCTTGATGTTCCCGGCAGGTAATACACTGGTGTCTGGGCTTGATGTTCCCGGCAGGTAATACACTGGTGTCTGGGCTTGATGTTCCCGGCAGGTAATACACTGGTGTCTGGGCTTGATGTTCCCAGCAGGTAATACACTGGTGTCTGGGCTTGATGTTCCCGGCAGGTAATACACTGGTGTCTGGGCTTGATGTTCCCGGCAGGTAATACACTGGTGTCTGGGCTTGATGTTCCCTAAATAAAACATTCTCCATTCAGGCTGCAAAGGCTTCAATTTCCTTCTTAACTTGATTTAATGACGGAAAAGGAGGGAAAAAACCTGGGAAAATATGCGACACCGTTTTCAGCCATAATGACTTGGAATGTTACTTCCTGATGTTGCGCCTGATGTTGTTCAGCCAGTGGTACACAACAGACTGCTGCGAGCTGATTGGCTGAACCCGATACGCAACGTCCAGGACTAGCATTCCTAGGCATTAGCAACTCTAACATGTTGGTGGAAAATGGAGCTGAACTTGACCAATATGTTTTTATGAAAGTGAAACGTGTCCTTTGGAGAAAAAAATGTAATTTTTTCCTCCCCCAAAAAGTTAGGAGATCCAAAAGGCACTGCAAAGTAGGAATGACCCGGCTACCCATTCCTTTGATAGGAACATATTATTTTATTATTATTATCATTATATTAATAAATCCATGAAAACAGTAGGAATGCAGGTTTACCAGCTGTCTGACAGAGGTCCTGGCTGAACACAGCTTTCCATATATTATTACTGATATCAAATACAACTTGAAATGATCAATACTAGAACCAGTTCTAGACCTTGATAAAAGGAGCATATTGTTCATAAACTATAAGCTTACTGTATATCACAGTATGACTTCGGCCTGGCTTTTTCTTCCAGGTTTCCGGGGCCCGTTCCTTCTCCATAGACTACAAGAACAACTGCTTTCAGAAAGACGGGAAGCCTTTCCAGTATGTCTCCGGTAGTATCCACTACTCCCGCATCCCTCACTACTACTGGAAAGACAGACTGCTCAAGATGTACATGGCCGGACTCAACGCTGTACAGATGTAAGTTCAACAGGAGACATGATGGGGGGAGGGAGATTATTTTTTATATAATTAAATGTATCGCCTGAAGATTCCACAATACAACAGTAGTAGTGTTGTACCTGTATCCATGGTTCCCCAATACAACAGTAGTAGTGGTGTACCTGTATCCATGGTTCCCCAATACAACAGTAGTAGTGTTGTACCTGTATCCATGGTTCCCCAATACAACAGTAGTAGTGTTGTACCTGTATCCATGGTTCCCCGATACAACAGTAGTAGTGGTGTACCTGTATCCATGGTTCCCCAATACAACAGTAGTAGTGTTGTACCTGTATCCATGGTTCCCCAATACAACAGCAGTAGTGTTGTACCTGTATCCATGGTTCCCCAATACAACAGTAGTAGTGTTGTACCTGTATCCATGGTTCCCCAATACAACAGCAGTAGTGTTGTACCTGTATCCATGGTTCCCCAATACAACAGTAGTAGTGTTGTACCTGTATCCATGGTTCCCCAATACAACAGTAGTAGTGTTGTACCTGTATCCATGGTTCCCCAATACAACAGTAGTAGTGTTGTACCTGTATCCATGGTTCCCCAATACAACAGTAGTAGTGTTGTACCTGTATCCATGGTTCCCCAATACAACAGTAGTAGTGGTGTACCTGTATCCATGGTTCCCCAATACAACAGTAGTAGTGTTGTACCTGTATCCATGGTTCCCCAATACAACAGTAGTAGTGGTGTACCTGTATCCATGGTTCCCCAATACAACAGTAGTAGTGTTGTACCTGTATCCATGGTTCCCCAATACAACAGTAGTAGTGGTGTACCTGTATCCATGGTTCCCCGATACAACAGTAGTAGTGGTGTACCTGTATCCATGGTTCCCCAATACAACAGTAGTAGTGGTGTACCTGTATCCATGGTTCCCCGATACAACAGTAGTAGTGTTGTACCTGTATCCATGGTTCCCCAATACAACAGTAGTAGTGGTGTACCTGTATCCATGGTTCCCCAATACAACAGCAGTAGTGTTGTACCTGTATCCATGGTTCCCCAATACAACAGTAGTAGTGTTGTACCTGTATCCATGGTTCCCCAATACAACAGTAGTAGTGGTGTACCTGTATCCATGGTTCCCCAATACAACAGTAGTAGTGGTGTACCTGTATCCATGGTTCCCCAATACAACAGTAGTAGTGGTGTACCTGTATCCATGGTTCCCCAATACAACAGTAGTAGTGGTGTACCTGTATCCATGGTTCCCCAATACAACAGTAGTAGTGTTGTACCTGTATCCATGGTTCCCCGATACAACAGTAGTAGTGGTGTACCTGTATCCATGGTTCCCCAATACAACAGTAGTAGTGGTGTACCTGTATCCATGGTTCCCCAATACAACAGTAGTAGTGTTGTACCTGTATCCATGGTTCCCCAATACAACAGTAGTAGTGTTGTACCTGTATCCATGGTTCCCCAATACAACAGCAGTAGTGTTGTACCTGTATCCATGGTTCCCCAATACAACAGTAGTAGTGGTGTACCTGTATCCATGGTTCCACAATACAACAGTAGTAGTGTTGTACCTGTATCCATGGTTCCCCAATACAACAGTAGTAGTGTTGTACCTGTATCCATGGTTCCCCAATACAACAGTAGTAGTGTTGTACCTGTATCCACGGTTCCCCAATACAACAGTAGTAGTGGTGTACCTGTATCCATGGTTCCACAATACAACAGTAGTAGTGTTGTACCTGTATCCATGGTTCCCCAATACAACAGTAGTAGTGTTGTACCTGTATCCATGGTTCCCCAATACAACAGTAGTAGTGTTGTACCTGTATCCATGGTTCCACAATACAACAGTAGTAGTGTTGTACCCGTATCCATGGTTCCCCAATACAATAGTAGTAGTGGTGTACCCGTATCCATGGTTCCCCATTACAACAGTAGTAGTGGTGTACCCGTATCCATGGTTCCCCAATACAACAGTAGTAGTGTTGTACCCGTATCCATGGTTCCCCAATACAACAGTAGTAGTGTTGTACCTGTATCCATGGTTCCCCAATACAACAGTAGTAGTGGTGTACCTGTATCCATGGTTCCCCGATACAACAGTAGTAGTGGTGTACCTGTATCCATGGTTCCCCGATACAACAGTAGTAGTGTTGTACCTGTATCCATGGTTCCCCAATACAACAGTAGTAGTGTTGTACCTGTATCCATGGTTCCCCAATACAACAGTAGTAGTGTTGTACCTGTATCCATGGTTCCCCAATACAACAGTAGTAGTGTTGTACCTGTATCCATGGTTCCCCAATACAACAGTAGTAGTGTTGTACCTGTATCCGTGGTTCCCCAATACAACAGTAGTAGTGGTGTACCTGTATCCATGGTTCCCCAATACAACAGTAGTAGTGTTGTACCTGTATCCATGGTTCCCCAATACAACAGTAGTAGTGTTGTACCTGTATCCATGGTTCCCCGATACAACAGTAGTAGTGGTGTACCTGTATCCATGGTTCCCCGATACAACAGTAGTAGTGGTGTACCTGTATCCATGGTTCCCCGATACAACAGTAGTAGTGTTGTACCTGTATCCATGGTTCCCCAATACAACAGTAGTAGTGTTGTACCTGTATCCATGGTTCCCCAATACAACAGTAGTAGTGTTGTACCTGTATCCATGGTTCCCCAATACAACAGTAGTAGTGTTGTACCTGTATCCATGGTTCCCCAATACAACAGTAGTAGTGTTGTACCTGTATCCGTGGTTCCACAATACAACAGTAGTAGTGTTGTACCTGTATCCATGGTTCCCCAATACAACAGTAGTAGTGTTGTACCTGTATCCATGGTTCCCCAATACAACAGTAGTAGTGTTGTACCTGTATCCATGGTTCCCCAATACAACAGTAGTAGTGTTGTACCTGTATCCATGGTTCCCCAATACAACAGTAGTAGTGTTGTACCTGTATCCATGGTTCCCCAATACAACAGTAGTAGTGGTGTACCTGTATCCATGGTTCCCCAATACAACAGTAGTAGTGTTGTACCTGTATCCTGTATCCATGGTTCCCCAATACAACAGTAGTAGTGTTGTACCTGTATCCATGGTTCCCCAATACAACAGTAGTAGTGTTGTACCTGTATCCACGGTTCCCCAACAGTAGTAGAGTCTGAATACTTATGTAAATAAGGTATTTCTGTTTTTTATTAATTAGCAAAAAATCTCTAAAAACCTGTTTTCACTTTGTCATTGTGGGGTATTGTGATGTCATTATGGGGTATTGTGATGTAATTATGGGGTATTGTGAGGTCATTATGGGGTATTGTGAGGTCATTATGGGGTATTGTGAGGTCATTATGGGGTATTGTGAGGTCATTATGGGGTATTGTGAGGTCATTATGGGGTATTGTGATGTCATTATGGGGTATTGTGAGGTCATTATGGGGTATTGTGAGGTCATTATGGGGTATTGTGAGGTCATTATGGGGTATTGTGAGGTCATTATGGGGTATTGTGATGTCATTATGGGGTATTGTGTGTAGATTAATGAGGGAAAAAGGCTGTAACGTAAAAAAAATGTGGAGTGGTCGGAATCCTTTCAGAATGTGGCGTATGTCACCAGTACTCTTCTCCTTCCTGTCAGTTATGTCACCAGTGATCTCCTTCCTGTCAGTTATGTCACCAGTACTCTCCTTCCTGTCAGTTATGTCACCAGTACTCTTCTCCTTCCTGTCAGTTATATGTGCCCAGTACTCTCCTTCCTGTCAGTTATGTCACCAGTACTCTCCTTCCTGTCAGTTATGTCACCAGTACTCTCCTTCCTGTCAGTTATGTCACCAGTACTCTTCTCCTTCCTGTCAGTTATATGTCACCAGTACTCTCCTTCCTGTCAGTTATGTCACCAGTACTCTTCTCCTTCCTGTCAGTTATGTCACCAGTACTCTTCTCCTTCCTGTCAGTTATGTCACCAGTACCCTTCTCCTTCCTGTCAGTTATGTCACCAGTACCCTTCTCCTTCCTGTCAGTTATGTCACCAGTACTCTTCTCCTTCCTGTCAGTTATGTCACCAGTACTCTTCTCCTTCCTGTCAGTTATGTCACCAGTACTCTTCTCCTTCCTGTCAGTTATGTCACCAGTACTCTTCTCCTTCCTGTCAGTTATGTCACCAGTACCCTTCTCCTTCCTGTCAGTTATGTCACCAGTACCCTTCTCCTTCCTGTCAGTTATGTCACCAGTACTCTTCTCCTTCCTGTCAGTTATGTCACCAGTACTCTTCTCCTTCCTGTCAGTTATGTCACCAGTACTCTTCTCCTTCCTGTCAGTTGAGTCACCAGTACTCTTCTCCTTCCTGTCAGTTATGTCACCAGTACTCTCCTTCCTGTCAGTTGAGTCACCAGTACTCTTCTCCTTCCTGTCAGTTATGTCACCAGTACTCTTGTCAGTTATGTCACCAGTACTCTTCTCCTTCCTGTCAGTTATGTCACCAGTACTCTTCTCCTTCCTGTCAGTTATGTCACCAGTAGTCTTCTCCTTCCTGTCAGTTATGTCACCAGTACCCTTCTCCTTCCTGTCAGTTATGTCACCAGTACTCTTCTCCTTCCTGTCAGTTATGTCACCAGTACTCTTCTCCTTCCTGTCAGTTATGTCACCAGTACTCTTCTCCTTCCTGTCAGTTATGTCACCAGTACTCTTCTCTTTCCTGTCAGTTATGTCACCAGTACTCTTCTCCTTCCTGTCAGTTATGTCACCAGTACCCTTCTCCTTCCTGTCAGTTATGTCACCAGTACCCTTCTCCTTCCTGTCAGTTATGTCACCAGTACTCTACTCCTTCCTGTCAGTTATGTCACCAGTACTCTTCTCCTTCCTGTCAGTTATGTCACCAGTACTCTTCTCCTTCCTGTCAGTTATGTCACCAGTACTCTCCTTCCTGTCAGTTGAGTCACCAGTACTCTTCTCCTTCCTGTCAGTTATGTCACCAGTACTCTCCTTCCTGTCAGTTGAGTCACCAGTACTCTTCTCCTTCCTGTCAGTTATGTCACCAGTACTCTCCTTCCTGTCAGTTGAGTCACCAGTACTCTTCTCCTTCCTGTCAGTTATGTCACCAGTACTCTTGTCAGTTATGTCACCAGTACTCTTCTCCTTCCTGTCAGTTATGTCACCAGTACTCTTCTCCTTCCTGTCAGTTATGTCACCAGTAGTCTTCTCCTTCCTGTCAGTTATGTCACCAGTACCCTTCTCCTTCCTGTCAGTTATGTCACCAGTACTCTTCTCCTTCCTGTCAGTTATGTCACCAGTACTCTTCTCCTTCCTGTCAGTTATGTCAGCAGTACTCTTCTCCTTCCTGTCAGTTATGTCACCAGTACTCTTCTCTTTCCTGTCAGTTATGTCACCAGTACTCTTCTCCTTCCTGTCAGTTATGTCACCAGAACTCTTCTCCTTCCTGTCAGTTATGTCACCAGTACTCTCCTTCCTGTCAGTTATGTCACCAGTACTCTTCTCCTTCCTGTCAGTTATGTCACCAGTACTCTTCTCCTTCCTGTCAGTTATGTCACCAGTACTCTCCTTCCTGTCAGTTATGTCACCAGTACTCTCCTTCCTGTCAGTTATGTCACCAGTACTCTCCTTCCTGTCAGTTATGTCACCAGTACTCTTCTCCTTCCTGTCAGTTATGTCACCAGTACTCTTCTCCTTCCTGTCAGTTATGTCACCAGTACTCTTCTCCTTCCTGTCAGTTATGTCACCAGTACTCTTGTCAGTTATGTCACCAGTACTCTTCTCCTTCCTGTCAGTTATGTCACCAGTAGTCACCTCCTTCCTGTCAGTTATGTCACCAGTACTCTCCTTCCTGTCAGTTATGTCACCAGTACTCTTCTCCTTCCTGTCAGTTATGTCACCAGTACTCTTGTCAGTTATGTCACCAGTACTCTTCTCCTTCCTGTCAGTTATGTCACCAGTAGTCTCCTTCCTGTCAGTTGAGTCACCAGTACTCTTCTCCTTCCTGTCAGTT
This sequence comes from Salvelinus fontinalis, assembly GCF_029448725.1. NCBI lineage: Eukaryota > Metazoa > Chordata > Actinopteri > Salmoniformes > Salmonidae > Salvelinus > Salvelinus fontinalis. Next base: position 49,422,381 of record NC_074683.1, on the reverse strand, counting down.
ATGTCACCAGAACTCTTCTCCTTCCTGTCAGTTATGTCACCAGTACTCTTCTCCTTCCTGTCAGTTATGTCACCAGTACTCTCCTTCCTGTCAGTTATGTCACCAGTACTCTTCTCCTTCCTGTCAGTTATGTCACCAGTACTCTTCTCCTTCCTGTCAGTTATGTCACCAGTAGTCTCCTTCCTGTCAGTTATGTCACCAGTAGTCTCCTTCCTGTCAGTTATGTCACCAGTAGTCTCCTCCTTCCTGTCAGTTATGTCACCAGTACTCTTCTCCTTCCTGTCAGTTATGTCACCAGTACTCTTCTCCTTCCTGTCAGTTATGTCACCAGTACTCTTCTCCTTCCTGTCAGTTATGTCACCAGTACTCTTCTCCTTCCTGTCAGTTATGTCACCAGTACTCTTCTCCTTCCTGTCAGTTATGTCACCAGTACTCTTCTCCTTCCTGTCAGTTATGTCACCAGTACTCTTCTCCTTCCTGTCAGTTATGTCACCAGTACTCTCCTTCCTGTCAGTTATGTCACCAGTACTCTTCTCCTTCCTGTCAGTTATGTCACCAGTACTCTTCTCCTTCCTGTCAGTTATGTCACCAGTACTCTTCTCCTTCCTGTCAGTTATCTCACCAGTACTCTTCTCCTTCCTGTCAGTTATGTCACCAGTACTCTTCTCCTTCGTGTCAGTTATGTCACCAGTACCCTTCTCCTTCGTGTCAGTTATGTCACCAGTACCCTTCTCCTTCCTGTCAGTTATGTCACCAGTACTCTTCTCCTTCCTGTCAGTTATGTCACCAGTACCCTTCTCCTTCCTGTCAGTTATGTCACTAGTACCCTTCTCCTTCCTGTCAGTTATGTCACCAGTACTCTTCTCCTTCCTGTCAGTTATGTCACCAGTACTCTTCTCCTTCCTGTCAGTTATGTCACCAGTACTCTTCTCCTTCCTGTCAGTTATGTCACCAGTACTCTCCTTCCTGTCAGTTATGTCACCAGTACTCTCCTTCCTGTCAGTTATGTCACCAGTACTCTTCTCCTTCCTGTCAGTTATGTCACCAGTACTCTCCTTCCTGTCAGTTATGTCACCAGTACTCTCCTTCCTGTCAGTTATGTCACCAGTACTCTTCTCCTTCCTGTCAGTTGAGTCACCAGTACTCTCCTTCCTGTCAGTTATGTCACCAGTACACTTCTCCTTCCTGTCAGTTATGTCACTAGTACTCTCCTTACTGTCAGTTATGTCACCAGTACTCTTTTCCTTCCTGTCAGTTATGTCACCAGTACTCTTCTCCTTCCTGTCAGTTATGTCACCAGTACTCTTCTCCTTCCTGTCAGTTATGTCACCAGTACTCTTCTCCTTCCTGTCAGTTATGTCACCAGTACTCTTCTCCTTCCTGTCAGTTGTGTCACCAGTACTCTCCTTCCTGTCAGTTATGTCACCAGTAGTCTCCTCCTTCCTGTCAGTTATGTCACCAGAATTCTTCTCCTTCCTGTCAGTTATGTCACCAGTACTCTCCTTCCTGTCAGTTATGTCACCAGTACTCTCCTTCCTGTCAGTTATGTCACCAGTAGTCTCCTTCCTGTCAGTTATGTCACCAGTACTCTTCTCCTTCCTGTCAGTTATGTCACCAGAACTCTTCTCCTTCCTGTCAGTTATGTCACCAGAACTCTTCTCCTTCCTGTCAGTTATGTCACCAGAACTCTTCTCCTTCCTGTCAGTTATGTCACCAGTACTCTTCTCCTTCCTGTCAGTTATGTCACCAGTACTTTTCTCCTTCCTGTCAGTTATGTCACCAGTACTCTCCTTCCTGTCAGTTATGTCACCAGTACTCTTCTCCTTCCTGTCAGTTATGTCACCAGTACTCTCCTTCCTGTCAGTTATGTCACCAGTACTCTTCTCCTTCCTGTCAGTTATGTCACCAGTACCCTTCTCCTTCCTGTCAGTTATGTCACCAGTACTCTACTCCTTCCTGTCAGTTATGTCACCAGTACTCTACTCCTTCCTGTCAGTTATGTCACCAGTACTCTTCTCCTTCCTGTCAGTTATGTCACCAGTACTCTCCTTCCTGTCAGTTATGTCACCAGTACTCTCCTTCCTGTCAGTTATGTCACCAGTACTCTTCTCCTTCCTGTCAGTTATGTCACCAGTACTCTTCTCCTTCCTGTCAGTTATGTCACCAGTACTCTTCTCCTTCCTGTCAGTTATGTCACCAGTACCCTTCTCCTTCCTGTCAGTTATGTCACCAGTACCCTTCTCCTTCCTGTCAGTTATGTCACCAGTACTCTTCTCCTTCCTGTCAGTTATGTCACCAGTACTCTTCTCCTTCCTGTCAGTTATGTCACCAGTACTCTTCTCCTTCCTGTCAGTTGAGTCACCAGTACTCTTCTCCTTCCTGTCAGTTATGTCACCAGTACTCTCCTTCCTGTCAGTTGAGTCACCAGTACTCTTCTCCTTCCTGTCAGTTATGTCACCAGTACTCTTGTCAGTTATGTCACCACTACTCTTCTCCTTCCTGTCAGTTATGTCACCAGTACTCTTCTCCTTCCTGTCAGTTATGTCACCAGTAGTCTTCTCCTTCCTGTCAGTTATGTCACCAGTACCCTTCTCCTTCCTGTCAGTTATGTCACCAGTACTCTTCTCCTTCCTGTCAGTTATGTCACCAGTACTCTTCTCCTTCCTGTCAGTTATGTCACCAGTACTCTCCTTCCTGTCAGTTGAGTCACCAGTACTCTTCTCCTTCCTGTCAGTTATGTCACCAGTACTCTCCTTCCTGTCAGTTGAGTCACCAGTACTCTTCTCCTTCCTGTCAGTTATGTCACCAGTACTCTCCTTCCTGTCAGTTGAGTCACCAGTACTCTTCTCCTTCCTGTCAGTTATGTCACCAGTACTCTTGTCAGTTATGTCACCAGTACTCTTCTCCTTCCTGTCAGTTATGTCACCAGTACTCTTCTCCTTCCTGTCAGTTATGTCACCAGTAGTCTTCTCCTTCCTGTCAGTTATGTCACCAGTACCCTTCTCCTTCCTGTCAGTTATGTCACCAGTACTCTTCTCCTTCCTGTCAGTTATGTCACCAGTACTCTTCTCCTTCCTGTCAGTTATGTCAGCAGTACTCTTCTCCTTCCTGTCAGTTATGTCACCAGTACTCTTCTCTTTCCTGTCAGTTATGTCACCAGTACTCTTCTCCTTCCTGTCAGTTATGTCACCAGAACTCTTCTCCTTCCTGTCAGTTATGTCACCAGTACTCTCCTTCCTGTCAGTTATGTCACCAGTACTCTTCTCCTTCCTGTCAGTTATGTCACCAGTACTCTTCTCCTTCCTGTCAGTTATGTCACCAGTACTCTCCTTCCTGTCAGTTATGTCACCAGTACTCTCCTTCCTGTCAGTTATGTCACCAGTACTCTCCTTCCTGTCAGTTATGTCACCAGTACTCTTCTCCTTCCTGTCAGTTATGTCACCAGTACTCTTCTCCTTCCTGTCAGTTATGTCACCAGTACCCTTCTCCTTCCTGTCAGTTATGTCACCAGTACCCTTCTCCTTCCTGTCAGTTATGTCACCAGTACTCTTCTCCTTCCTGTCAGTTATGTCACCAGTACTCTTCTCCTTCCTGTCAGTTATGTCACCAGTACTCTTCTCCTTCCTGTCAGTTGAGTCACCAGTACTCTTCTCCTTCCTGTCAGTTATGTCACCAGTACTCTCCTTCCTGTCAGTTGAGTCACCAGTACTCTTCTCCTTCCTGTCAGTTATGTCACCAGTACTCTTGTCAGTTATGTCACCAGTACTCTTCTCCTTCCTGTCAGTTATGTCACCAGTACTCTTCTCCTTCCTGTCAGTTATGTCACCAGTAGTCTTCTCCTTCCTGTCAGTTATGTCACCAGTACCCTTCTCCTTCCTGTCAGTTATGTCACCAGTACTCTTCTCCTTCCTGTCAGTTATGTCACCAGTACTCTTCTCCTTCCTGTCAGTTATGTCACCAGTACTCTTCTCCTTCCTGTCAGTTATGTCACCAGTACTCTTCTCTTTCCTGTCAGTTATGTCACCAGTACTCTTCTCCTTCCTGTCAGTTATGTCACCAGTACCCTTCTCCTTCCTGTCAGTTATGTCACCAGTACCCTTCTCCTTCCTGTCAGTTATGTCACCAGTACTCTACTCCTTCCTGTCAGTTATGTCACCAGTACTCTTCTCCTTCCTGTCAGTTATGTCACCAGTACTCTTCTCCTTCCTGTCAGTTATGTCACCAGTACTCTCCTTCCTGTCAGTTGAGTCACCAGTACTCTTCTCCTTCCTGTCAGTTATGTCACCAGTACTCTCCTTCCTGTCAGTTGAGTCACCAGTACTCTTCTCCTTCCTGTCAGTTATGTCACCAGTACTCTCCTTCCTGTCAGTTGAGTCACCAGTACTCTTCTCCTTCCTGTCAGTTATGTCACCAGTACTCTTGTCAGTTATGTCACCAGTACTCTTCTCCTTCCTGTCAGTTATGTCACCAGTACTCTTCTCCTTCCTGTCAGTTATGTCACCAGTAGTCTTCTCCTTCCTGTCAGTTATGTCACCAGTACCCTTCTCCTTCCTGTCAGTTATGTCACCAGTACTCTTCTCCTTCCTGTCAGTTATGTCACCAGTACTCTTCTCCTTCCTGTCAGTTATGTCAGCAGTACTCTTCTCCTTCCTGTCAGTTATGTCACCAGTACTCTTCTCTTTCCTGTCAGTTATGTCACCAGTACTCTTCTCCTTCCTGTCAGTTATGTCACCAGAACTCTTCTCCTTCCTGTCAGTTATGTCACCAGTACTCTCCTTCCTGTCAGTTATGTCACCAGTACTCTTCTCCTTCCTGTCAGTTATGTCACCAGTACTCTTCTCCTTCCTGTCAGTTATGTCACCAGTACTCTCCTTCCTGTCAGTTATGTCACCAGTACTCTCCTTCCTGTCAGTTATGTCACCAGTACTCTCCTTCCTGTCAGTTATGTCACCAGTACTCTTCTCCTTCCTGTCAGTTATGTCACCAGTACTCTTCTCCTTCCTGTCAGTTATGTCACCAGTACTCTTCTCCTTCCTGTCAGTTATGTCACCAGTACTCTTGTCAGTTATGTCACCAGTACTCTTCTCCTTCCTGTCAGTTATGTCACCAGTAGTCACCTCCTTCCTGTCAGTTATGTCACCAGTACTCTCCTTCCTGTCAGTTATGTCACCAGTACTCTTCTCCTTCCTGTCAGTTATGTCACCAGTACTCTTGTCAGTTATGTCACCAGTACTCTTCTCCTTCCTGTCAGTTATGTCACCCGTACTCTCCTTCCTGTCAGTTATGTCACCAGTACTCTTCTCCTTCCTGTCAGTTATGTCACCAGTACTCTCCTTCCTGTCAGTTATGTCACCAGTACTCTTCTCCTTCCTGTCAGTTATGTCACCAGTACTCTTCTCCTTCCTGTCAGTTATGTCACCAGTACTCTTCTCCTTCCTGTCAGTTATGTCACCAGTACTCTTCTCCTTCCTGTCAGTTATGTCACCAGTACTCTTCTCCTTCCTGTCAGTTATGTCACCAGTACTCTTCTCCTTCCTGTCAGTTATGTCACCAGTACTCTTCTTCTTCCTGTCAGTTATGTCACCAGTACTCTTCTCCTTCCTGTCAGTTATGTCACCAGTACTCTTCTCCTTCCTGTCAGTTATGTCACCAGTACTCTTCTCCTTCCTGTCAGTTATGTCACCAGTACTCTTCTCCTTCCTGTCAGTTATGTCACCAGTACTATTCTCCTTCCTGTCAGTTATGTCACCAGTACTCTTGTCAGTTATGTCACCAGTACTCTTCTCCTTCCTGTCAGTTATGTCACCAGTACTCTTGTCAGTTATGTCACCAGTACTCTTCTCCTTCCTGTCAGTTATGTCACCAGTACCCTTCTCCTTCCTGTCAGTTATGTCACCAGTACTCTTCTCCTTCCTGTCAGTTATGTCACCAGTAGTCTCCTCCTTCCTGTCAGTTATGTCACCAGAATTCTTCTCCTTCCTGTCAGTTATGTCACCAGTACTCTCCTTCCTGTCAGTTATGTCACCAGTACTCTCCTTCCTGTCAGTTATGTCACCAGTAGTCTCCTTCCTGTCAGTTATGTCACCAGTACTCTTCTCCTTCCTGTCAGTTATGTCACCAGAACTCTTCTCCTTCCTGTCAGTTATGTCACCAGAACTCTTCTCCTTCCTGTCAGTTATGTCACCAGAACTCTTCTCCTTCCTGTCAGTTATGTCACCAGTACTCTTCTCCTTCCTGTCAGTTATGTCACCAGTACTCTTCTCCTTCCTGTCAGTTATGTCACCAGTACTCTCCTTCCTGTAAGTTATGTCACCAGTACTCTTCTCCTTCCTGTCAGTTATGTCACTAGTACTCTCCTTCCTGTCAGTTATGTCACCAGTACTCTTCTCCTTCCTGTCAGTTATGTCACCAGTACTCTCCTTCCTGTCAGTTATGTCACCAGTAGTCTCCTTCCTGTCAGTTATGTCACCAGTAGTCTCCTTCCTGTCAGTTATGTCACCAGTACTCTTCTCCTTCCTGTCAGTTATGTCACCAGTACTCTCCTTCCTGTCAGTTATGTCACCAGTACTCTTCTCCTTCCTGTCAGTTATGTCACCAGTACTCTTCTCCTTCCTGTCAGTTATGTCACCAGTACTCTTCTCCTTCCTGTCAGTTATGTCACCAGTACTCTTCTCCTTCCTGTCAGTTATGTCACCAGTACTCTCCTTCCTGTCAGTTTTGTCACCAGTACTCTCCTTCCTGTCAGTTATGTCACCAGTACTCTTCTCCTTCCTGTCAGTTATGTCACCAGTACTCTTCTCCTTCCTGTCAGTTATGTCACCAGTACTCTTCTCCTTCCTGTCAGTTATGTCACCAGTACTCTTCTCCTTCCTGTCAGTTATGTCACCAGTACTCTTCTCCTTCCTGTCAGTTATGTCACCAGTACTCTTCTCCTTCCTTTCAGTTATGTCACCAGTACTCTTCTCCTTCCTGTCAGTTATGTCACAAGTACTCTTCTTCTTCCTGTCAGTTATGTCACCAGTACTCTTCTCCTTCCTGTCAGTTATGTCACCAGTACTCTTCTCCTTCCTGTCAGTTATGTCACCAGTACTCTTCTCCTTCCTGTCAGTTATGTCACCAGTACTCTTCTCCTTCCTGTCAGTTATGTCACCAGTACTCTCCTTCCTGTCAGTTATGTCACCAGTACTTTTCTCCTTCCTGTCAGTTATGTCACCAGAACTCTTCTCCTTCCTGTCAGTTATGTCACCAGTACTCTTCTCCTTCCTGTCAGTTATGTCACCAGTACTCTTCTCCTTCCTGTCAGTTATGTCACCAGTACTCTTCTCCTTCCTGTCAGTTATGTCACCAGTACTCTTCTCCTTCCTGTCAGTTATGTCACCAGTACTCTTCTCCTTCCTGTCAGTTATGTCACCAGTACTCTTCTCCTTCCTGTCAGTTATGTCACCAGTACCCTTCTCCTTCCTGTCAGTTATGTCACCAGTACCCTTCTCCTTCCTGTCAGTTATGTCACCAGTACTCTACTCCTTCCTGTCAGTTATGTCACCAGTACTCTTCTCCTTCCTGTCAGTTATGTCACCAGTACTCTCCTTCCTGTCAGTTATGTCACCAGTACTCTCCTTCCTGTCAGTTATGTCACCAGTACTCTTCTCCTTCCTGTCAGTTATGTCACCAGTACTCTCCTTCCTGTCAGTTGAGTCACCAGTACTCTCCTTCCTGTCAGTTATGTCACAAGTACTCTTCTCCTTCCTGTCAGTTATGTCACCAGTACTCTCCTTCCTGTCAGTTATGTCACCAGTACTCTTCTCCTTCCTGTCAGTTATGTCACCAGTACTCTTCTCCTTCCTGTCAGTTATGTCACCAGTACTCTTCTCCTTCCTGTCAGTTATGTCACCAGTACTATTCTCCTTCCTGTCAGTTATGTCATCAGTACTCTTGTCAGTTATGTCACCAGTACTCTTCTCCTTCCTGTCAGTTATGTCACCAGTACCCTTCTCCTTCCTGTCAGTTATGTCACCAGTACCCTTCTCCTTCCTGTCAGTTATGTCACCAGTACTCTACTCCTTCCTGTCAGTTATGTCACCAGTACTCTACTCCTTCCTGTCAGTTATGTCACCAGTACTCTTCTCCTTCCTGTCAGTTATGTCACCAGTACTCTCCTTCCTGTCAGTTATGTCACCAGTACTCTCCTTCCTGTCAGTTATGTCACCAGTACTCTTCTCCTTCCTGTCAGTTATGTCACCAGTACTCTCCTTCCTGTCAGTTATGTCACCAGTACTCTTCTCCTTCCTGTCAGTTATGTCACCAGTACTCTTCTCCTTCCTGTCAGTTATGTCACCAGTACTCTTCTCCTTCCTGTCAGTTATGTCACCAGTACTCTTCTCCTTCCTGTCAGTTATGTCACCAGTACTCTTCTCCTTCCTGTCAGTTATGTCACCAGTACTCTTCTCCTTCCTGTCAGTTATGTCACCAGTACTCTTCTCCTTCCTGTCAGTTATGTCACCAGTACTCTTCTCCTTCCTGTCAGTTATGTCACCAGTACTATTCTCCTTCCTGTCAGTTATGTCACCAGTACTCTTGTCAGTTATGTCACCAGTACTCTTCTCCTTCCTGTCAGTTATGTCACCAGTACTCTTGTCAGTTATGTCACCAGTACTCTTCTCCTTCCTGTCAGTTATGTCACCAGTACCCTTCTCCTTCCTGTCAGTTATGTCACCAGTACTCTACTCCTTCCTGTCAGTTATGTCACCAGTACTCTTCTCCTTCCTGTCAGTTATGTCACCAGTACTCTCCTTCCTGTCAGTTATGTCACCAGTACTCTCCTTCCTGTCAGTTATGTCACCAGTACTCTTCTCCTTCCTGTCAGTTATGTCACCAGTACTCTCCTTCCTGTCAGTTGAGTCACCAGTACTCTTCTCCTTCCTGTCAGTTATGTCACCAGAACTCTTCTCCTTCCTGTCAGTTATGTCACCAGTACTCTCCTTCCTGTCAGTTATGTCACCAGTACTCTCCTTCCTGTCAGTTATGTCACCAGTACTCTCCTTCCTGTCAGTTGAGTCACCAGTACTCTTCTCCTTCCTGTCAGTTATGTCACCAGTACTCTCCTTCCTGTCAGTTGAGTCACCAGTACTCTTCTCCTTCCTGTCAGTTATGTCACCAGAACTCTTCTCCTTCCTGTCAGTTATGTCACCAGTACTCTCCTTCCTGTCAGTTATGTCACCAGTACTCTCCTTCCTGTCAGTTGAGTCACCAGTACTCTTCTCCTTCCTGTCAGTTATGTCACCAGAACTCTTCTCCTTCCTGTCAGTTATGTCACCAGTACTCTTCTCCTTCCTGTCAGTTATGTCACCAGTACTCTTCTCCTTCCTGTCAGTTATGTCACCAGTACTCTTCTCCTTCCTGTCAGTTATGTCACCAGTACTCTTCTCCTTCCTGTCAGTTATGTCACCAGTACTCTTCTCCTTCCTGTCAGTTATGTCACCAGTACTCTTCTCCTTCCTGTCAGTTATGTCACCAGTACTCTTCTCCTTCCTGTCAGTTATGTCACCAGTATTCTCCTTCTTGTCAGTTATGTCACCAGTATTCTCCTTCCTGTCAGTTATGTCACCAGTATTCTCCTTCCTGTCAGTTATGTCACCAGTACTCTTCTACTTCCTGTCAGTTATGTTCCCTGGAACTTCCATGAGGAAAAGCGGGGTGTTTACAACTTCTCTGGGGATCGAGACCTGGAGAACTTCCTGGATCTGGCCAATCAGACTGGCCTCCTGGTGATCCTTCGCCCCGGACCCTACATCTGTGCAGAGTGGGAGATGGTAAGCACTACAGTACATAGAGGTATCTTCCTGTCAGAGGAGGCTGGTGAGTGGAGGACTGGTTCATAGTAATGAATGGACTCAAAGTGCTGAATTCATTCTGTTCCAGCCATTACTATGATTTTAAAGGGCCACCATTACATTTGGTCATTTAAGGAGACGCTCCTGTCCAGAGACAGTCAGTCCCCCACTGCTCCCTTCACTATTGAGCTTTGTTTCCTTGACCTGCACTTTGTTATAAGACTTTCTCTGGTTAAAGTCAGGCCGTTCAGAAACACATTGGAAACTCACTACATCACATGGTGTGAGGCTGTAGTCTCCTGGAAGTCCTATTCTCACCTGGAGGACCGTAGAAAGAGAGGGACGGAAGTCCTATTCTCACCTGGAGGACCGTAGAGAGGGACGGAAGTCCTATTCTCACCTGGAGGACCGTAGAGAGGGACGGAAGTTCTATTCTCACCTGGAGGACCGTAGAAAGAGAGGGACGGAAGTCCTATTCTCACCTGGAGGACTGTAGAGAGGGACGGAAGTCCTATTCTCACCTGGAGGACTGTACAGAGGGACGGAAGTCCTATTCTCACCTGGAGGACCGTAGAAAGAGAGGGACGGAAACTAAAGAGTCAGAAAGAGGAGGGATGTTTTGGTGTCGTGCACCACTGAGTAACAGATGTTGTTTTGACTCTCCTCTTCCGCTCTTTCTCTCACGATGTGTCAGCTGACAGAAATATCTGAGTCGTGCTTGTAGACAGAAGTTCATTAAGTTTCTGTCTCTTTCAGGGTGGTTTACCAGCTTGGTTGCTCCAGAAACCAAACATCGTACTTCGCTCAGCAGACACAGGTATCACAAACCATACTACCAGACCCATCCCTGTACACAGGTATCATAAACCATACTGCCAGTACCATCCCTGTACACAGGTATCATAAACCATACTGCCAGACCCATCCCTGTACACAGGTATCATAAACCATACTGCCAGTACCATCCCTGTACACAGGTATCATAAACCATACTGCCAGACCCATCCCTGTACACAGGTATCATAAACCGTACTACCAGACCCATCCCTGTACACAGGTATCATAAACCATACTGCCAGTACCATCCCTGTACACAGGTATCATAAACCATACTACCAGACCCATCCCTGTACACAGGTATCATAAACCATACTACCATCCATGTACACAGGTATCATAAACCATACTACCAGACCCATCCCTGTACACAGGTATCATAAACCATACTACCAGACCCATCCCTGTACACAGGTATCATAAACCATACTGCCAGACCCATCCCTGTACACAGGTATCATAAACCATACTACCATCCCTGTACACAGGTATCATAAACCATACTACCAGACCCATCCCTGTACACAGGTATCATAGACCATACTACCATCCCTGTACACAGGTATCATAAACCATACTACCAGACCCATCCCTGTACACAGGTATCATAGACCATACTACCATCCCTGTACACAGGTATCATAGACCATACTACCATCCCTGTACACAGGTATCATAGACCATACTACCATCCCTGTACACAGGTATCATAAACCATACTACCATCCCTGTACACAGGTATCATAAACCATACTACCAGACCCATCCCTGTACACAGGTATCATAAACCATAATGCCAGACCCATCCCTGTACACAGGTATCATAACCCATAATGCCAGACCCATCCCTGTACACAGGTATCATAGACCATACTACCATCCCTGTACACAGGTATCACAAACCATACTACCAGACCCATCCCTGTACACAGGTATCATAAACCATAATGCCAGACCCATCCCTGTACACAGGTATCATAACCCATAATGCCAGACCCATCCCTGTACACAGGTATCATAAACCATACTACCAGACCCATCCCTGTAAACAGGTATCATAAACCATACTGCCAGACCCATCCCTGTACACAGGTATCACAAACCATACTGCCAGACCCATCCCTGTACACAGGTATCATAAACCATACTACCATCCCTGTACACAGGTATCATAAACCATACTACCAGACCCATCCCTGTACACAGGTATCATAAACCATACTACCAGACCCATCCCTGTACACAGGTATCATAAACCATACTGCCAGTACCATCCCTGTACACAGGTATCATAAACCATAATGCCAGACCCATCCCTGTACACAGGTATCATAAACCATACTGCCAGTACCATCCCTGTACACAGGTATCATAAACCATACTACCAGACCCATCCCTGTACACAGGTATCATAAACCATACTACCAGACCCATCCCTGTACACAGGTATCATAAACCATACTACCAGACCCATCCCTGTACACAGGTATCACAAACCATACTACCAGACCCATCCCTGTACACAGGTATCACAAACCATACTACCAGACCCATCCCTGTACACAGGTATCATAAACCATAATGCCAGACCCATCCCTGTACACAGGTATCATAAACCATACTGCCAGACCCATCCCTGTACACAGGTATCATAAACCATAATGCCAGACCCATCCCTGTACACAGGTATCATAAACCATAATGCCAGACCCATCCCTGTACACAGGTATCATAAACCATACTACCAGACCCATCCCTGTACACAGGTATCATAAACCATACTGCCAGACCCATCCCTGTACACAGGTATCATAAACCATACTACCAGACCCATCCCTGTACACAGGTATCATAAACCATACTGCCAGACCCATCCCTGTACACAGGTATCATAAACCATACTGCCAGACCCATCCCTGTACACAGGTATCACAAACCATACTGCCAGACCCATCCCTGTACACAGGTATCATAAACCATACTGCCAGACCCATCCCTGTACACAGGTATCATAAACCATACTGCCAGACCCATCCCTGTACACAGGTATCATAAACCATACTACCAGACCCATCCCTGTACACAGGTATCACAAACCATACTACCAGACCCATCCCTGTACACAGGTATCATAAACCATACTGCCAGACCCATCCCTGTACACAGGTATCATAAACCATACTGCCAGACCCATCCCTGTACACAGGTATCATAAACCATACTACCAGACCCATCCCTGTACACAGGTATCATAAACCATACTGCCAGACCCATCCCTGTACACAGGTATCATAAACCATACTACCAGACCCATCCCTGTACACAGGTATCATAAACCATAATGCCAGACCCATCCCTGTACACAGGTATCATAAACCATACTACCAGACCCATCCCTGTACACAGGTATCATAAACCATAATGCCAGACCCATCCCTGTACACAGGTATCATAAACCATACTACCAGACCCATCCCTGTACACAGGTATCATAAACCATACTACCAGACCCATCCCTGTACACAGGTATCATAAACCATACTACCAGACCCATCCCTGTACACAGGTATCATAAACCATAATGCCAGACCCATCCCTGTACACAGGTATCATAAACCATACTACCAGACCCATCCCTGTACACAGGTATCATAAACCATACTACCAGACCCATCCCTGTACACAGGTATCATAAACCATACTACCAGACCCATCCCTGTACACAGGTATCATAAACCATAATGCCAGACCCATCCCTGTACACAGGTATCATAAACCATAATGCCAGACCCATCCCTGTACACAGGTATCATAAACCATAATGCCAGACCCATCCCTGTACACAGGTATCATAAACCATACTACCAGACCCATCCCTGTACACAGGTATCATAAACCATACTACCAGACCCATCCCTGTACACAGGTATCATAAACCATACTGCCAGACCCATCCCTGTACACAGGTATCATAAACCATACTGCCAGACCCATCCCTGTACACAGGTATCATAAACCATACTACCAGACCCATCCCTGTACACAGGTATCATAAACCATACTACCAGACCCATCCCTGTACACAGGTATCATAAACCATACTACCAGACCCATCCCTGTACACAGGTATCATAAACCATACTACCAGACCCATCCCTGTACACAGGTATCATAAACCATACTACCAGACCCATCCCTGTACACAGGTATCATAAACCATAATGCCAGACCCATCCCTGTACACAGGTATCATAAACCATACTACCAGACCCATCCCTGTACACAGGTATCACAAACCATACTGCCAGACCCATCCCTGTACACAGGTATCATAAACCATACTACCATCCCTGTACACAGGTATCATAAACCATACTACCAGACCCATCCCTGTACACAGGTATCATAAACCATACTACCAGACCCATCCCTGTACACAGGTATCATAAACCATACTGCCAGTACCATCCCTGTACACAGGTATCATAAACCATAATGCCAGACCCATCCCTGTACACAGGTATCATAAACCATACTGCCAGTACCATCCCTGTACACAGGTATCATAAACCATACTACCAGACCCATCCCTGTACACAGGTATCATAAACCATACTACCAGACCCATCCCTGTACACAGGTATCATAAACCATACTACCAGACCCATCCCTGTACACAGGTATCACAAACCATACTACCAGACCCATCCCTGTACACAGGTATCACAAACCATAATGCCAGACCCATCCCTGTACACAGGTATCATAAACCATACTACCAGACCCATCCCTGTACACAGGTATCACAAACCATAATGCCAGACCCATCCCTGTACACAGGTATCACAAACCATACTACCAGACCCATCCCTGTACACAGGTATCACAAACCATAATGCCAGACCCATCCCTGTACACAGGTATCACAAACCATACTACCAGACCCATCCCTGTACACAGGTATCACAAACCATACTACCAGACCCATCCCTGTACACAGGTATCACAAACCATACTACCAGACCCATCCCTGTACACAGGTATCACAAACCATACTACCAGACCCATCCCTGTACACAGGTATCACAAACCATACTACCAGACCCATCCCTGTACACAGGTATCACAAACCATAATGCCAGACCCATCCCTGTACACAGGTATCACAAACCATACTACCAGACCCATCCCTGTACACAGGTATCACAAACCATAATGCCAGACCCATCCCTGTACACAGGTATCACAAACCATACTACCAGACCCATCCCTGTACACAGGTATCACAAACCATAATGCCAGACCCATCCCTGTACACAGGTATCATAAACCATACTGCCAGACCCATCCCTGTACACAGGTATCATAAACCATAATGCCAGACCCATCCCTGTACACAGGTATCATAAACCATAATGCCAGACCCATCCCTGTACACAGGTATCATAAACCATACTACCAGACCCATCCCTGTACACAGGTATCATAAACCATACTGCCAGACCCATCCCTGTACACAGGTATCATAAACCATACTACCAGACCCATCCCTGTACACAGGTATCATAAACCATACTACCAGACCCATCCCTGTACACAGGTATCATAAACCATACTGCCAGACCCATCCCTGTACACAGGTATCACAAACCATACTGCCAGACCCATCCCTGTACACAGGTATCATAAACCATACTGCCAGACCCATCCCTGTACACAGGTATCATAAACCATACTGCCAGACCCATCCCTGTACACAGGTATCATAAACCATACTGCCAGACCCATCCCTGTACACAGGTATCATAAACCATACTGCCAGACCCATCCCTGTACACAGGTATCATAAACCATACTACCAGACCCATCCCTGTACACAGGTATCACAAACCATACTACCAGACCCATCCCTGTACACAGGTATCATAAACCATAATGCCAGACCCATCCCTGTACACAGGTATCATAAACCATACTACCAGACCCATCCCTGTACACAGGTATCATAAACCATAATGCCAGACCCATCCCTGTACACAGGTATCATAAACCATAATGCCAGACCCATCCCTGTACACAGGTATCATAAACCATACTACCAGACCCATCCCTGTACACAGGTATCATAAACCATACTACCATCCCTGTACACAGGTATCATAAACCATACTACCAGACCCATCCCTGTACACAGGTATCATAAACCATACTACCAGACCCATCCCTGTACACAGGTATCATAAACCATAATGCCAGACCCATCCCTGTACACAGGTATCATAAACCATAATGCCAGACCCATCCCTGTACACAGGTATCATAAACCATACTACCAGACCCATCCCTGTACACAGGTATCATAAACCATACTACCAGACCCATCCCTGTACACAGGTATCATAAACCATACTGCCAGACCCATCCCTGTACACAGGTATCATAAACCATACTGCCAGACCATCCCTGTACACAGGTATCATAAACCATACTGCCAGACCCATCCCTGTACACAGGTATCATAAACCATAATGCCAGACCCATCCCTGTACACAGGTATCATAAACCATACTACCATCCCTGTACACAGGTATCACAAACCATACTACCAGACCCATCCCTGTACACAGGTATCACAAACCATACTACCAGACCCATCCCTGTACACAGGTATCACAAACCATACTACCAGACCCATCCCTGTACACAGGTATCATAAACCATAATGCCAGACCCATCCCTGTACACAGGTATCACAAACCATACTACCAGTACCATCCCTGTACACAGGTATCACAAACCATACTACCAGACCCATCCCTGTACACAGGTATCACAAACCATACTACCAGTACCATCCCTGTACACAGGTATCACAAACCATACTACCAGACCCATCCCTGTACACAGGTATCATAAACCATACTACCATCCCTGTACACAGGTATCACAAACCATACTACCAGACCCATCCCTGTACACAGGTATCACAAACCATACTACCAGACCCATCCCTGTACACAGGTATCACAAACCATACTACCAGTACCATCCCTGTACACAGGTATCACAAACCATACTACCAGACCCATCCCTGTACACAGGTATCACAAACCATACTACCAGACCCATCCCTGTACACAGGTATCACAAACCATACTACCAGACCCATCCCTGTACACAGGTATCATAAACCATACTACCAGACCCATCCCTGTACACAGGTATCACAAACCATACTACCAGACCCATCCCTGTACACAGGTATCATAAACCATACTACCAGACCCATCCCTGTACACAGGTATCATAAACCATACTGCCAGACCCATCCCTGTACACAGGTATCATAAACCATAATGCCAGACCCATCCCTGTACACAGGTATCATAAACCATACTACCAGACCCATCCCTGTACACAGGTATCATAAACCATACTACCAGACCCATCCCTGTACACAGGTATCATAAACCATACTACCAGTACCATCCCTGTACACAGGTATCATAAACCATACTGCCAGACCCATCCCTGTACACAGGTATCATAAACCATACTACCAGACCCATCCCTGTACACAGGTATCATAAACCATACTACCAGACCCATCCCTGTACACAGGTATCATAAACCATACTGCCAGACCCATCCCTGTACACAGGTATCACAAACCATACTGCCAGACCCATCCCTGTACACAGGTATCATAAACCATACTGCCAGACCCATCCCTGTACACAGGTATCATAAACCATACTACCAGACCCATCCCTGTACACAGGTATCATAAACCATACTACCAGACCCATCCCTGTACACAGGTATCATAAACCATACTACCAGACCCATCCCTGTACACAGGTATCATAAACCATACTACCATCCCTGTACACAGGTATCACAAACCATACTACCAGACCCATCCCTGTACACAGGTATCATAAACCATACTACCAGACCCATCCCTGTACACAGGTATCATAAACCATACTACCATCCCTGTACACAGGTATCACAAACCATACTACCAGACCCATCCCTGTACACAGGTATCATAAACCATACTGCCGGTGCCATCCCTGTACACAGGTATCACAAACCATACTGCCAGACCCATCCCTGTACACAGGTATCATAAACCATACTGCCAGACCCATCCCTGTACACAGGTATCATAAACCATACTACCAGACCCATCCCTGTACACAGGTATCATAAACCATACTACCAGACCCATCCCTGTACACAGGTATCATAAACCATACTACCAGACCCATCCCTGTACACAGGTATCATAAACCATACTACCAGTACCATCCCTGTACACAGGTATCACAAACCATACTACCAGACCCATCCCTGTACACAGGTATCACAAACCATACTACCAGACCCATCCCTGTACACAGGTATCATAAACCATACTACCAGACCCATCCCTGTACACAGGTATCACAAACCATACTACCAGACCCATCCCTGTACACAGGTATCATAAACCATACTACCATCCCTGTACACAGGTATCACAAACCATACTACCAGACCCATCCCTGTACACAGGTATCACAAACCATACTACCAGACCCATCCCTGTACACAGGTATCACAAACCATACTACCAGTACCATCCCTGTACACAGGTATCACAAACCATACTACCAGACCCATCCCTGTACACAGGTATCACAAACCATACTACCAGACCCATCCCTGTACACAGGTATCATAAACCATACTACCAGACCCATCCCTGTACACAGGTATCATAAACCATACTGCCAGACCCATCCCTGTACACAGGTATCATAAACCATAATGCCAGACCCATCCCTGTACACAGGTATCATAAACCATACTACCAGACCCATCCCTGTACACAGGTATCATAAACCATACTACCAGACCCATCCCTGTACACAGGTATCATAAACCATACTACCAGTACCATCCCTGTACACAGGTATCATAAACCATACTGCCAGACCCATCCCTGTACACAGGTATCATAAACCATACTACCAGACCCATCCCTGTACACAGGTATCATAAACCATACTACCAGACCCATCCCTGTACACAGGTATCATAAACCATACTGCCAGACCCATCCCTGTACACAGGTATCACAAACCATACTGCCAGACCCATCCCTGTACACAGGTATCATAAACCATACTGCCAGACCCATCCCTGTACACAGGTATCACAAACCATACTACCAGACCCATCCCTGTACACAGGTATCACAAACCATACTACCAGACCCATCCCTGTACACAGGTATCATAAACCATAATGCCAGACCCATCCCTGTACACAGGTATCACAAACCATACTGCCAGACCCATCCCTGTACACAGGTATCATAAACCATACTACCAGACCCATCCCTGTACACAGGTATCATAAACCATACTACCAGACCCATCCCTGTACACAGGTATCATAAACCATACTACCATCCCTGTACACAGGTATCACAAACCATACTACCAGACCCATCCCTGTACACAGGTATCATAAACCATACTACCAGACCCATCCCTGTACACAGGTATCATAAACCATACTACCATCCCTGTACACAGGTATCATAAACCATACTACCAGACCCATCCCTGTACACAGGTATCATAAACCATACTACCAGACCCATCCCTGTACACAGGTATCATAAACCATACTACCAGACCCATCCCTGTACACAGGTATCATAAACCATAATGCCAGACCCATCCCTGTACACATGTATCATAAACCATACTACCAGACCCATCCCTGTACACAGGTATCACAAACCATACTACCAGACCCATCCCTGTACACAGGTATCATAAACCATACTACCATCCCTGTACACAGGTATCACAAACCATACTACCAGACCCATCCCTGTACACAGGTATCATAAACCATACTACCAGACCCATCCCTGTACACAGGTATCACAAACCATACTACCAGACCCATGCCTGTACACAGGTATCACAAACCATACTACCAGACCCATCCCTGTACACAGGTATCATAAACCATACTACCATCCCTGTACACAGGTATCACAAACCATACTACCATCCCTGTACACAGGTATCACAAACCATACTACCAGACCCATCCCTGTACACAGGTATCATAAACCATACTACCAGACCCATCCCTGTACACAGGTATCATAAACCATACTACCATCCCTGTACACAGGTATCACAAACCATACTACCAGACCCATCCCTGTACACAGGTATCACAAACCATACTACCAGACCCATCCCTGTACACAGGTATCATAAACCATACTACCAGACCCATCCCTGTACACAGGTATCACAAACCATACTACCAGACCCATCCCTGTACACAGGTATCATAAACCATACTACCATCCCTGTACACAGGTATCATAAACCATACTACCATCCCTGTACACAGGTATCACAAACCATACTACCAGACCCATCCCTGTACACAGGTATCATAAACCATACTACCAGACCCATCCCTGTACACAGGTATCATAAACCATACTACCATCCCTGTACACAGGTATCACAAACCATACTACCAGACCCATCCCTGTACACAGGTATCATAAACCATACTACCAGACCCATCCCTGTACACAGGTATCATAAGCCATACTACCATCCCTGTACACAGGTATCATAAACCATACTACCATCCCTGTACACAGGTATCATAAACCATACTGCCGGTGCCATCCCTGTACACAGGTATCATAAACCATACTACCAGACCCATCCCTGTACACAGGTATCACAAACCATACTACCAGACCCATCCCTGTACACAGGTATCATAAACCATACTACCAGACCCATCCCTGTACACAGGTATCACAAACCATACTACCAGACCCATCCCTGTACACAGGTATCACAAACCATACTACCAGACCCATCCCTGTACACAGGTATCATAAACCATACTACCAGTACCATCCCTGTACACAGGTATCATAAACCATACTGCCAGACCCATCCCTGTACACAGGTATCATAAACCATACTGCCAGTACCATCCCTGTACACAGGTATCATAAACCATTCTACCAGACCCATCCCTGTACACAGGTATCATAAACCATACTACCAGACCCATCCCTGTACACATATCAGTAATTCAGTGTTCTGGCTTGGTCGGCTCCTTGTGTTTAAATCAGTGACTAGGGTCTTGCTTTTGTTCCAGACTACTTGGAGGCAGTGAGCACCTGGATGGCGGTGCTGCTACCAAGGATGAGGAGATGGCTGTATCCAAATGGAGGCAACATTATCACTGTGCAGGTACAGTTGAAGTTTACATACACCTTAGCCAAATAACATTTAAAACTCAGTTTTTCACAATTCCTAAAATGTAATCCTAGTTAAGATTACCTGTCTTAGGTCAGTTAGGATCACCACTTTATTTTAAGAATGTGAAATGTCAGAATAATAGTAAAGAGAATGATTTATTTCAGCTTTTATTTCTTTCATCACATTCCCAGTGGGTCAGAAGTTTACATACACTCAATTAGTATTTGGTAGCATTGCCTTCAAATTGTTTAACTTGGGTCAAACGTTTCTGGTAGCCTTCCACAAGCTTCCCACAATAAATTGGGTGAACTTTGGCCCATTCCTCCTGACAGAGCTGGTGTAACTGAGTCAGGTTTGTAGGCCTCCTTGCTCGCACACGCTTTTTCAGTTCTGCCCACAAATGTTCTATGGGATTGAGGTCAGGGCTTTGTGATGGCCACTCCAATACCTTGACTTTGTTGTCCTTAAGCCATTTTGCCACAACTTTGGAAGTATGATTGGGGTCATTGTCCATTTGGAAGACCCATTTGTGACCAAGCTTTAACTTCCTGACTGATGTCTTGAGATGTTGCTTCAATATATCCACATAATTTTCCTTTCCCATGATGCCATCTATTTTGTGAAGTGCACCAGTCCGTCCTGCAGCAAAGCACCCCCACAACATGATGCTGCCACCCCCGTGCTTCACGGTTGGGATGGTGTTCTTCGGCTTGCAAGCATCCCCTTTTTCCTCCAAACACAACGATGGTCATTATGGCCAAACAGTTCTATTTTTGTTTCATCAGACCAGAGGACATTTCTCCAAAAAGTACGATCTTTGTCCCCATGTGCAGTTGCAAACCGTAGTCTGGCTTTTTTATGGCGGTTTTGGAGCAGTGGCTTCTTCCTTGCTGAGCGGCCTTTCACGTTATGTCGATATAGGACTCGTTTTACTGTGGATATAGATACTTTTGTACCTATTTCCTCCAGCATCTTCACAAGGTCCTTTGCTGTTGTTCTGGGATTGATTTGCACTTTTCGCACCAAAGTACGTTCATCTCTAGGAGACAGAACGCGTCTCCTTCCTGAGCGGTATGACGGCTGCGTGGTCCCATGGTGTTTATACTTGCGTACTACTGTTTGTACAGATGAACGTGGTACCTTCAGGCGTTTAGAAATTCCTCCCAAGAATGAACAAGACTTTTGGAGGTCTACAATTCTTTTTCTGAGGTCTAGTCTGATTTCTTTAGATTTTCGCATGATGTCAAGCAAAGAGGCACTAAGTTTGAAGGTAGTCCTTGAAATACATCCACAGGTACACCTCCAATTGACTCAAATTATGTCAATTAGCCTATCAGAAGCTTCTAAAGCCATGACATCATTTTCTGGAATTTTCCAAGCTGTTTAAAGGCATAGTCAACTTAGTGTATGTAAACTTATGACCCACTGGAATTGTGATACAGTGAATTATAAGGGAAATAATCTGTATGAAAAACAATTGTTGGAAAAATTACTTGTGTCATGCACGAAGTAGATGTCCTAACCGACTTGCCAAAACTATAGTTTGTTAACAAGACATTTGTGGAGTGGTTGAAAAACGAGTTTCAATCTCAATCCTAAGTGCATGTTAACTTCCGACTTCAACTGTAGAGTCATTATGCTCAGGAATGACTCCTTGATCAGGATAGTAGTTTTCCTTCCTTCCTGTGACTCCACCAGGTAGAGAATGAGTATGGGAGCTACTACACGTGTGACTATAACTACATGCGGCACCTGCGGACCCTGTTCCAGTTCTTCCTGGGGGAAAACACTGTTCTCTTCACGACCGACGGGAACACGGACCGGGAAATGACCTGTGGGACCCTGGAGGGAATGTACGCCACTATAGACTTTGGGACAGGTAGGGCGTCGAGGAACACGAGCAGAGAGGTGTCGTAACATAGTTGCCAGCACATCGTTTTTAAAAGCCTTCTTTTGTTCTCCACTCAGACGTCAACATATCCCAAGCTTTTAGTCGGCAGAGGAGATTTGAACCAAGAGGCCCGCTGGTGAGAAGTCGTTTCTTACGACAACTAAACTATTAGATGATGTAGTACCATGACCAGACTAAACTATTAGATGATGTAGTACCATGACCAGACTAAACTATTAGGTGATGATGTAGTACCATGACCAGACTAAACTATTAGATGATGATGATGAAGTACCATGACCAGACTAAACTATTAGATGATGTAGTACCATGACCAGACTAAACTATTAGATGATGTAGTACCATGACCAGACTAAACTATTAGATGATGTAGTACCATGACCAGACTAAACTATTAGATGATGTAGTACCATGACCAGACTAAACTATTAGATGATGATGTAGTACCATGACCAGACTAAACTATTAGATGATGATGTAGTACCATGACCAGACTAAACTATTAGATGATGATGTAGTACCATGACCAGACTAAACTATTAGATGATGTAGTACCATGACCAGACTAAACTATTAGATGATGTAGTACCATGACCAGACTAAACTATTAGATGATGATGTAGTACCATGACCAGACTAAACTATTAGATGATGATGTAGTACCATGACCAGACTAAACTATTAGATGATGATGTAGTACCATGACCAGACTAAACTATTAGATGATGATGTAGTACCATGACCAGACTAAACTATTAGATGATGATGTAGTACCATGACCAGACTAAACTATTAGATGATGATGTAGTACCATGACCAGACTAAACTATTAGATGATGATGTAGTACCATGACCAGACTAAACTATTAGATGATGATGTAGTACCATGACCAGACTAAACTATTAGATGATGATGTAGTACCATGACCAGACTAAACTATTAGATGATGATGTAGTACCATGACCAGACTAAACTATTAGATGATGATGTAGTACCATGACCAGACTAAACTATTAGATGATGATGTAGTACCATGACCAGACTAAACTATTAGATGATGATGTAGTACCATGACCAGACTAAACTATTAGATGATGATGTAGTACCATGACCAGACTAAACTATTAGATGATGATGTAGTACCATGACCAGACTAAACTATTAGATGATGATGTAGTACCATGACCAGACTAAACTATTAGATGATGATGTAGTACCATGACCAGACTAAACTATTAGATGATGATGTAGTACCATGACCAGACTAAACTATTAGATGATGTAGTACCATGACCAGACTAAACTATTAGATGATGTAGTACCATGACCAGACTAAACTATTAGATGATGATGTAGTACCATGACCAGACTAAACTATTAGATGATGATGTAGTACCATGACCAGACTAAACTATTAGATGATGTAGTACCATGACCAGACTAAACTATTAGATGATGATGTAGTACCATGACCAGACTAAACTATTAGATGATGTAGTACCATGACCAGACTAAACTATTAGATGATGTAGTACCATGACCAGACTAAACTATTAGATGATGTAGTACCATGACCAGACTAAACTATTAGATGATGTAGTACCATGACCAGACTAAACTATTAGATGATGATGTAGTACCATGACCAGACTAAACTATTAGATGATAATGTAGTACCATGACCAGACTAAACTATTAGATGATGTAGTACCATGACCAGACTAAACTATTAGATGATGTAGTACCATGACCAGACTAAACTATTAGATGATGTAGTACCATGACCAGACTAAACTATTAGATGATGATGTAGTACCATGACCAGACTAAACTATTAGATGATGTAGTACCATGACCAGACTAAACTATTAGATGATGTAGTACCATGACCAGACTAAACTATTAGATGATGTAGTACCATGACCAGACTAAACTATTAGATGATGATGTAGTACCATGACCAGACTAAACTATTAGATGATGATGTAGTACCATGACCAGACTAAACTATTAGATGATGATGTAGTACCATGACCAGACTAAACTATTAGATGATGATGTAGTACCATGACCAGACTAAACTATTAGATGATGTAGTACCATGACCAGACTAAACTATTAGATGATGATGTAGTACCATGACCAGACTAAACTATTAGATGATGATGTAGTACCATGACCAGACTAAACTATTAGATGATGATGTAGTACCATGACCAGACTAAACTATTAGATGATGATGTAGTACCATGACCAGACTAAACTATTAGATGATGATGTAGTACCATGACCAGACTAAACTATTAGATGATGATGTAGTACCATGACCAGACTAAACTATTAGATGATGTAGTACCATGACCAGACTAAACTATTAGATGATGTAGTACCATGACCAGACTAAACTATTAGATTATGTAGTACCATGACCAGACTAAACTATTAGATGATGTAGTACCATGACCAGACTAAACTATTAGATGATGATGTAGTACCATGACCAGACTAAACTATTAGATGATGATGTAGTACCATGACCAGACTAAACTATTAGATGATGTAGTACCACGACCAGACTAAACTATTAGATGATGATGTAGTACCATGACCAGACTAAACTATTAGATGATGATGTAGTACCATGACCAGACTAAACTATTAGATGATGATGTAGTACCATGACCAGACTAAACTATTAGATGATGTAGTACCATGACCAGACTAAACTATTAGATGATGATGTAGTACCATGACCAGACTAAACTATTAGATGATGATGTAGTACCATGACCAGACTAAACTATTAGATGATGATGTAGTACCATGACCAGACTAAACTATTAGATGATGATGTAGTACCATGACCAGACTAAACTATTAGATGATGATGTAGTACCATGACCAGACTAAACTATTAGATGATGATGTAGTACCATGACCAGACTAAACTATTAGATGATGATGTAGTACCATGACCAGACTAAACTATTAGATGATGATGTAGTACCATGACCAGACTAAACTATTAGATGATGATGTAGTACCATGACCAGACTAAACTATTAGATGATGATGTAGTACCATGACCAGACTAAACTATTAGATGATGATGTAGTACCATGACCAGACTAAACTATTAGATGATGATGTAGTACCATGACCAGACTAAACTATTAGATGATGTAGTACCATGACCAGACTAAACTATTAGATGATGTAGTACCATGACCAGACTAAACTATTAGATGATGTAGTACCATGACCAGACTAAACTATTAGATGATGTAGTACCATGACCAGACTAAACTATTAGATGATGATGTAGTACCATGACCAGACTAAACTATTAGATGATGATGTAGTACCATGACCAGACTAAACTATTAGATGATGATGTAGTACCATGACCAGACTAAACTATTAGATGATGATGTAGTACCATGACCAGACTAAACTATTAGATGATGTAGTACCATGACCAGACTAAACTATTAGATGATGTAGTACCATGACCAGACTAAACTATTAGATGATGATGTAGTACCATGACCAGACTAAACTATTAGATGATGATGTAGTACCATGACCAGACTAAACTATTAGATGATGATGTAGTACCATGACCAGACTAAACTATTAGATGATGATGTAGTACCATGACCAGACTAAACTATTAGATGATGATGTACCATGACCAGACTAAACTATTAGATGTAGTACCATGACCAGACTAAACTATTAGATGATGTAGTACCATGACCAGACTAAACTATTAGATGATGTAGTACCATGACCAGACTAAACTATTAGATGATGTAGTACCATGACCAGACTAAACTATTAGATGATGATGTAGTACCATGACCAGACTAAACTATTAGATGATGATGTAGTACCATGACCAGACTAAACTATTAGATGATGATGTAGTACCATGACCAGACTAAACTATTAGATGATGTAGTACCATGACCAGACTAAACTATTAGATGATGATGTAGTACCATGACCAGACTAAACTATTAGATGATGATGTAGTACCATGACCAGACTAAACTATTAGATGATGATGTAGTACCATGACCAGACTAAACTATTAGATGATGATGTAGTACCATGACCAGACTAAACTATTAGATGATGTAGTACCATGACCAGACTAAACTATTAGATGATGATGTAGTACCATGACCAGACTAAACTATTAGATGATGATGTAGTACCATGACCAGACTAAACTATTAGATGATGTAGTACCATGACCAGACTAAACTATTAGATGATGATGTAGTACCATGACCAGACTAAACTATTAGATGATGATGTAGTACCATGACCAGACTAAACTATTAGATGATGATGTAGTACCATGACCAGACTAAACTATTAGATGATGATGTAGTACCATGACCAGACTAAACTATTAGATGATGATGTAGTACCATGACCAGACTAAACTATTAGATGATGTAGTACCATGACCAGACTAAACTATTAGATGATGTAGTACCATGACCAGACTAAACTATTAGATGATGTAGTACCATGACCAGACTAAACTATTAGATGATGTAGTACCATGACCAGACTAAACTATTAGATGATGTAGTACCATGACCAGACTAAACTATTAGATGATGTAGTACCATGACCAGACTAAACTATTAGATGATGTAGTACCATGACCAGACTAAACTATTAGATGATGATGTAGTACCATGACCAGACTAAACTATTAGATGATGATGTAGTACCATGACCAGACTAAACTATTAGATGATGATGTAGTACCATGACCAGACTAAACTATTAGATGATGATGTAGTACCATGACCAGACTAAACTATTAGATGATGATGTAGTACCATGACCAGACTAAACTATTAGATGATGATGTAGTACCATGACCAGACTAAACTATTAGATGATGATGTAGTACCATGACCAGACTAAACTATTAGATGATGATGTAGTACCATGACCAGACTAAACTATTAGATGATGATGTAGTACCATGACCAGACTAAACTATTAGATGATGATGTAGTACCATGACCAGACTAAACTATTAGATGATGATGTAGTACCATGACCAGACTAAACTATTAGATGATGTAGTACCATGACCAGACTAAACTATTAGATGATGATGTAGTACCATGACCAGACTAAACTATTAGATGATGATGTAGTACCATGACCAGACTAAACTATTAGATGATGATGTAGTACCATGACCAGACTAAACTATTAGATGATGTAGTACCATGACCAGACTAAACTATTAGATGATGTAGTACCATGACCAGACTAAACTATTAGATGATGTAGTACCATGACCAGACTAAACTATTAGATGATGATGTAGTACCATGACCAGACTAAACTATTAGATGATGATGTAGTACCATGACCAGACTAAACTATTAGATGATGTAGTACCATGACCAGACTAAACTATTAGATGATGATGTAGTACCATGACCAGACTAAACTATTAGATGATGATGTAGTACCATGACCAGACTAAACTATTAGATGATGATGTAGTACCATGACCAGACTAAACTATTAGATGATGATGTAGTACCATGACCAGACTAAACTATTAGATGATGATGTAGTACCATGACCAGACTAAACTATTAGATGATGATGTAGTACCATGACCAGACTAAACTATTAGATGATGTAGTACCATGACCAGACTAAACTATTAGATGATGTAGTACCATGACCAGACTAAACTATTAGATGATGATGTAGTACCATGACCAGACTAAACTATTAGATGATGTAGTACCATGACCAGACTAACCTATTAGATGATGATGTAGTACCATGACCAGACTAAACTATTAGATGATGATGTAGTACCATGACCAGACTAAACTATTAGATGATGATGTAGTACCATGACCAGACTAAACTATTAGATGATGATGTAGTACCATGACCAGACTAAACTATTAGATGATGATGTAGTACCATGACCAGACTAAACTATTAGATGATGATGTAGTACCATGACCAGACTAAACTATTAGATGATGTTGTAGTACCATGACCAGACTAAACTATTAGATGATGATGTAGTACCATGACCAGACTAAACTATTAGATGATGTAGTACCATGACCAGACTAAACTATTAGATGATGATGTAGTACCATGACCAGACTAAACTATTAGATGATGATGTAGTACCATGACCAGACTAAACTATTAGATGATGATGTAGTACCATGACCAGACTAAACTATTAGATGATGTAGTACCATGACCAGACTAAACTATTAGATGATGTAGTACCATGACCAGACTAAACTATTAGATGATGATGTAGTACCATGACCAGACTAAACTATTAGATGATGATGTAGTACCATGACCAGACTAAACTGCTGTGTGTTCCAGGTGAACTCTGAGTTCTACACGGGGTGGCTGGACCACTGGGGGGACCAGCATGCTCAGGTGGACACCCAGAAGGTCAGCAAGATGCTGTGGGAGATGCTCAGCATGGGGGCCAGCGTCAACATGTAGGTGTCCGAAAACCTTCTCTCTGTGTATGATAGAAGTGCCAAATGTGTCATGTTTAAACAATTCACTGATAATACATTTACTGCTAAGACACTGAACAAAATGTGATTGATAAGGTGCCGTAGTAAGGAACAAGCTAACTGAATTAGCTTTATAAATCATCCCACACAACATAACAAAAGCACTTGTCCTATTCTCTCACTACAGGTATATGTTTGAAGGAGGAACCAACTTCGGATACTGGAATGGTTGGTTAAAGAGTATCAATGTTTCCTTCTTTAAGTCTCGTATACCAACCGTTTAATACTGTCGGAGTATAACTCGTTGTTGTTCCTTCGTGTTAACCCTGTAGGATCAGCTGTCTAACTGTTGTCGTGTTAACCCTGTAGGATCAGCTGTCTAACTGTAGTCGTGTTAACCCTGTAGGATCAGCTGTAGTCATGTTAACCCTGTAGGATCAGCTGTAGTCGTGTTAACCCTGTAGGATCAGCTGTCTAACTGTAGTCGTGTTAACCCTGTAGGATCAGCTGTTTACCTGTAGTCATGTTAACCCTGTAGGATCAGCTGTAGTCATGTTAACCCTGTAGGATCAGCTGTAGTCGTGTTAACCCTGTAGGATCAGCTGTAGTCGTGTTAACCCTGTAGGATCAGCTGTAGTCGTGTTAACCCTGTAGGATCAGCTGTAGTCGTGTTAACCCTGTAGGATCAGCTGTCTAACTGTAGTCGTGTTAACCCTGTAGGATCAGCTGTAGTCGTGTTAACCCTGTAGGATCAGCTGTCTAACTGTAGTCGTGTTAACCCTGTAGGATCAGCTGTAGTCGTGTTAACCCTGTAGGATCAGCTGTCTAACTGTTGTCGTGTTAACCCTGTAGGATCAGCTGTCTAACTGTTGTCATGTTAACCCTGTAGGATCAGCTGTATACCTGTAGTCGTGTTAACCCTGTAGGATCAGCTGTATACCTGTAGTCGTGTTAACCCTGTAGGATCAGCTGTCTAACTGTTGTCGTGTTAACCCTGTAGGATCAGCTGTATACCTGTAGTCGTGTTAACCCTGTAGGATCAGCTGTAGTCATGTTAACCCTGTAGGATCAGCTGTAGTCATGTTAACCCTGTAGGATCAGCTGTAGTCATGTTAACCCTGTAGGATCAGCTGTCTAACTGTTGTCGTGTTAACCCTGTAGGATCAGCTGTCTAACTGTTGTCATGTTAACCCTGTAGGATCAGCTGTAGTCATGTTAACCCTGTAGGATCAGCTGTCTAACTGTTGTCGTGTTAACCCTGTAGGATCAGCTGTATACCTGTAGTCGTGTTAACCCTGTAGGATCAGCTGTATACCTGTAGTCGTGTTAACCCTGTAGGATCAGCTGTAGTCATGTTAACCCTGTAGGATCAGCTGTCTAACTGTTGTCGTGTTAACCCTGTTGGATCAGCTGTGTACCTGTAGTCGTGTTAACCCTGTAGGATCAGCTGTATAACTGTAGTCGTGTTAACCCTGTAGGATCAGCTGTAGTCATGTTAACCCTGTAGGATCAGCTGTAGTCATGTTAACCCTGTAGGATCAGCTGTAGTCATGTTAACCCTGTAGGATCAGCTGTAGTCGTGTTAACCCTGTAGGATCAGCTGTAGTCATGTTAACCCTGTAGGATCAGCTGTAGTCATGTTAACCCTGTAGGATCAGCTGTCTAACTGTTGTCGTGTTAACCCTGTAGGATCAGCTGTCTAACTGTAGTCGTGTTAACCCTGTAGGATCAGCTGTAGTCATGTTAACCCTGTAGGATCAGCTGTAGTCATGTTAACCCTGTAGGATCAGCTGTCTAACTGTTGTCGTGTTAACCCTGTAGGATCAGCTGTAGTCATGTTAACCCTGTAGGATCAGCTGTAGTCATGTTAACCCTGTAGGATCAGCTGTCTAACTGTAGTCATGTTAACCCTGTAGGATCAGCTGTAGTCATGTTAACCCTGTAGGATCAGCTGTAGTCGTGTTAACCCTGTAGGATCAGCTGTAGTCGTGTTAACCCTGTAGGATCAGCTGTAGTCATGTTAACCCTGTAGGATCAGCTGTCTAACTGTAGTCATGTTAACCCTGTAGGATCAGCTGTCTAACTGTTGTCGTGTTAACCCTGTAGGATCAGCTGTATACCTGTAGTCGTGTTAACCCTGTAGGATCAGCTGTATACCTGTAGTCATGTTAACCCTGTAGGATCAGCTGTAGTCATGTTAACCCTGTAGGATCAGCTGTCTAACTGTTGTCGTGTTAACCCTGTAGGATCAGCTGTGTACCTGTAGTCGTGTTAACCCTGTAGGATCAGCTGTATAACTGTAGTCGTGTTAACCCTGTAGGATCAGCTGTAGTCATGTTAACCCTGTAGGATCAGCTGTAGTCATGTTAACCCTGTAGGATCAGCTGTAGTCATGTTAACCCTGTAGGATCAGCTGTCTAACTGTTGTCGTGTTAACCCTGTAGGATCAGCTGTAGTCATGTTAACCCTGTAGGATCAGCTGTAGTCATGTTAACCCTGTAGGATCAGCTGTAGTCATGTTAACCCTGTAGGATCAGCTGTCTAACTGTTGTCGTGTTAACCCTGTAGGATCAGCTGTGTACCTGTAGTCATGTTAACCCTGTAGGATCAGCTGTAGTCATGTTAACCCTGTAGGATCAGCTGTAGTCATGTTAACCCTGTAGGAGCAGCTGTAGTCGTGTTAACCCTGTAGGATCAGCTGTAGTCATGTTAACCCTGTAGGATCAGCTGTCTAACTGTTGTCGTGTTAACCCTGTAGGATCAGCTGTAGTCATGTTAACCCTGTAGGATCAGCTGTAGTCATGTTAACCCTGTAGGATCAGCTGTAGTCATGTTAACCCTGTAGGAGCAGCTGTAGTCGTGTTAACCCTGTAGGATCAGCTGTCTAACTGTAGTCATGTTAACCCTGTAGGATCAGCTGTATAACTGTAGTCATGTTAACCCTGTAGGATCAGCTGTATACCTGTAGTCGTGTTAACCCTGTAGGATCAGCTGTATACCTGTAGTCGTGTTAACCCTGTAGGATCAGCTGTTTAACTGTTGTCATGTTAACCCTGTAGGATCAGCTGTATACCTGTAGTCGTGTTAACCCTGTAGGATCAGCTGTATACCTGTAGTCGTGTTAACCCTATAGGATCA
Organism: Salvelinus fontinalis; assembly: GCF_029448725.1. Taxonomy (NCBI): domain Eukaryota; kingdom Metazoa; phylum Chordata; class Actinopteri; order Salmoniformes; family Salmonidae; genus Salvelinus; species Salvelinus fontinalis. Next base: position 49,389,787 of record NC_074683.1, on the reverse strand, counting down.
GCTGTATAACTGTTGTCATGTTAACCCTGTAGGTTCAGCTGTTTACCTGTTGTCATGTTATCCCTGTAGGAGCGGACCATGATAACAGGTTCAGGTCGGTAGTGACCAGTTATGACTACAACGCCCCTCTGTCTGAGGCAGGAGACCCTACAGAGAAACTACTGGCTATACGGGACACCATCAGCAAGGTAACAACCCTTAACCTGCCCTAACCCAGTAGAGAATATACTGGCCATACGGGACACCATCACCATGGTAACAAGCCTTAACCTGCCCTAACCCAGTAGAGAAACTACTGGCTATACGGGACACCATCAGCAAGGTAACAACCCTTAACCTGACCTAACCCAGTAGAGAAACTACTGGCCATACGGGACACCATCACCATGGTAACAACCCTTAACCTGCCCTAACCCAGTAGAGAAACTACTGGCCATACGGGACACCATCACCATGGTAACAACCCTTAACCTGCCCTAACCCAGTAGAGAATATACTGGCCATATGGGACACCATCACCATGGTAACAAGCCTAACCCTTAACCTGTCCTAACCCAGTAGAGAATATACTGGCCATACGGGACACCATCACCATGGTAACAACCCTTAACCTACCCTAACCCAGTAGAGAATATACTGGCCATATGGGACACCATCACCATGGTAACAAGCCTAACCCTTAACCTGCCCTAACCCAGTAGAGAATATACTGGCCATACAGGACACCATCACCATGGTAACAACCCTTAACCTGCCCTAACCCAGTAGAGAATATACTGGCCATACGGGACACCATCACCATGGTAACAAGCCTAACCCTTAACCTGCCCTAACCCAGTAGAGAATATACTGGCCATATGGGACACCATCACCATGGTAACAAGCCTAACCCTTAACCTGCCCTAACCCAGTAGAGAATATACTGGCCATACGGGACACCATCACCATGGTAACAAGCTTAACCCTAACCTGCCCTAACCCAGTAGAGAATATACTGGCCATACGGGACACCATCACCATGGTAACAAGCTTAACCCTAACCTGCACTAACCCAGTAGAGAAACTACTGGCCATACGGGACACCATCACCATGGTAACAACCCTTAACCTGCCCTAACCCAGTAGAGAATATACTGGCCATATGGGACACCATCACCATGGTAACAAGCTTAACCCTAACCCTTAACCTGCCCTAACCCAGTAGAGAAACTACTGGCCATACGGGACACCATCACCATGGTAACAAGCCTAACCCTTAACCTGCCCTAACCCAGTAGAGAATATACTGGCCATATGGGACACCATCACCATGGTAACAAGCCTAACCCTTAACCTGCCCTAACCCAGTAGAGAAACTACTGGCCATACGGGACACCATCACCATGGTAACAACCCTTAACCTGCACTAACCCAGTAGAGAAACTACTGGCCATACGGGACACCATCACCATGGTAACAACCCTTAACCTGCCCTAACCCAGTAGAGAAACTACTGGCCATACGGGACACCATCACCATGGTAACAAGCCTTAACCTGCCCTAACCCAGTAGAGAAACTACTGGCCATACGGGACACCATCACCATGGTAACAAGCCTAACCCAGTAGAGAATATACTGGCCATACAGGACACCATCACCATGGTAACAACCCTTAACGTGCCCTAACCCAGTAGAGAATATACTGGCCATACGGGACACCATCACCATGGTAACAAGCCTAACCCTTAACCTGCCCTAACCCAGTAGAGAATATACTGGCCATATGGGACACCATCACCATGGTAACAAGCCTAACCCTTAACCTGCCCTAACCCAGTAGAGAAACTACTGGCCATACGGGACACCATCACCATGGTAACAACCCTTAACCTGCCCTAACCCAGTAGAGAATATACTGGCCATACGGGACACCATCACCATGGTAACAAGCTTAACCCTAACCCTTAACCTGCCCTAACCCAGTAGAGAAACTACTGGCCATACGGGACACCATCACCATGGTAACAAGCCTTAACCTGCCCTAACCCAGTAGAGAAACTACTGGCCATACGGGACACCATCACCATGGTAACAAGCCTAACCCTTAACCTGCCCTAACCCAGTAGAGAATATACTGGCCATATGGGACACCATCACCATGGTAACATGACTGGGACAAACCCACAGGACTCAGTTCATCTTAGGCTTTATCCCAAATGGCACCCTATGCCCTATATAGTCGCACTACTTTTGACCAAGACCCATAGTGCTCTAGTGAATATATAGGGCATACTAGGGTGCACGGGCTCTGGTCAAAAGTATCACACTATATAGGGAGGCATTTCAGATGACGACCCCTTTGAAATATATGATATTGATGACATGTGTGTTAATATTTCTCCCCTTTCCATCTAGTTCAGGGACATCCCTGTGGGCCCCATGCCCCCAGCCTCTCCCAAGATGGCCTATGGCTTTGTGACTCTGACAATGGTATGGGCTTATTACAGCATACTTCACTACCAGGACCCAGCCTTATTTATAGCATACTTTACTACCAGGACCCAGCCTTATTTATAGCATACCTTACTACCAGGACCCAGCCTTATTACATCATACTTTACTACCAGGACCCAGCCTTATTTATAGCATACTTTACTACCAGGACCCAGCCTTATTTATAGCATACTTTACTACCAGGACCCAGCCTTATTTATAGCATACTTTACTACCAGGACCCAGCCTTATTTATAGCATACTTTACTACCAGGACCCAGCCTTATTTATAGCATACTTTACTACCAGGACCCAGCCTTATTTATAGCATACTTTACTACCAGGACCCAGCCTTATTTATAGCATACTTTACTACCAGGACCCAGCCTTATTTATAGCATACTTTACTACCAGGACCCAGCCTTATTTATAGCATACTTTACTACCAGGACCCAGCCTTATTTATAGCATACTTTACTACCAGGACCCAGCCTTATTACATCATACTTTACTACCAGGACCCAGCCTTATTTATAGCATACTTTACTACCAGGACCCAGCCTTATTTATAGCATACTTTACTACCAGGACCCAGCCTTATTTATAGCATACTTTACTACCAGGACCCAGCCTTATTACAGCATACTTTACTACCAGGACCCAGCCTTATTTATAGCATACTTTACTATCAGGACCCAGCCTTATTTATAGCATACTTTACTACCAGGACCCAGCCTTATTTATAGCATACTTTACTACCAGGACCCAGCCTTATTTATAGCATACTTTACTACCAGGACCCAGCCTTATTTATAGCATACTTTACTACCAGGACCCAGCCTTATTTATAGCATACTTTACTACCAGGACCCTGCCTTATTTATAGCATACTTTACTACCAGGACCCAGCCTTATTTATAGCATACTTTACTACCAGGACCCAGCCTTATTTATAGCATACTTTACTACCAGGACCCAGCCTTATTTATAGCATACTTTACTACCAGGACCCAGCCTTATTTATAGCATACTTTACTACCAGGACCCAGCCTTATTTATAGCATACTTTACTACCAGGACCCAGCCTTATTTATAGCATACTTTACTACCAGGACCCAGCCTTATTTTCAGCATACTTTACTACCAGGACCCAGCGTTGTTTACAGCATACTTTACTACCAGGACCCAGCCTTATTTATAGCATACTTTACTACCAGGACCCAGCCTTATTTATAGCATACTTTACTACCAGGACCCAGCCTTATTTATAGCATACTTTACTACCAGGACCCAGCCTTATTTATAGCATACTTTACTACCAGGACCCAGCCTTATTTATAGCATACTTTACTACCAGGACCCAGCCTTATTTATAGCATACTTTCCTACCAGGACCCAGCCTTATTTATAGCATACTTTACTACCAGGACCCAGCCTTATTTATAGCATACTTTACTACCAGGACCCAGCCTTATTTATAGCATACTTTACTACCAGGACCCAGCCTTATTTATAGCATACTTTACTACCAGGACCCAGCCTTATTTATAGCATACTTTACTACCAGGACCCAGCCTTATTTATAGCATACTTTACTACCAGGACCCAGCCTTATTTATAGCATACTTTACTACCAGGACCCAGCCTTATTTATAGCATACTTTACTACCAGGACCCAGCCTTATTTATAGCATACTTTACTACCAGGACCCAGCCTTATTTATAGCATACTTTACTACCAGGACCCAGCCTTATTTATAGCATACTTTACTACCAGGACCCAGCCTTATTTATAGCATACTTTACTACCAGGACCCAGCCTTATTTATTGCATACTTTACTACCAGGACCCAGCCTTATTTATAGCATACTTTACTACCAGGACCCAGCCTTATTACAGCATACTTTACTACCAGGACCCAGCCTTATTTATAGCATACTGTACTACCAGGACCCAGCCTTATTTATAGGATACTTTACTACCAGGACCCAGCCTTGTTTATAGCATACTTTACTACCAGGACCCAGCCTTATTACAGCATACTTTACTACCAGGACCCAGCCTTATTTATAGCATACTTTACTACCAGGACCCAGCCTTATTTATAGCATACTTTACTACCAGGACCCAGCCTTATTACATCATACTTTACTACCAGGACCCAGACTTATTTATAGCATACTTTACTACCAGGACCCAGCCTTATTACAGCATACTTTACTACCAGGACCCAGCCTTATTTATAGCATACTTTACTACCAGGACCCAGCCTTATTTATAGCATACTTTACTACCAGGACCCAGCCTTATTTATAGGATACTTTACTACCAGGACCCAGCCTTGTTTATAGCATACTTTACTACCAGGAGCCAGCCTTATTACAGCATACTTTACTACCAGGACCCAGCCTTATTTATAGCATACTTTACTACCAGGACCCAGCCTTATTTATAGCATACTTTACTACCAGGACCCAGCCTTATTACATCATACTTTACTACCAGGACCCAGACTTATTTATAGCATACTTTACTACCAGGACCCAGCCTTATTACAGCATACTTTACTACCAGGACCCAGCCTTATTTATAGCATACTTTACTACCAGGACCCAGCCTTATTTATAGCATACTTTACTACCAGGACCCAGCCTTGTTTATAGCATACTTTACTACCAGGACCCAGCCTTATTACAGCATACTTTACTACCAGGACCCAGCCTTATTTATAGGATACTTTACTACCAGGACCCAGCCTTGTTTATAGCATACTTTACTACCAGGACCCAGCCTTATTACAGCATACTTTACTACCAGGACCCAGCCTTATTTATAGCATACTTTACTACCAGGACCCAGCCTTATTTATAGCATACTTTACTACCAGGACCCAGCCTTATTACATCATACTTTACTACCAGGACCCAGACTTATTTATAGCATACTTTACTACCAGGACCCAGCCTTATTACAGCATACTTTACTACCAGGACCCAGCCTTATTTATAGCATACTTTACTACCAGGACCCAGCCTTATTTATAGCATACTTTACTACCAGGACCCAGCCTTATTTATAGCATACTTTACTACCAGGACCCAGCCTTATTTATAGCATACTTTACTACCAGGACCCAGCCTTGTTTATAGCATACTTTACTACCAGGACCCAGCCTTATTTATAGCATACTTTACTACCAGGACCCAGCCTTATTACAGCATACTTTACTACCAGGACCCAGCCTTATTTATAGCATACTTTACTACCAGGACCCAGCCTTATTTATAGCATACTTTACTACCAGGACCCAGCCTTATTACAGCATACTTTACTACCAGGACCCAGGCTTATTTATAGCATACTTTACTACCAGGACCCAGCCTTATTTATAGCATACTTTACTACCAGGACCCAGCCTTATTACAGCATACTTTACTACCAGGACCCAGCCTTATTTATAGCATACTTTACTACCAGGACCCAGCCTTATTTATAGCATACTTTACTACCAGGACCCAGCCTTATTACAGCATACTTTACTACCAGGACCCAGCCTTATTTATAGCATACTTTACTACCAGGACCCAGCCTTATTTATAGCATACTTTACTACCAGGACCCAGCCTTATTTATAGCATACTTTACTACCAGGACCCAGCCTTATTACAGCATACTTTACTACCAGGACCCAGCCTTATTACAGCATACTTTACTACCAGGACCCAGCCTTATTTATAGCATACTTTACTACCAGGACCCAGCCTTATTTATAGCATACTTTACTACCAGGACCCAGCCTTATTTATACACTAACCCCCAGTCTGGAGAGGTGTGTCCACCCAGTTAGTCCTCCCACTAACCCCCAGTCTGGAGAGGTGTGTCCACCCAGTTAGTCCTCCCACTAACCCCCAGTCTGGAGAGGTGTGTCCACCCAGTTAGTCCTCTCACTAACCCCCAGTCTGGAGAGGTGTGTCCACCCAGTTAGTCCTCCCGCTAACCCCCAGTCTGGAGAGGTGTGTCCACCCAGTTAGTCCTCTCACTAACCCCCAGTCTAGAGAGGTGTGTCCACCCAGTTAGTCCTCTCACCAATCCCCAGTCTGGAGAGGTGTGTCCACCTAGTTAGTCCTCTCACTAACCCCCAGTCTGGAGAGGTGTGTCCACCCAGTTAGTCCTCTCACTAACCCCCAGTCTGGAGAGGTGTGTCCACCCAGTTAGTCCTCCCACTAACCCCCAGTCTGGAGAGGTGTCCACCCAGTTAGTCCTCCCACTAACCCCCAGTCTGGAGAGGTGTCCACCCAGTTAGTCCTCCCACTAACCCCCAGTCTGGAGAGGTGTGTCCACTTGGAGACACCAGTTAGTCCTCCCACTAACCCCCAGTCTGGAGAGGTGTGTCCTCCCAGTTAGTCCTCCCACTAACCCCCAGTCTGGAGAGGTGTGTCCACCTGGAGACACCAGTTAGTCCTCCCACTAACCCCCAGTCTGGAGAGGTGTGTCCACCCAGTTAGTCCTCTCACTAACCCCCAGTCTGGAGAGGTGTCCACCCAGTTAGTCCTCTCACTAACCCCCAGTCTGGAGAGGAGTCCCCACTTAGAGACACCAGTTAGTCCTCTCACTAACCCCCAGTCTGGAGAGGAGTCCCCACTTAGAGACACCAGTTAGTCCTCTCACTAACCCCCAGTCTGGAGAGGAGTCCCCACTTAGAGATACCAGTTAGTCCTCTCACTAACCCCCAGTCTGGAGAGGAGTCCCCACTTAGAGACACCAGTTAGTCCTCTTACTAACCCCCAGTCTGGAGAGGTGTGTTGCCACTTGGAGACACCAGTTAGTCCTCTCACTCAAACCCTTGTCATTGGTTTTTCTTATGTTGCACCTACCCCTAAACCCTTGTCATTGGTTGTTCTTATGTTGTACCTACCTCTAAACCCTTGTCATTGGTTGTTCTTATGTTGTACCTACCCCACATATTCTGATCATGTCACTGAATGTATCCAGAGTATTTTCAGATTCCGTCATCAACAAATGTGGCACAAAGTACATTAAATGTAAAATACATCAAATCAACAGTGTAATGTTTGGATGCAAGTCTTGTTTGGATTCTTGTCCTCACAAGAAAATACTCACCGGTGAAACTTAAATCCGTTTCACCAAATTTCTATCAGCATGTTAAATGTGCAACCAGAGGGAAAACAACTGGACCACCTATACTCCACACACAGAGACGCGTACAAAGCTCTCCCTCCATTTGGCAAATCTGTCCATAATTCCATCCTCCTGATTCGTGCTTACAAGCAAAAATTAAAGCAGGAAGCACCAGTGACTAGGTAAATAAAAAAAGTGGTCAGATGAAGCAGATGCTAAGCTACAGGACTGTTTTGCTATCACAGACTGGAATATGTTCTGTGATTCTTCCGATGGCATTGAGGAGTACACCATATCAGTCACTGGTTTCGTCGTCCCCACAATGACTGTACGTACATAGCCCAACCAGAAGCCATGGAATACAGGCAACATTCGCAGAGCTGCAGCTTTCAAGGAGCGGGACTCTAACCCGGAAGCTTACAAGAAATCCCGCTATGACCTCCGACAAACCATCAAAAAGGCAAAGCATCAATACAGGACTAAGATTGAATCGTACTACACCGGCTCTGATGCTCGTCGGATGTTTTATTTTTACATTTTATTTAACTAGGCGAGTCAGTTAAGAACAAATTCTTATTTACAATGATGGCCTACCAGGGAACAGTGGGTTAACTGCCTTGTTCAGGGGCAGAATGACAGATTTTTGACCTTGTCAGCTCGGGGATTCGAGTTAGCCACCTTTCGGTTACTGGCCCAACGCTCTAACCACTACGCTACCTACCGCCCCAAATGTGGCAGGGCTTGCAAACCATTAGACTACAAAAGGGAAGCACAGACGAGAGCTGCCCAGTGACACGAGCCTACCAGACGAGCTAAACTATTTCTATGCTCGCTTCGAGGCAAATGGCACTGAAACATGCATGAGAGCACCAGCTGTTCCGGACGACTGTGTGATCACGCTCTCCGCAGGTCAACAGGTCAACATTCACAAGGCCGCAGGGCCAGACGGATTACCAGGACGTGTACTGCGAGCATGCGGTGACCAACTGGCAAGTGTCTTCACTGACATTTTCAACCTCTCCCTGTCCGAGTCTGTAATACCAACATGTTTTAAGCAGACCACCACAGTGCCTGTGCTCAAGAACACTAAGGTAACCTGCCTAAATGACTACGGACCCGCAGCACTCACGTCTGTAGCCATGAAGTGCTTTGAAAGGCTGGTCATGGCTCACATCAACACCATTATCCCAGAAACCCTAGACCCACTCCAATTTCCATACCGCCCCAACAGATCCACAGATGATGCAATCTCTATTGCACTCCAGACTGCCCTTTCACACCTGGACAAAAGGAACACCTATGTGAGAATGCTATTCATTGACTACAGCTCAGCGTTCAAAACCATAGTGCCCACAAAGCTCATCACTAAACTAAGGACCCTGGGACTAAACACCTCCCTCTACAACTGGATCCTGGACTTCCTGACGGGCCGCCCCCAGGTGGTAAGGGTACGTAACAACACATCTGCCACACTGATCCTCAACACTGGAGCTCCCCAGGGGTGCGTGCTCAGTCCCCTCCTGTACTCCCTGTTCACTCATGACTGCACGGCCAGGCACAACTCCAACACCATCATTAAGTTTGCCGATGACACAACAGTGGTAGGACTGATCACCGACAACGACGAAATAGCCTATAGGGAGGAGGTCAGAGACCTGGACGTGTGTTGCCAGGACAAAAACCTCTCCCTCAACATGATCAAGACAAAGGAGATGATTGTGGACTACAGGAAAAAGAGGACCGAGCACGCCCCCATTCTCATCGACGGGGCTGCAGTGAAGCAGGTTGAGAGCTTCAAGTTCCTTGGTGTCCACATCACCAACAAACTATCATGGTCCAAACACACCAAGACAGTCGTGAAGAGGGCACGACAAAACCTATTCCCCCTCAGGAGACTGAAAAGATTTCGCATGGGTCCTGAGATCCTCAAAAGGTTCTACAGCTGCACCATCGAGAGCATCCTGACTGGTTGCATCACTGCCTTGTACGGCAACTGCTCTGCCTCCGACCGCAAGGCACTACAGAGGGTAGTGCGTACAGCCCAGTACATCACTGGGGCCAAGCTTCCTGCCATCCAGGACCTCTATACCAGGCGGTGTCAGAGGATTCCCTAAAAATTGTCAAAGACTCCAGCCAACCCTTGTCATAGACTGTCCTCTCTGCTACCGCATGGCAACCGGTACCGGAGCTCTATGTCTAGGTCCAAGAGGAATCTAAACAGCTTCTACCCCAAGCCATAAGACTCCTGAACATCTAATCAAATGGCTACCCAGACTATTTTCATTGACCCACCCTCTTTTACACCGCTGCTACTCTCTGTTATCATCTATGCAGTCACTTAATAACTCTACCCACATGTACATATTACCTCAACTAACCGGTGCCCCCCTGTATATAGTCTCCACATTGACTCTGTACCGGTACCCCCTGTATATAGCCTCCACATTGACTCTGTACCGTAACACCCTGTATATAGCCTCCACATTGACTCTGTACCAGTACCCCCTGTATATAGCCTCCCATTGACTCTGTACCGGTACCCCCTGTATATAGCCTCCACATTGACTCTGTACCGGTACTCCCTGTATATAGCCTCCACATTGACTCTGTACCGGTACCCCCTGTATATAGCCTCCCATTGACTCTGTACCGGTACTCCCTGTATATAGCCTCCACATTGACTCTGTACCGGTACCCCCTGTATATAGTCTCCACATTGACTCTGTACCGTAACACCCTGTATATAGTCTCCACATTGACTCTGTACCGGTACTCCCTGTATATAGCCTCCACATTGACTCTGTACCGGTACCCCCTGTATATAGTCTCCACATTGACTCTGTACCGTAACACCCTGTATATAGTCTCCACATTGACTCTGTACCGTAACACCCTGTATATAGCCTCCACATTGACTCTGTACCGGTACCCCCTGTATATAGCCTCCACATTGACTCTGTACCGGTACCCCCTGTATATAGCCTCCACATTGACTCTGTACCGGTACCCCCTGTATATAGCCTCCACATTGACTCTGTACCGGTACCCCCTGTATATAGCCTCCACATTGACTCTGTATCGGTACCCCCTGTATATAGCCTCCACATTGACTCTGTACCGGTACCCCCTGTATATAGCCTCCACATTGACTCTGTACCGTAACACCCTGTATATAGCCTCCACATTGACTCTGTACCGTAACACCCTGTATATAGCCTCCACATTGACTCTGTATCGGTACCCCCTGTATATAGTCTCGCTATTGTTATTTTACTGCTGCTCTTTAATTACTTGTTACTTTTATTTCTTAGACGTATTTTTTAAACTGCACTGTTGGTTAGGGGCTCGTAAGTAAGCATTTCACTGTGAGGTCTACTACACCTGTTGTATTTGGCGCATGTGACTAATAAAATTTGATTTGATTTCCCCGTACTCTCTACCATGATTATGCTTTCCATATTTCTTCTGTAAGAAACATCTCAATGTAGCCCTATCCACACAGGCCAATTCCCACAGGTGTGAAGGGTTAACATAAAATATCTATATATAATAATATATAAATAATAAAATATAATAACAAAATATCTTGGTTGACAAATTTAGAATGAATGTTACAGATGAATAGTTAAAAATTTGCATTGTGAAACATAAAATGTAAAATAGCTTATAATACCATTAATATTCCCAAATATACATTTTTGGAATAAACTAATATATATATATACAGTGGGGAGAACAAGTATTTGATACACTGCCGATTTTGCAGGTTTTCCTACTTACAAAGCATGTAGAGGTCTGTAATTCTTTATCATAGGTACACTTCAACTGTGAGAGACGGAATCTAAAACAAAAATCCAGAAAATCACATTGTATGATTTTTAAGTAATTAATTAGCCCAAGTTAAAGGAGAAATAATTCATAGTACAACATACCGTGTGACTTCAACCTCTGTTTGGTAGGTAGGGAACCTCAGCAGCCTGCTGGACACGCTGTCACCTCAGGGTCCTGTCCGGTCCCTGTACCCGCTGTCTTTTGAAGAGATGAACCAGGTAGGCGTACACCCTCTATCCTGGGAAACCATCTGGTATAGTGATGTAGGGGTAGGTCTAAGAAACAATTCACATTGTTTTAACTTTACTTTAAATGTGTTTAATACTATGGCTTAATGTTGTACCATAGTTTCATGCTGTGTCTACTCTATCTACTCTGTTTAGTACTATGGTTTCATGCTGTACCGGACCAAGCTGCCCAGGGACCTGCCAGAAGACACACCCCTAATCTCTCCTCTGAATGGGGTTCATGACCGGGCATATGTCTCTGTCTGTGGGGTAGGCGTCCGTCCGTCTGTCTGTCTTTATGGGGGTAGGCGTCCGTCCGTCTGTCTGTCTTTATGGGGGTAGGCGTCCGTCCGCCTGTCTGTCTTTATGGGGGTAGGCGTCCGTCCGCCTGTCTTTATGGGGGTAGGCGTCCGTCCGTCTGTCTTTATGGGGGTAGGCGTCCGTCCGCCTGTCTGTCTTTATGGGGGTAGGCGTCCGTCCGTCCGCCTGTCTGTCTTTATGGGGGTAGGCGTCCGTCCGTCTGTCTTTATGGGGGTAGGCGCCCGTCCGTCTGTCTTTATGGGGGTAGGCGCCTGTCCGTCTGTCTTAATGGGGGTAGGCGCCTCTCCGTCTGTCTTAATGGGGGTAGGCGCCTGTCCGTCTGTCTTAATGGGGGTAGGTGCCTTTCCGTCTGTCTTAATGGGGGTAGGTGCCTCTCCGTCTGTCTTAATGGGGGTAGGTGCCTGTCCGTCTGTCTTAATGGGGGTAGGTGCCTGTCCGTCTGTCTTAATGGGGGTAGGTGCCTGTCCGTCTGTCTTAATGGGGGTAGGCGCCTGTCCGTCTGTCTTAATGGGGGTAGGCGCCTTTCCGTCTGTCTTAATGGGGGTAGGTGCCTCTCCGTCTGTCTTAATGGGGGTAGGTGCCTGTCCGTCTGTCTTAATGGGGGTAGGTGCCTGTCCGTCTGTCTTAATGGGGGTAGGTGCCTGTCCGTCTGTCTTAATGGGGGTAGGCGCCTGTCCGTCTGTCTTAATGGGGGTAGGCGCCTGTCCGTCTGTCTTAATGGGGGTAGGCGCCTGTCCGTCTGTCTTAATGGGGGTAGGTGCCTCTCTGTCTGTCTTAATGGGGGTAGGTGCCTCTGTCTGTCTTAATGGGGGTAGGCGCCTGTCCGTCTGTCTTAATGGGGGTAGGCGCCTGTCCGTCTGTCTTAATGGGGGTAGGCGCCTGTCCGTCTGTCTTAATGGGGGTAGGCGCCTTTCCGTCTGTCTTAATGGGGGTAGGTGCCTCTCCGTCTGTCTTAATGGGGGTAGGTGCCTCTCCGTCTGTCTTAATGGGGGTAGGTGCCTGTCCGTCTGTCTTAATGGGGGTAGGTGCCTGTCCGTCTGTCTTAATGGGGGTAGGTGCCTGTCCGTCTGTCTTAATGGGGGTAGGCGCCTGTCCGTCTGTCTTAATGGGGGTAGGTGCCTGTCCGTCTGTCTTAATGGGGGTAGGCGCCTGTCCGTCTGTCTTAATGGGGGTAGGTGCCTCTCTGTCTGTCTTAATGGGGGTAGGTGCCTCTCTGTCTGTCTTAATGGGGGTAGGTGCCTCTCTGTCTGTCTTAATGGGGGTAGGTGCCTCTGTCTGTCTTAATGGGGGTAGGTGCCTCTGTCTGTCTTAATGGGGGTAGGTGCCTCTGTCTGTCTTAATGGGGGTAGGCGCCTGTCCGTCTGTCTTAATGGGGGTAGGCGCCTGTCCGTCTGTCTTAATGGGGGTAGGCGCCTGTCCGTCTGTCTTAATGGGGGTAGGCGCCTGTCCGTCTGTCTTAATGGGGGTAGGCGCCTGTCCGTCTGTCTTAATGGGGGTAGGTGCCTTTCCGTCTGTCTTAATGGGGGTAGGTGCCTCTCCGTCTGTCTTAATGGGGGTAGGTGCCTGTCCGTCTGTCTTAATGGGGGTAGGTGCCTGTCCGTCTGTCTTAATGGGGGTAGGCGCCTGTCCGTCTGTCTTAATGGGAGTAGGCGCCTGTCCGTCTGTCTTAATGGGGGTAGGTGCCTCTCCGTCTGTCTTAATGGGGGTAGGCGCCTGTCCGTCTGTCTTAATGGGGGTAGGCGCCTGTCCGTCTGTCTTAATGGGGGTAGGTGCCTGTCCGTCTGTCTTAATGGGGGTAGGCGCCTGTCCGTCTGTCTTAATGGGGGTAGGCGCCTCTCTGTCTGTCTTAATGGGGCTAGGTGCCTCTCTGTCTGTCTTAATGGGGGTAGGTGCCTCTCTGTCTGTCTTAATGGGGGTAGGTGCCTTTCTGTCTGTCTTAATGGGGGTAGGTGCCTGTCCGTCTGTCTTAATGGGGGTAGGTGCCTTTCTGTCTGTCTTAATGGGGGTAGGTGCCTGTCTGTCTGTCTTAATGGGGGTAGGTGCCTTTCTGTCTGTCTTAATGGGGGTAGGCGCCTCTCTGTCTGTCTTAATGGGGGTAGGCGTCCGTCCATCCGTGGGGTAGGTGTCCGTCGGTCCGTGGGGTAGGTGTCTGTCCGTGGGGTAGTATGTTGTAGAGAGGGTGTGTGATGGTTTTGTCAGCATGTTGTACAGAGGTTGTGTGATGGTCAGCATGTTGTAGAGAGGGTGTGTGATGGTCAGCATGTTGTAGAGGGTGTGTGATGGTCAGCGTGTTGTACAGAGGTTGTGTGATGGTCAGCGTGTTGTAGAGGGTGTGTGATGGTCAGCATGTTGTCCAGAGGGTGTGTGATGGTCAGCGTGTTGTCCAGAGGGTGTGTGATGGTCAGCGTGTTGTACAGAGGTTGTGTGATGGTCAGCATGTTGTACAGAGGCTGTGTGATGGTCAGCATGTTGTACAGAGGGTGTGTGATGGTCAGCGTGTTGTCCAGAGGCTGTGTGATGGTCAGCGTGTTGTCCAGAGGGTGTGTGATGGTCAGCATGTTGTACAGAGGTTGTGTGATGGTCAGCGTGTTGTCCAGAGGGTGTGTGATGGTCAGCATGTTGTAGAGAGGTTGTGTGATGGTCAGCATGTTGTACAGAGGTTGTGTGATGGTCAGCGTGTTGTCCAGAGGGTGTGTGATGGTCAGCGTGTTGTACAGAGGTTGTGTGATGGTCAGCGTGTGGTACAGAGGTTGTGTGATGGTCAGCATGTTGTAGAGGTTGTGTGATGGTCAGCATGTTGTAGAGAGGTTGTGTGATGGTCAGCATGTTGTACAGAGGGTGTGTGATGGTCAGCATGTTGTACAGAGGCTGTGTGATGGTCAGCGTGTTGTCCAGAGGGTGTGTGATGGTCAGCATGTTGTACAGAGGGTGTGTGATGGTCAGCATGTTGTACAGACGGTGTGTGATGGTCAGCATGTTGTAGAGAGGGTGTGTGATGGTCAGCATGTTGTACAGAGGTTGTGTGATGGTCAGCATGTTGTACAGAGGTTGTGTGATGGTCAGCATGTTGTAGAGAGGTTGTGTGATGGTCAGCATGTTGTACAGAGGGTGTGTGATGGTCAGCATGTTGTAGAGAGGGTGTGTGATGGTCAGCGTGTTGTAGAGAGGGTGTGTGATGGTCAGCGTGTTGTAGAGAGGGTGTGTGATGGTTTTGTCCTGTCAGCATGTTGTACAGAGGGTGTGTGATGGTCAGCATGTTGTAGAGAGGTTGTGTGATGGTCAGCGTGTTGTAGAGAGGGTGTGTGATGGTCAGCGTGTTGTAGAGGTTGTGTGATGGTCAGCATGTTGTACAGAGGGTGTGTGATGGTCAGCATGTTGTAGAGAGGGTGTGTGATGGTCAGCATGTTGTACAGAGGGTGTGTGATGGTCAGCATGTTGTACAGAGGTTGTATGATGGTCAGCATGTTGTACAGAGGGTGTGTGATGGTCAGCATGTTGTAGAGGGTGTGTGATGGTCAGCATGTTGTAGAGGTTGTGTGATGGTTTTGTCAGCATGTTGTACAGAGGTTGTGTGATGGTCAGCATGTTGTACAGAGGTTGTGTGATGGTCAGCATGTTGTACAGAGGTTGTGTGATGGTCAGCATGTTGTACAGAGGTTGTGTGATGGTCAGCATGTTGTACAGAGGTTGTGTGATGGTCAGCATGTTGTACAGAGGTTGTGTGATGGTCAGCATGTTGTACAGAGGGTGTGTGATGGTCAGCGTGTTGTAGAGGTTGTGTGATGGTCAGCATGTTGTACAGAGGTTGTGTGATGGTCAGCATGTTGTAGAGAGGGTGTGTGATGGTCAGCATGTTGTCCAGAGGGTGTGTGATGGTCAGCATGTTGTACAGAGGGTGTGTGATGGTCAGCATGTTGTAGAGGGTGTGTGATGGTCAGCATGTTGTACAGAGGGTGTGTGATGGTCAGCGTGTTGTACAGAGGTTGTGTGATGGTTTTGTCAGCATGTTGTACAGAGGGTGTGTGATGGTCAGCATGTTGTACAGAGGGTGTGATGGTCAGCATGTTGTACAGGGTGTGTGATGGTCAGCATGTTGTACAGGGTGTGTGATGGTCAGCATGTTGTACAGAGGGTGTGTGATGGTCAGCATGTTGTACAGAGGGTGTGTGATGGTCAGCATGTTGTACAGAGGGTGTGTGATGGTTTTGTCCTGTCAGCATGTTGTACAGAGGGTGTGTGATGGTTTTGTCAGCATGTTGTACAGAGGGTGTGTGATGGTCAGCATGTTGTACAGAGGGTGTGTGATGGTCAGCATGTTGTCCAGAGGTTGTGTGATGGTCAGCATGTTGTACAGAGGGTGTGTGATGGTCAGCATGTTGTAGAGGTTGTGTGATGGTCAGCGTGTTGTACAGAGGGTGTGTGATGGTCAGCATGTTGTACAGAGGGTGTGTGATGGTCAGCATGTTGTACAGAGGGTGTGTGATGGTCAGCATGTTGTACAGAGGGTGTGTGATGGTCAGCATGTTGTAGAGGTTGTGTGATGGTCAGCGTGTTGTAGAGGGTGTGTGATGGTCAGAGTGTTGTACAGAGGTTGTGTGATGGTCAGCGTGTTGTAGAGGGTGTGTGATGGTCAGAGTGTTGTACAGAGGGTGTGTGAAGGTCAGCGTGTTGTAGAGAGGGTGTGTGATGGTCAGCGTGTTGTAGAGAGGGTGTGTGATGGTCAGCGTGTTGTACAGAGGGTGTGTGATGGTCAGCATGTTGTAGAGAGGGTGTGTGATGGTCAGCGTGTTGTCCAGAGGTTGTGTGATGGTCAGCGTGTTGTAGAGGGTGTGTGATGGTCAGAGTGTTGTAGTGGGTGTGTGATGGTCAGCGTGTTGTAGAGAGGGTGTGTGATGGTCAGCGTGTTGTACAGAGGGTGTGTGATGGTCAGCGTGTTGTACAGAGGTTGTGTGATGGTCAGCATGTTGTAGAGAGGGTGTGTGATGGTCAGCATGTTGTACAGAGGTTGTGTGATGGTCAGAATGTTGTAGAGAGGTTGTGTGATGGTCAGAATGTTGTAGAGAGGGTGTGTGATGGTCAGCATGTTGTACAGAGGGTGTGTGATGGTCAGCGTGTTGTAGAGGTTGTGTGATGGTCAGCGTGTTGTACAGAGGGTGTGTGATGGTCAGTGTGTGGTACAGAGGTTGTGTGATGGTCAGCGTGTTGTACAGAGGTTGTGTGATGGTTAGCATGTTGTACAGAGGTTGTGTGATGGTTTTGTCCTGTCAGCATGTTGTAGAGGGTGTGTGAGGGTTTTGTCAGCATGTTGTACAGAGGTTGTGTGATGGTCAGCATGTTGTACAGAGGGTGTGTGATGGTCAGCATGTTATAGAGAGGGTGTGTGATGGTCAGCATGTTGTACAGAGGTTGTGTGATGGTCAGCATGTTGTACAGAGGTTGTGTGATGGTCAGCATGTTGTACAGAGGGTGTGTGATGGTCAGCATGTTGTAGAGGGTGTGTGATGGTCAGCATGTTGTACAGAGGTTGTGTGATGGTCAGCGTGTTGTACAGAGGTTGTGTGATGGTCAGCATGTTGTACAGAGGTTGTGTGATGGTCAGAATGTTGTAGAGAGGTTGTGTGATGGTCAGAATGTTGTAGAGAGGGTGTGTGATGGTCAGCATGTTGTACAGAGGGTGTGTGATGGTCAGCGTGTTGTAGAGGTTGTGTGATGGTCAGCGTGTTGTACAGAGGGTGTGTGATGGTCAGTGTGTGGTACAGAGGTTGTGTGATGGTCAGCGTGTTGTACAGAGGTTGTGTGATGGTTAGCATGTTGTACAGAGGTTGTGTGATGGTTTTGTCCTGTCAGCATGTTGTAGAGGGTGTGTGAGGGTTTTGTCAGCATGTTGTACAGAGGTTGTGTGATGGTCAGCATGTTGTACAGAGGGTGTGTGATGGTCAGCATGTTATAGAGAGGGTGTGTGATGGTCAGCATGTTGTACAGAGGTTGTGTGATGGTCAGCATGTTGTACAGAGGTTGTGTGATGGTCAGCATGTTGTACAGAGGGTGTGTGATGGTCAGCATGTTGTAGAGGGTGTGTGATGGTCAGCATGTTGTACAGAGGTTGTGTGATGGTCAGCGTGTTGTACAGAGGTTGTGTGATGGTCAGCGTGTTGTACAGAGGTTGTGTGATGGTTTTGTCCTGTCAGCATGTTGTACAGAGGTTGTGTGATGGTTAGCATGTTGTACAGAGGTTGTGTGATGGTTTTGTCCTGTCAGCATGTTGTACAGAGGGTGTGTGATGGTCAGCATGTTGTACAGAGGGTGTGTGATGGTCAGCGTGTTGTACAGAGGTTGTGTGATGGTTTTGTCCTGTCAGCATGTTGTACAGAGGGTGTGTGATGGTCAGCATGTTGTACAGAGGGTGTGTGATGGTCAGCGTGTTGTACAGAGGTTGTGTGATGGTCAGCGTGTTGTACAGAGGTTGTGTGATGGTTTTGTCCTGTCAGCATGTTGTACAGAGGGTGTGTGATGGTCAGCATGTTGTACAGAGGGTGTGTGATGGTCAGCATGTTGTACAGAGGGTGTGTGATGGTCAGCGTGTTGTCCAGAGGTTGTGTGATGGTCAGCGTGTTGTACAGAGGTTGTGTGATGGTCAGCATGTTGTACAGAGGTTGTGTGATGGTCAGCATGTTGTACAGAGGGTGTGTGATGGTCAGCATGTTGTACAGAGGTTGTGTGATGGTCAGCATGTTGTAGAGGTTGTGTGAGGGTTTTGTCAGCATGTTGTACAGAGGGTGTGTGATGGTCAGCATGTTGTACAGAGGTTGTGTGATGGTCAGCATGTTGTACAGAGGTTGTGTGATGGTTTTGTCCTGTCAGCATGTTGTAGAGGGTGTGTGAGGGTTTTGTCAGCATGTTGTACAGAGGTTGTGTGATGGTCAGCATGTTGTACAGAGGGTGTGTGATGGTCAGCATGTTGTAGAGAGGGTGTGTGATGGTCAGCATGTTGTACAGAGGTTGTGTGATGGTTTTGTCCTGTCAGCATGTTGTAGAGGGTGTGTGAGGGTTTTGTCAGCATGTTGTACAGAGGTTGTGTGATGGTCAGCATGTTGTACAGAGGGTGTGTGATGGTCAGCATGTTGTACAGAGGGTGTGTGATGGTCAGCGTGTTGTACAGAGGTTGTGTGATGGTCAGCGTGTTGTACAGAGGTTGTGTGATGGTTTTGTCCTGTCAGCATGTTGTACAGAGGGTGTGTGATGGTCAGCATGTTGTACAGAGGGTGTGTGATGGTCAGCGTGTTGTCCAGAGGTTGTGTGATGGTCAGCATGTTGTACAGAGGTTGTGTGATGGTCAGCATGTTGTACAGAGGGTGTGTGATGGTCAGCATGTTGTACAGAGGTTGTGTGATGGTCAGCATGTTGTAGAGGTTGTGTGAGGGTTTTGTCAGCATGTTGTACAGAGGGTGTGTGATGGTCAGCATGTTGTACAGAGGTTGTGTGATGGTCAGCATGTTGTACAGAGGTTGTGTGATGGTTTTGTCCTGTCAGCATGTTGTAGAGGGTGTGTGAGGGTTTTGTCAGCATGTTGTACAGAGGTTGTGTGATGGTCAGCATGTTGTACAGAGGGTGTGTGATGGTCAGCATGTTGTAGAGAGGGTGTGTGATGGTCAGCATGTTGTACAGAGGTTGTGTGATGGTTTTGTCCTGTCAGCATGTTGTAGAGGGTGTGTGAGGGTTTTGTCAGCATGTTGTACAGAGGTTGTGTGATGGTCAGCATGTTGTACAGAGGGTGTGTGATGGTCAGCATGTTGTACAGAGGTTGTGTGATGGTCAGCATGTTGTACAGAGGGTGTGTGATGGTCAGCATGTTGTACAGAGGTTGTGTGAGGGTTTTGTCAGCATGTTGTACAGAGGGTGTGTGATGGTCAGCATGTTGTACAGAGGGTGTGTGATGGTCAGCATGTTGTAGAGGGTTTGTGATGGTCAGCATGTTGTACAGAGGTTGTGTGATGGTCAGCATGTTGTACAGAGGGTGTGTGATGGTCAGCATGTTGTAGAGGGTTTGTGATGGTCAGCATGTTGTACAGAGGTTGTGTGATGGTCAGCATGTTGTACAGAGGTTGTGTGATGGTCAGCATGTTGTACAGAGGTTGTGTGATGGTCAGCATGTTGTACAGAGGTTGTGTGATGGTCAGCATGTTGTCCAGAGGGTGTGTGATGGTCAGCATGTTGTACAGAGGTTGTGTGATGGTCAGCATGTTGTACAGAGGTTGTGTGATGGTCAGCATGTTGTACAGAGGTTGTGTGATGGTCAGCATGTTGTACAGAGGTTGTGTGATGGTCAGCATGTTGTACAGAGGTTGTGTGAGGGTTTTGTCAGCATGTTGTACAGAGGGTGTGTGATGGTCAGCATGTTGTAGAGGGTGTGTCCTGCTCCTATACAGGTGTTCCAGGGGCTGCTGGAGAGAGACACGACTCTGGTGATGAACGTAACGGGGAAGCAGGGGGACCAGATTGATGTTCTCGTAGAGAACATGGGACGAGTCAACTTTGGCAGCAAGATCAACGACTTCAAGGCAAGTCAACTTCAACTTCAGTAGACAGACAGACACGTGTTTATATCTTGATCTGAATAAAATAGAGGGTTTAGCAGTTCAAGATTTATGGAATTGAAGTGCGCTGGTCCCATAAAGGATCCAGACTCCAATATCCAAGAGAAACAATTCATTTATTTGAGTCTACAACAGGGAATGTTCATGGAAGTATTAGTCAACTTTTGCTAGGAACGGATAGCCCAATCCGTTTGTGTTCTTGCCAAAGCCAAACTTGTCATGACGATGAGTAAAAAGGAGTTGGCATGATAGGACAAATAGACTGGCCCTCAGGCTAAGGAATGGACACCTTCAAGACTCTGTAGGACAAATAGACTGGCCCTCAGGCTAAGGAATGGACACACCTTCAAGCCTCTGTAGACAAGCCCAGGGTTTTGAAATGGATGAGTCGCAACTGGGAGCTAGTGGAGAGTTCAGAGGAGCGGGGTGATGATCCTTAATGACAATGATTTGGCAAAAGCACCAACAGTCTGGCACTCAGGCTAAGGAATGGACTTACAGTTGATTTGTTGGTGATGTCTGTATTTTGCAGGGCCTGTTGAGTAACCTGATCCTTGGGAAAGATGTGCTGGTAGATTGGCAGATCTACCGTCTGGACATCGACGGAGCCGTCGCCTCCGGATGGCCCCAGTCACGCCAGCGACGCTCCCCGCCCGACCCAGTCAGAGGGCCCTCAGATGGGCCAGTCTTCTACCAGGGTACCCTGCCTCCCAACGGTCTGGCCTGGGACACCTTTCTCCGGCTCAATGAATGGACTAAGGTGAGGACATTATCAATACTGAGTTAAATGCTACGGAGTCTTTTTACCAACTGGCTTACGAGTACAGAAATACTAATTCTGTAGTACTTTCCCAATATGGAGATCTATGAACACAATGGCTCTCGGGAAGAACAAAAGTCAAACAGATGTGAGTTCACTATCAGTTCCTTCTGGGGGGTCAAATCCTCCACTGAGACTGACTGTCTCCCCTCTGTCTCCCCACTTCTGCCAGGGACAGGTATGGATCAACGGGGTGAACCTGGGCAGGTACTGGCCTAAGAGAGGTCCCCAGCAGACCCTGTACGTCCCGGGGCCCCTGCTCAGCCCCACCCAGCCCAACAACATCACAGTCCTGGAGCTAGAGAGGGCCCCTCCTCACACCAGGGTCCTCTTTATGGACCGGCCCCAGCTCAACAGCACTCCTGGCAAGACATCACAGCTACAGACCACAGAGAGACAGACATGACACCACAGCTACAGACAGAAGACAAGACATTACCTCAGAGAATCAGTTTCTTCATCGTTGACAGCCAGCCATGACATCACAGCTACAGCCAGCCAATCAATCCCTCCGAATAAGTCTCTGTCCAACCACATATCTGCAGCATGAGCTAATACACTCCAATCGTCTATCAATCAATGTATGAGTAGCATATCCTGTATCAATTCATTTCAGCACTCTTTTCTACGGACTTCAGTCTATAACAAATGTAACAACCGCCGAGCCAGCCTTTCAGTTTCTGTAACCCCGTCTCCGCTGCATCTACAAATATGAGGATCTGTTTAAAGGAAACTTAAGGTTTGGTTTTCTGTGTTAAGCTCACGCAGGTATGAATAAATAGATGACAGTATTATGGTAATTATGGTATGATTTAATAACATGAGTTGCTGTGCTTCTTTGTCAGATACTGGCTATGTTTTGACACTTTACTATATACCTTTTAATAAATCTATTTCATAAAAAAAAAAACTGTGTACATTAATAAACAGTATTTCATCATCACACGTACAGTTGATATTGTTTATTATTATTCGACACCAACAGATGTAATTTGACACCAGGTAACCGGGTTCAGACCTGGGAGGAGCCATCAACTTCCTGCTTTCCTGAAACCATCGGCTCCATTTAAAGCCAATCAGCTTTCACGGTCAACGCTGCTCAAATCGGGGAAAATGACCTTCAGATTTCCAACGGCGCAACAACGCAGATCTTCTGAGTTAAACCCGAATCGAGTCGTAACAAGCCTGATTGTCTTGAGTCACCAGGTCCGGTTTTAATCTAAAGTTATCCATCTGGACTTTTTGCCTATTTTATTAGGATTAAATGCATAGAAATAACATGAATAGAACGGGAGTCCCCCTTCAAGGCAATCGTTTGTCTGTTCTATTCATTCTATTTCTGTGCATTTTAATCCTATCAGATGGGCAAGATCAAGATCACTGGGCCCTGCAGATTGACTGAGGTCTATGGCTTGGTTCAGTGAGGTCTCTGGGCCTGCGTGCTCTGGGCCCGTGGCTTGGTTCAGTGAGGTCTCTGGGCCTGCGTGCTCTGGCCCGTGGCTTGGTTCAGTGAGGTCTCTGGGCCTGCGTGCTCTGGGCCCGTGCCTTGGTTCAGTGAGGTCTCTGGGCCTGCGTGCTCTGGGCCCGTGGCTTGGTTCAGTGAGGTCTCTGGGCCTGCGTGCTCTGGGCCCGTGCCTTGGTTCAGTGAGGTCTCTGGGCCTGCGTGCTCTGGGCCCATGGCTTGGTTCAGTGAGGTCTCTGGGCCTGCGTGCTCTGGGCCCACCAACTAGTAAATTAGTAGGCTAGTAGACCTGAGGCTTCTATAGTGAAGTGGCAACAGTATGGCAGGGTTGTGGAGGCAGTAACATGACAGTCAGTTTCCTGTTAGCCACATTAGCCATTAGCGGTGCTCCGGGACACAGCAGAGTTTAAGGTCAGGCCGAGGCTGTTATGGTCAGGCCCTGTAGGTACCAACGTTATTGTCGGGTGTTTAGTTTGCTGCGGTGCTCCTGTTAGCCACATTAGCCTTGCGGTGCTCCTGGACACAGAGAGGGGTGCAGAAGCTGAAGTCTAGGTATTGAAACGGAACCTTTCCCACCAGGGACTCCCCACACTGCCAACACCGCCTGGTAGAGAGAGAACATGGAGTTAGATAGAAACACACTAGACTCCTAGATGATACTGTATATAACAGGAGAGACTCCTAGATGATACTGTATATGACAGGAGAGACTCCTAGATGATACTGTATATAACAGGAGAGACTCCTAGATGATACTGTATATAACAGGACACTAGACTCCTAGATGATAATGTATATAACAGGACACTAGACTCCTAGATGATACTGTATATAACAGGAGAGACTCCTAGATGATACTGTATATAACAGGAGAGACTCCTAGATGATACTGTATATAACAGGAGAGACTCCTAGATGATACTGTATATGACAGGAGAGACTCCTAGATGATACTGTATATAACAGGAGAGACTCCTAGATGATACTGTATATGACAGGACACTAGACTCCTAGATGATACTGTATATAACAGGAGAGACTCCTAGATGATACTGTATATGACAGGAGAGACTCCTAGATGATACTGTATATAACAGGAGAGACTCCTAGATGATACTGTATATGACAGGACACTAGACTCCTAGATGATACTGTATATAACAGGAGAGACTCCTAGATGATACTGTATATAACAGGACACTAGACTCCTAGATGATACTGTATATGACAGGACACTAGACTCCTAGATGATACTGTATATAACAGGACACTAGACTCCTAGATGATACTGTATATGACAGGACACTAGACTCCTAGATGATACTGTATATAACAGGAGAGACTCCTAGATGATACTGTATATAACAGGAGAGACTCCTAGATGATACTGTATATAACAGGAGAGACTCCTAGATGATACTGTATATAACAGGACACTAGACTCCTAGATGATACTGTATATAACAGGACACTAGACTCCTAGATGATACTGTATATAACAGGACACTAGACTCCTAGATGATACTGTATATGACAGGACACTAGACTCCTAGATGATACTGTATATAACAGGACACTAGACTCCTAGATGATACTGTATATGACAGGAGAGACTCCTAGATGATACTGTATATAACAGGACACTAGACTCCTAGATGATACTGTATATAACAGGAGAGACTCCTAGATGATACTGTATATGACAGGACACTAGACTCCTAGATGATACTGTATATGACAGGACACTAGACTCCTAGATGATACTGTATATAACAGGACACTAGACTCCTAGATGATACTGTATATGACAGGAGAGACTCCTAGATGATACTGTATATAACAGGACACTAGACTCCTAGATGATACTGTATATAACAGGACACTAGACTCCTAGATGATACTGTATATGACAGGACACTAGACTTCTAGATGATACTGTATATGACAGGAGAGACTCCTAGATGATACTGTATATAACAGGACACTAGACTCCTAGATGATACTGTATATGACAGGAGAGACTCCTAGATGATACTGTATATAACAGGAGAGACTCCTAGATGATACTGTATATAACAGGAGAGACTCCTAGATGATACTGTATATGACAGGAGAGACTCCTAGATGATACTGTATATAACAGGACACTAGACTCCTAGATGATACTGTATATGACAGGACACTAGACTCCTAGATGATACTGTATATAACAGGAGAGACTCCTAGATGATACTGTATATAACAGGAGAGACTCCTAGATGATACTGTATATAACAGGACACTAGACTCCTAGATGATACTGTATATAACAGGACACTAGACTCCTAGATGATACTGTATATGACAGGAGAGACTCCTAGATGATACTGTATATAACAGGAGAGACTCCTAGATGATACTGTATATGACAGGACACTAGACTCCTAGATGATACTGTATATGACAGGACACTAGACTCCTAGATGATACTGTATATAACAGGACACTAGACTCCTAGATGATACTGTATATAACAGGACACTAGACTCCTAGATGATACTGTATATGACAGGACACTAGACTCCTAGATGATACTGTATATGACAGGAGAGACTCCTAGATGATACTGTATATAACTGGACACTAGACTCCTAGATGATACTGTATATAACAGGACACTAGACTCCTAGATGATACTGTATATAACAGGAGAGACTCCTAGATGATACTGTATATGACAGGAGAGACTCCTAGATGATACTGTATATAACAGGACACTAGACTCCTAGATGATACTGTATATGACAGGACACTAGACTCCTAGATGATACTGTATATAACAGGAGAGACTCCTAGATGATACTGTATATAACAGGCCACTAGACTCCTAGATGATACTGTATATGACAGGAGAGACTCCTAGATGATACTGTATATGACAGGACACTAGACTCCTAGATGATACTGTATATGACAGGACACTAGACTCCTAGATGATACTGTATATAACAGGACACTAGACTCCTAGATGATACTGTATATAACAGGAGAGACTCCTAGATGATACTGTATATAACAGGAGAGACTCCTAGATGATACTGTATATAACAGGACACTAGACTCCTAGATGATACTGTATATAACAGGACACTAGACTCCTAGATGATACTGTATATGACAGGAGAGACTCCTAGATGATATTGTATATAACAGGAGAGACTCCTAGATGATACTGTATATGACAGGAGAGACTCCTAGATGATACTGTATATGACAGGAGAGACTCCTAGATGATACTGTATATGACAGGACACTAGACTCCTAGATGATACTGTATGACAGGAGAGACTCCTAGATGATACTGTATATAACAGGAGAGACTCCTAGATGATACTGTATATAACAGGAGAGACTCCTAGATGATACTGTATATAACAGGAGAGACTCCTAGATGATACTGTATATGACAGGAGAGACTCCTAGATGATACTGTATATAACAGGAGAGACTCCTAGATGATACTGTATATGACAGGACACTAGACTCCTAGATGATACTGTATATAACAGGAGAGACTCCTAGATGATACTGTATATGACAGGACACTAGACTCCTAGATGATACTGTATATAACAGGAGAGACTCCTAGATGATACTGTATATAACAGGACACTAGACTCCTAGATGATACTGTATATAACAGGACACTAGACTCCTAGATGATACTGTATATGACAGGAGAGACTCCTAGATGATACTGTATATGACAGGAGAGACTCCTAGATGATACTGTATATGACAGGAGAGACTCCTAGATGATACTGTATATGACAGGACACTAGACTCCTAGATGATACTGTATATGACAGGACACTAGACTCCTAGATGATACTGTATATGACAGGACACTAGACTCCTAGATGATACTGTATATGACAGGAGAGACTCCTAGATGATACTGTATATGACAGGAGAGACTCCTAGATGATACTGTATATGACAGGACACTAGACTCCTAGATGATACTGTATATGACAGGAGAGACTCCTAGATGATACTGTATATAACAGGAGAGACTCCTAGATGATACTGTATATGACAGGAGAGACTCCTAGATGATACTGTATATAACAGGACACTAGACTCCTAGATGATACTGTATATAACAGGACACTAGACTCCTAGATGATACTGTATATGACAGGACACTAGACTCCTAGATGATACTGTATATAACAGGACACTAGACTCCTAGATGATACTGTATATGACAGGAGAGACTCCTAGATGATACTGTATATAACAGGACACTAGACTCCTAGATGATACTGTATATAACAGGAGAGACTCCTAGATGATACTGTATATGACAGGAGAGACTCCTAGATGATACTGTATATGACAGGACACTAGACTCCTAGATGATACTGTATATAACAGGACACTAGACTCCTAGATGATACTGTATATAACAGGAGAGACTCCTAGATGATACTGTATATAACAGGAGAGACTCCTAGATGATACTGTATATGACAGGAGAGACTCCTAGATGATACTGTATATAACAGGAGAGACTCCTAGATGATACTGTATATGACAGGACACTAGACTCCTAGATGATACTGTATATAACAGGAGAGACTCCTAGATGATACTGTATATGACAGGACACTAGACTCCTAGATGATACTGTATATAACAGGAGAGACTCCTAGATGATACTGTATATAACAGGACACTAGACTCCTAGATGATACTGTATATAACAGGACACTAGACTCCTAGATGATACTGTATATGACAGGAGAGACTCCTAGATGATACTGTATATGACAGGAGAGACTCCTAGATGATACTGTATATGACAGGAGAGACTCCTAGATGATACTGTATATGACAGGACACTAGACTCCTAGATGATACTGTATATGACAGGACACTAGACTCCTAGATGATACTGTATATGACAGGACACTAGACTCCTAGATGATACTGTATATGACAGGAGAGACTCCTAGATGATACTGTATATGACAGGAGAGACTCCTAGATGATACTGTATATGACAGGACACTAGACTCCTAGATGATACTGTATATGACAGGAGAGACTCCTAGATGATACTGTATATAACAGGAGAGACTCCTAGATGATACTGTATATGACAGGAGAGACTCCTAGATGATACTGTATATAACAGGACACTAGACTCCTAGATGATACTGTATATAACAGGACACTAGACTCCTAGATGATACTGTATATGACAGGACACTAGACTCCTAGATGATACTGTATATAACAGGACACTAGACTCCTAGATGATACTGTATATGACAGGAGAGACTCCTAGATGATACTGTATATAACAGGACACTAGACTCCTAGATGATACTGTATATAACAGGAGAGACTCCTAGATGATACTGTATATGACAGGAGAGACTCCTAGATGATACTGTATATGACAGGACACTAGACTCCTAGATGATACTGTATATAACAGGAGAGACTCCTAGATGATACTGTATATAACAGGACACTAGACTCCTAGATGATACTGTATATAACAGGACACTAGACTCCTAGATGATACTGTATATGACAGGACACTAGACTCCTAGATGATACTGTATATAACAGGACACTAGACTCCTAGATGATACTGTATATGACAGGAGAGACTCCTAGATGATACTGTATATAACAGGACACTAGACTCCTAGATGATACTGTATATAACAGGAGAGACTCCTAGATGATACTGTATATGACAGGACACTAGACTCCTAGATGATACTGTATATGACAGGACACTAGACTCCTAGATGATACTGTATATAACAGGACACTAGACTCCTAGATGATACTGTATATGACAGGAGAGACTCCTAGATGATACTGTATATGACAGGACACTAGACTCCTAGATGATACTGTATATAACAGGACACTAGACTCCTAGATGATACTGTATATGACAGGACACTAGACTCCTAGATGATACTGTATATGACAGGAGAGACTCCTAGATGATACTGTATATAACAGGACACTAGACTCCTAGATGATACTGTATATAACAGGAGAGACTCCTAGATGATACTGTATATAACAGGAGAGACTCCTAGATGATACTGTATATGACAGGAGAGACTCCTAGATGATACTGTATATAACAGGACACTAGACTCCTAGATGATACTGTATATGACAGGACACTAGACTCCTAGATGATACTGTATATAACAGGAGAGACTCCTAGATGATACTGTATATAACAGGAGAGACTCCTAGATGATACTGTATATAACAGGACACTAGACTCCTAGATGATACTGTATATAACAGGACACTAGACTCCTAGATGATACTGTATATAACAGGACACTAGACTCCTAGATGATACTGTATATAACAGGACACTAGACTCCTAGATGATACTGTATATGACAGGAGAGACTCCTAGATGATACTGTATATAACAGGAGAGACTCCTAGATGATACTGTATATGACAGGACACTAGACTCCTAGATGATACTGTATATGACAGGACACTAGACTCCTAGATGATACTGTATATGACAGGAGAGACTCCTAGATGATACTGTATATAACAGGACACTAGACTCCTAGATGATACTGTATATAACAGGACACTAGACTCCTAGATGATACTGTATATAACAGGAGAGACTCCTAGATGATACTGTATATAACAGGAGAGACTCCTAGATGATACTGTATATAACAGGACACTAGACTCCTAGATGATACTGTATATGACAGGACACTAGACTCCTAGATGATACTGTATATAACAGGAGAGACTCCTAGATGATACTGTATATAACAGGCACTAGACTCCTAGATGATACTGTATATGACAGGAGAGACTCCTAGATGATACTGTATATGACAGGACACTAGACTCCTAGATGATACTGTATATGACAGGACACTAGACTCCTAGATGATACTGTATATAACAGGACACTAGACTCCTAGATGATACTGTATATAACAGGAGAGACTCCTAGATGATACTGTATATAACAGGAGAGACTCCTAGATGATACTGTATATAACAGGACACTAGACTCCTAGATGATACTGTATATAACAGGACACTAGACTCCTAGATGATACTGTATATGACAGGAGAGACTCCTAGATGATACTGTATATAACAGGAGAGACTCCTAGATGATACTGTATATAACAGGAGAGACTCCTAGATGATACTGTATATAACAGGAGAGACTCCTAGATGATACTGTATATGACAGGACACTAGACTCCTAGATGATACTGTATGACAGGAGAGACTCCTAGATGATACTGTATATAACAGGAGAGACTCCTAGATGATACTGTATATGACAGGAGAGACTCCTAGATGATACTGTATATGACAGGAGAGACTCCTAGATGATACTGTATATAACAGGAGAGACTCCTAGATGATACTGTATATGACAGGAGAGACTCCTAGATGATACTGTATATGACAGGACACTAGACTCCTAGATGATACTGTATATGACAGGAGAGACTCCTAGATGATACTGTATATGACAGGAGAGACTCCTAGATGATACTGTATATGACAGGAGAGACTCCTAGATGATACTGTATATGACAGGACACTAGACTCCTAGATGATACTGTATATGACAGGACACTAGACTCCTAGATGATACTGTATATGACAGGACACTAGACTCCTAGATGATACTGTATATGACAGGAGAGACTCCTAGATGATACTGTATATGACAGGAGAGACTCCTAGATGATACTGTATATGACAGGACACTAGACTCCTAGATGATACTGTATATGACAGGAGAGACTCCTAGATGATACTGTATATAACAGGAGAGACTCCTAGATGATACTGTATATAACAGGAGAGACTCCTAGATGATACTGTATATAACAGGAGAGACTCCTAGATGATACTGTATATGACAGGACACTAGACTCCTAGATGATACTGTATATAACAGGAGAGACTCCTAGATGATACTGTATATAACAGGACACTAGACTCCTAGATGATACTGTATATAACAGGACACTAGACTCCTAGATGATACTGTATATGACAGGACACTAGACTCCTAGATGATACTGTATATAACAGGACACTAGACTCCTAGATGATACTGTATATAACAGGAGAGACTCCTAGATGATACTGTATATAACAGGAGAGACTCCTAGATGATACTGTATATGACAGGACACTAGACTCCTAGATGATACTGTATATGACAGGACACTAGACTCCTAGATGATACTGTATATGACAGGAGAGACTCCTAGATGATACTGTATATAACAGGACACTAGACTCCTAGATGATACTGTATATAACAGGACACTAGACTCCTAGATGATACTGTATATAACAGGAGAGACTCCTAGATGATACTGTATATGACAGGAGAGACTCC
Organism: Salvelinus fontinalis; assembly: GCF_029448725.1. Lineage (NCBI taxonomy): Eukaryota > Metazoa > Chordata > Actinopteri > Salmoniformes > Salmonidae > Salvelinus > Salvelinus fontinalis. Next base: position 49,358,473 of record NC_074683.1, on the reverse strand, counting down.
TAGATGATACTGTATATAACAGGACACTAGACTCCTAGATGATACTGTATATGACAGGACACTAGACTCCTAGATGATACTGTATATAACAGGAGAGACTCCTAGATGATACTGTATATAACAGGCCACTAGACTCCTAGATGATACTGTATATGACAGGAGAGACTCCTAGATGATACTGTATATGACAGGACACTAGACTCCTAGATGATACTGTATATGACAGGACACTAGACTCCTAGATGATACTGTATATAACAGGACACTAGACTCCTAGATGATACTGTATATAACAGGAGAGACTCCTAGATGATACTGTATATAACAGGAGAGACTCCTAGATGATACTGTATATGACAGGACACTAGACTCCTAGATGATACTGTATATAACAGGACACTAGACTCCTAGATGATACTGTATATGACAGGAGAGACTCCTAGATGATACTGTATATAACAGGAGAGACTCCTAGATGATACTGTATATAACAGGAGAGACTCCTAGATGATACTGTATATAACAGGAGAGACTCCTAGATGATACTGTATATGACAGGACACTAGACTCCTAGATGATACTGTATGACAGGAGAGACTCCTAGATGATACTGTATATAACAGGAGAGACTCCTAGATGATACTGTATATGACAGGAGAGACTCCTAGATGATACTGTATATGACAGGAGAGACTCCTAGATGATACTGTATATAACAGGAGAGACTCCTAGATGATACTGTATATAACAGGAGAGACTCCTAGATGATACTGTATATGACAGGACACTAGACTCCTAGATGATACTGTATATAACAGGAGAGACTCCTAGATGATACTGTATATGACAGGAGAGACTCCTAGATGATACTGTATATAACAGGAGAGACTCCTAGATGATACTGTATATGACAGGACACTAGACTCCTAGATGATACTGTATATGACAGGACACTAGACTCCTAGATGATACTGTATATGACAGGACACTAGACTCCTAGATGATACTGTATATAACAGGAGAGACTCCTAGATGATACTGTATATGACAGGAGAGACTCCTAGATGATACTGTATATGACAGGACACTAGACTCCTAGATGATACTGTATATGACAGGAGAGACTCCTAGATGATACTGTATATAACAGGAGAGACTCCTAGATGATACTGTATATAACAGGAGAGACTCCTAGATGATACTGTATATAACAGGAGAGACTCCTAGATGATACTGTATATGACAGGACACTAGACTCCTAGATGATACTGTATATAACAGGAGAGACTCCTAGATGATACTGTATATGACAGGAGAGACTCCTAGATGATACTGTATATGACAGGAGAGACTCCTAGATGATACTGTATATGACAGGACACTAGACTCCTAGATGATACTGTATATAACAGGAGAGACTCCTAGATGATACTGTATATGACAGGACACTAGACTCCTAGATGATACTGTATATGACAGGACACTAGACTCCTAGATGATACTGTATATAACAGGACACTAGACTCCTAGATGATACTGTATATAACAGGAGAGACTCCTAGATGATACTGTATATGACAGGACACTAGACTCCTAGATGATACTGTATATGAAAGGACACTAGACTCCTAGATGATACTGTATATAACAGGACACTAGACTCCTAGATGATACTGTATATAACAGGAGAGACTCCTAGATGATACTGTATATAACAGGACACTAGACTCCTAGATGATACTGTATATGACAGGAGAGACTCCTAGATGATACTGTATATAACAGGACACTAGACTCCTAGATGATACTGTATATAACAGGAGAGACTCCTAGATGATACTGTATATAACAGGACACTAGACTCCTAGATGATACTGTATATGACAGGAGAGACTCCTAGATGATACTGTATATGACAGGAGAGACTCCTAGATGATACTGTATATGACAGGACACTAGACTCCTAGATGATAGTGTATATAACAGGACACTAGACTCCTAGATGATACTGTATATGACAGGACACTAGACTCCTAGATGATACTGTATATGACAGGACACTAGACTCCTAGATGATACTGTATATAACAGGAGAGACTCCTAGATGATACTGTATATAACAGGAGAGACTCCTAGATGATACTGTATATAACAGGACACTAGACTCCTAGATGATACTGTATATGACAGGACACTAGACTCCTAGATGATACTGTATATGACAGGAGAGACTCCTAGATGATACTGTATATAACAGGAGAGACTCCTAGATGATACTGTATATAATAGGACACTAGACTCCTAGATGATACTGTATATAACAGGAGAGACTCCTAGATGATACTGTATATAACAGGACACTAGACTCCTAGATGATACTGTATATAACAGGAGAGACTCCTAGATGATACTGTATATAACAGGAGAGACTCCTAGATGATACTGTATATGACAGGAGAGACCCCTAGATGATACTGTATATGACAGGACACTAGACTCCTAGATGATACTGTATATGACAGGACACTAGACTCCTAGATGATACTGTATATAACAGGAGAGACTCCTAGATGATACTGTATATAACAGGAGAGACTCCTAGATGATACTGTATATAACAGGAGAGACTCCTAGATGATACTGTATATGACAGGACACTAGACTCCTAGATGATACTGTATATAACAGGACACTAGACTCCTAGATGATACTGTATATAACAGGAGAGACTCCTAGATGATACTGTATATAACAGGAGAGACTCCTAGATGATACTGTATATAACAGGAGAGACTCCTAGATGATACTGTATATGACAGGACACTAGACTCCTAGATGATACTGTATATGACAGGACACTAGACTCCTAGATGATACTGTATATAACAGGAGAGACTCCTAGATGATACTGTATATAACAGGAGAGACTCCTAGATGATACTGTATATAACAGGAGAGACTCCTAGATGATACTGTATATGACAGGACACTAGACTCCTAGATGATACTGTATATAACAGGACACTAGACTCCTAGATGATACTGTATATAACAGGAGAGACTCCTAGATGATACTGTATATAACAGGAGAGACTCCTAGATGATACTGTATATAACAGGAGAGACTCCTAGATGATACTGTATATGACAGGACACTAGACTCCTAGATGATACTGTATATGACAGGACACTAGACTCCTAGATGATACTGTATATGACAGGACACTAGACTCCTAGATGATACTGTATATAACAGGAGAGACTCCTAGATGATACTGTATATAACAGGACACTAGACTCCTAGATGATACTGTATATGACAGGACACTAGACTCCTAGATGATACTGTATATAACAGGAGAGACTCCTAGATGATACTGTATATAACAGGACACTAGACTCCTAGATGATACTGTATATGACAGGAGAGACTCCTAGATGATACTGTATATAACAGGAGAGACTCCTAGATGATACTGTATATGACAGGACACTAGACTCCTAGATGATACTGTATATAACAGGAGAGACTCCTAGATGATACTGTATATAACAGGAGAGACTCCTAGATGATACTGTATATAACAGGAGAGACTCCTAGATGATACTGTATATGACAGGACACTAGACTCCTAGATGATACTGTATATGACAGGAGAGACTCCTAGATGATACTGTATATGACAGGAGAGACTCCTAGATGATACTGTATATAACAGGACACTAGACTCCTAGATGATACTGTATATAACAGGAGAGACTCCTAGATGATACTGTATATGACAGGAGAGACTCCTAGATGATACTGTATATAACAGGACACTAGACTCCTAGATGATACTGTATATAACAGGACACTAGACTCCTAGATGATACTGTATATAACAGGAGAGACTCCTAGATGATACTGTATATAACAGGAGAGACTCCTAGATGATACTGTATATAACAGGAGAGACTCCTAGATGATACTGTATATAACAGGAGAGACTCCTAGATGATACTGTATATAACAGGAGAGACTCCTAGATGATACTGTATATGACAGGACACTAGACTCCTAGATGATACTGTATATAACAGGAGAGACTCCTAGATGATACTGTATATAACAGGAGAGACTCCTAGATGATACTGTATATAACAGGAGAGACTCCTAGATGATACTGTATATGACAGGAGAGACTCCTAGATGATACTGTATATGACAGGAGAGACTCCTAGATGATACTGTATATGACAGGAGAGACTCCTAGATGATAGTGTATATAACAGGACACTAGACTCCTAGATGATACTGTATATAACAGGACACTAGACTCCTAGATGATACTGTATATAACAGGACACTAGACTCCTAGATGATACTGTATATAACAGGAGAGACTCCTAGATGATACTGTATATAACAGGACACTAGACTCCTAGATGATACTGTATATGACAGGACACTAGACTCCTAGATGATACTGTATATAACAGGACACTAGACTCCTAGATGATACTGTATATAACAGGAGAGACTCCTAGATGATACTGTATATAACAGGAGAGACTCCTAGATGATACTGTATATAACAGGACACTAGACTCCTAGATGATACTGTATATAACAGGAGAGACTCCTAGATGATACTGTATATGACAGGACACTAGACTCCTAGATGATACTGTATATGACAGGAGAGACTCCTAGATGATACTGTATATAACAGGACACTAGACTCCTAGATGATACTGTATATGACAGGACACTAGACTCCTAGATGATACTGTATATGACAGGACACTAGACTCCTAGATGATACTGTATATAACAGGAGAGACTCCTAGATGATACTGTATATAACAGGAGAGACTCCTAGATGATACTGTATATAACAGGAGAGACTCCTAGATGATACTGTATATAACAGGAGAGACTCCTAGATGATACTGTATATAACAGGACACTAGACTCCTAGATGATACTGTATATAACAGGAGAGACTCCTAGATGATACTGTATATAACAGGACACTAGACTCCTAGATGATACTGTATATGACAGGACACTAGACTCCTAGATGATACTGTATATAACAGGAGAGACTCCTAGATGATACTGTATATGACAGGAGAGACTCCTAGATGATACTGTATATAACAGGACACTAGACTCCTAGATGATACTGTATATAACAGGACACTAGACTCCTAGATGATACTGTATATAACAGGACACTAGACTCCTAGATGATACTGTATATAACAGGAGAGACTCCTAGATGATACTGTATATAACAGGACACTAGACTCCTAGATGATACTGTATATGACAGGACACTAGACTCCTAGATGATACTGTATATAACAGGACACTAGACTCCTAGATGATACTGTATATGACAGGACACTAGACTCCTAGATGATACTGTATATAACAGGAGAGACTCCTAGATGATACTGTATATAACAGGAGAGACTCCTAGATGATACTGTATATAACAGGACACTAGACTCCTAGATGATACTGTATATAACAGGAGAGACTCCTAGATGATACTGTATATAACAGGAGAGACTCCTAGATGATACTGTATATGACAGGACACTAGACTCCTAGATGATACTGTATATAACAGGAGAGACTCCTAGATGATACTGTATATAACAGGAGAGACTCCTAGATGATACTGTATATAACAGGAGAGACTCCTAGATGATACTGTATATGACAGGACACTAGACTCCTAGATGATACTGTATATGACAGGAGAGACTCCTAGATGATACTGTATATGACAGGAGAGACTCCTAGATGATACTGTATATAACAGGACACTAGACTCCTAGATGATACTGTATATAACAGGAGAGACTCCTAGATGATACTGTATATAACAGGAGAGACTCCTAGATGATACTGTATATAACAGGACACTAGACTCCTAGATGATACTGTATATAACAGGACACTAGACTCCTAGATGATACTGTATATGACAGGACACTAGACTCCTAGATGATACTGTATATAACAGGAGAGACTCCTAGATGATACTGTATATAACAGGAGAGACTCCTAGATGATACTGTATATGACAGGACACTAGACTCCTAGATGATACTGTATATGACAGGACACTAGACTCCTAGATGATACTGTATATAACAGGACACTAGACTCCTAGATGATACTGTATATAACAGGAGAGACTCCTAGATGATACTGTATATAACAGGACACTAGACTCCTAGATGATACTGTATATGACAGGAGAGACTCCTAGATGATACTGTATATAACAGGACACTAGACTCCTAGATGATACTGTATATAACAGGACACTAGACTCGTAGATGATACTGTATATGACAGGACGAGACTCCTAGATGATACTGTATATAACAGGAGAGACTCCTAGATGATACTGTATATGACAGGACACTAGACTCCTAGATGATACTGTATATAACAGGACACTAGACTCCTAGATGATACTGTATATAACAGGACACTAGACTCCTAGATGATACTGTATATAACAGGACACTAGACTCCTAGATGATACTGTATATAACAGGAGAGACTCCTAGATGATACTGTATATAACAGGAGAGACTCCTAGATGATACTGTATATGACAGGACACTAGACTCCTAGATGATACTGTATATAACAGGAGAGACTCCTAGATGATAGTGTATATAACAGGACACTAGACTCCTAGATGATACTGTATATGACAGGACACTAGACTCCTAGATGATACTGTATATGACAGGACACTAGACTCCTAGATGATACTGTATATAACAGGAGAGACTCCTAGATGATACTGTATATAACAGGAGAGACTCCTAGATGATACTGTATATAACAGGACACTAGACTCCTAGATGATACTGTATATGACAGGAGAGACTCCTAGATGATACTGTATATAACAGGAGAGACTCCTAGATGATACTGTATATAACAGGACACTAGACTCCTAGATGATACTGTATATAACAGGAGAGACTCCTAGATGATACTGTATATGACAGGACACTAGACTCCTAGATGATACTGTATATAACAGGAGAGACTCCTAGATGATACTGTATATAACAGGAGAGACTCCTAGATGATACTGTATATGACAGGAGAGACCCCTAGATGATACTGTATATGACAGGACACTAGACTCCTAGATGATACTGTATATGACAGGACACTAGACTCCTAGATGATACTGTATATAACAGGAGAGACTCCTAGATGATACTGTATATAACAGGAGAGACTCCTAGATGATACTGTATATAACAGGAGAGACTCCTAGATGATACTGTATATGACAGGACACTAGACTCCTAGATGATACTGTATATGACAGGAGAGACTCCTAGATGATACTGTATATGACAGGACACTAGACTCCTAGATGATACTGTGTATAACAGGAGAGACTCCTAGATGATACTGTATATAACAGGAGAGACTCCTAGATGATACTGTATATAACAGGAGAGACTCCTAGATGATACTGTATATAACAGGAGAGACTCCTAGATGATACTGTATATGACAGGACACTAGACTCCTAGATGATACTGTATATGACAGGACACTAGACTCCTAGATGATACTGTATATAACAGGAGAGACTCCTAGATGATACTGTATATAACAGGAGAGACTCCTAGATGATACTGTATATAACAGGACACTAGACTCCTAGATGATACTGTATATGACAGGACACTAGACTCCTAGATGATACTGTATATAACAGGAGAGACTCCTAGATGATACTGTATATAACAGGACACTAGACTCCTAGATGATACTGTATATGACAGGACACTAGACTCCTAGATGATACTGTATATAACAGGAGAGACTCCTAGATGATACTGTATATAACAGGACACTAGACTCCTAGATGATACTGTATATAACAGGACACTAGACTCCTAGATGATACTGTATATAACAGGACACTAGACTCCTAGATGATACTGTATATAACAGGAGAGACTCCTAGATGATACTGTATATAACAGGAGAGACTCCTAGATGATACTGTATATGACAGGACACTAGACTCCTAGATGATACTGTATATAACAGGAGAGACTCCTAGATGATACTGTATATAACAGGAGAGACTCCTAGATGATACTGTATATGACAGGACACTAGACTCCTAGATGATACTGTATATAACAGGAGAGACTCCTAGATGATACTGTATATAACAGGAGAGACTCCTAGATGATACTGTATATAACAGGAGAGACTCCTAGATGATACTGTATATGACAGGACACTAGACTCCTAGATGATACTGTATATGACAGGAGAGACTCCTAGATGATACTGTATATGACAGGAGAGACTCCTAGATGATACTGTATATAACAGGACACTAGACTCCTAGATGATACTGTATATAACAGGAGAGACTCCTAGATGATACTGTATATAACAGGAGAGACTCCTAGATGATACTGTATATGACAGGACACTAGACTCCTAGATGATACTGTATATAACAGGACACTAGACTCCTAGATGATACTGTATATAACAGGAGAGACTCCTAGATGATACTGTATATAACAGGACACTAGACTCCTAGATGATACTGTATATGACAGGACACTAGACTCCTAGATGATACTGTATATAACAGGACACTAGACTCCTAGATGATACTGTATATAACAGGAGAGACTCCTAGATGATACTGTATATAACAGGACACTAGACTCCTAGATGATACTGTATATGACAGGAGAGACTCCTAGATGATACTGTATATAACAGGACACTAGACTCCTAGATGATACTGTATATAACAGGACGAGACTCCTAGATGATACTGTATATAACAGGACACTAGACTCCTAGATGATACTGTATATAACAGGAGAGACTCCTAGATGATACTGTATATAACAGGAGAGACTCCTAGATGATACTGTATATGACAGGACACTAGACTCCTAGATGATACTGTATATAACAGGACACTAGACTCCTAGATGATACTGTATATGACAGGACACTAGACTCCTAGATGATACTGTATATGACAGGACACTAGACTCCTAGATGATACTGTATATAACAGGAGAGACTCCTAGATGATACTGTATATAACAGGAGAGACTCCTAGATGATACTGTATATAACAGGACACTAGACTCCTAGATGATACTGTATATGACAGGACACTAGACTCCTAGATGATACTGTATATAACAGGAGAGACTCCTAGATGATACTGTATATAACAGGAGAGACTCCTAGATGATACTGTATATAACAGGACACTAGACTCCTAGATGATACTGTATATAACAGGAGAGACTCCTAGATGATACTGTATATAACAGGACACTAGACTCCTAGATGATACTGTATATAACAGGAGAGACTCCTAGATGATACTGTATATAACAGGAGAGACTCCTAGATGATACTGTATATAACAGGAGAGACTCCTAGATGATACTGTATATGACAGGACACTAGACTCCTAGATGATACTGTATATGACAGGACACTAGACTCCTAGATGATACTGTATATAACAGGAGAGACTCCTAGATGATACTGTATATAACAGGAGAGACTCCTAGATGATACTGTATATAACAGGAGAGACTCCTAGATGATACTGTATATGACAGGACACTAGACTCCTAGATGATACTGTATATAACAGGACACTAGACTCCTAGATGATACTGTATATAACAGGAGAGACTCCTAGATGATACTGTATATAACAGGAGAGACTCCTAGATGATACTGTATATAACAGGAGAGACTCCTAGATGATACTGTATATGACAGGACACTAGACTCCTAGATGATACTGTATATGACAGGACACTAGACTCCTAGATGATACTGTATATAACAGGAGAGACTCCTAGATGATACTGTATATAACAGGAGAGACTCCTAGATGATACTGTATATAACAGGACACTAGACTCCTAGATGATACTGTATATGACAGGACACTAGACTCCTAGATGATACTGTATATAACAGGAGAGACTCCTAGATGATACTGTATATAACAGGACACTAGACTCCTAGATGATACTGTATATGACAGGACACTAGACTCCTAGATGATACTGTATATAACAGGAGAGACTCCTAGATGATACTGTATATAACAGGACACTAGACTCCTAGATGATACTGTATATGACAGGAGAGACTCCTAGATGATACTGTATATAACAGGAGAGACTCCTAGATGATACTGTATATGACAGGACACTAGACTCCTAGATGATACTGTATATAACAGGAGAGACTCCTAGATGATACTGTATATAACAGGAGAGACTCCTAGATGATACTGTATATAACAGGAGAGACTCCTAGATGATACTGTATATGACAGGACACTAGACTCCTAGATGATACTGTATATGACAGGAGAGACTCCTAGATGATACTGTATATGACAGGAGAGACTCCTAGATGATACTGTATATAACAGGACACTAGACTCCTAGATGATACTGTATATAACAGGAGAGACTCCTAGATGATACTGTATATGACAGGAGAGACTCCTAGATGATACTGTATATAACAGGACACTAGACTCCTAGATGATACTGTATATAACAGGACACTAGACTCCTAGATGATACTGTATATAACAGGAGAGACTCCTAGATGATACTGTATATAACAGGAGAGACTCCTAGATGATACTGTATATAACAGGAGAGACTCCTAGATGATACTGTATATAACAGGAGAGACTCCTAGATGATACTGTATATAACAGGAGAGACTCCTAGATGATACTGTATATGACAGGACACTAGACTCCTAGATGATACTGTATATAACAGGAGAGACTCCTAGATGATACTGTATATAACAGGAGAGACTCCTAGATGATACTGTATATAACAGGAGAGACTCCTAGATGATACTGTATATGACAGGAGAGACTCCTAGATGATACTGTATATGACAGGAGAGACTCCTAGATGATACTGTATATGACAGGAGAGACTCCTAGATGATAGTGTATATAACAGGACACTAGACTCCTAGATGATACTGTATATAACAGGACACTAGACTCCTAGATGATACTGTATATAACAGGACACTAGACTCCTAGATGATACTGTATATAACAGGACACTAGACTCCTAGATGATACTGTATATAACAGGAGAGACTCCTAGATGATACTGTATATGACAGGACACTAGACTCCTAGATGATACTGTATATAACAGGACACTAGACTCCTAGATGATACTGTATATAACAGGAGAGACTCCTAGATGATACTGTATATAACAGGAGAGACTCCTAGATGATACTGTATATAACAGGACACTAGACTCCTAGATGATACTGTATATAACAGGAGAGACTCCTAGATGATACTGTATATGACAGGACACTAGACTCCTAGATGATACTGTATATGACAGGAGAGACTCCTAGATGATACTGTATATGACAGGACACTAGACTCCTAGATGATACTGTATATGACAGGACACTAGACTCCTAGATGATAGTGTATATGACAGGACACTAGACTCCTAGATGATACTGTATATAACAGGAGAGACTCCTAGATGATACTGTATATAACAGGAGAGACTCCTAGATGATACTGTATATAACAGGAGAGACTCCTAGATGATACTGTATATAACAGGAGAGACTCCTAGATGATACTGTATATAACAGGACACTAGACTCCTAGATGATACTGTATATAACAGGAGAGACTCCTAGATGATACTGTATATAACAGGACACTAGACTCCTAGATGATACTGTATATGACAGGACACTAGACTCCTAGATGATACTGTATATGACAGGAGAGACTCCTAGATGATACTGTATATGACAGGAGAGACTCCTAGATGATACTGTATATAACAGGACACTAGACTCCTAGATGATACTGTATATAACAGGACACTAGACTCCTAGATGATACTGTATATAACAGGACACTAGACTCCTAGATGATACTGTATATAACAGGAGAGACTCCTAGATGATACTGTATATAACAGGAGAGACTCCTAGATGATACTGTATATGACAGGACACTAGACTCCTAGATGATACTGTATATAACAGGAGAGACTCCTAGATGATAGTGTATATAACAGGACACTAGACTCCTAGATGATACTGTATATGACAGGACACTAGACTCCTAGATGATACTGTATATGACAGGACACTAGACTCCTAGATGATACTGTATATAACAGGAGAGACTCCTAGATGATACTGTATATAACAGGAGAGACTCCTAGATGATACTGTATATAACAGGACACTAGACTCCTAGATGATACTGTATATGACAGGAGAGACTCCTAGATGATACTGTATATAACAGGAGAGACTCCTAGATGATACTGTATATAACAGGACACTAGACTCCTAGATGATACTGTATATAACAGGAGAGACTCCTAGATGATACTGTATATGACAGGACACTAGACTCCTAGATGATACTGTATATAACAGGAGAGACTCCTAGATGATACTGTATATAACAGGAGAGACTCCTAGATGATACTGTATATGACAGGAGAGACCCCTAGATGATACTGTATATGACAGGACACTAGACTCCTAGATGATACTGTATATGACAGGACACTAGACTCCTAGATGATACTGTATATAACAGGAGAGACTCCTAGATGATACTGTATATAACAGGAGAGACTCCTAGATGATACTGTATATAACAGGAGAGACTCCTAGATGATACTGTATATGACAGGACACTAGACTCCTAGATGATACTGTATATGACAGGAGAGACTCCTAGATGATACTGTATATGACAGGACACTAGACTCCTAGATGATACTGTGTATAACAGGAGAGACTCCTAGATGATACTGTATATAACAGGAGAGACTCCTAGATGATACTGTATATAACAGGAGAGACTCCTAGATGATACTGTATATAACAGGAGAGACTCCTAGATGATACTGTATATGACAGGACACTAGACTCCTAGATGATACTGTATATGACAGGACACTAGACTCCTAGATGATACTGTATATAACAGGAGAGACTCCTAGATGATACTGTATATAACAGGAGAGACTCCTAGATGATACTGTATATAACAGGACACTAGACTCCTAGATGATACTGTATATGACAGGACACTAGACTCCTAGATGATACTGTATATAACAGGAGAGACTCCTAGATGATACTGTATATAACAGGACACTAGACTCCTAGATGATACTGTATATGACAGGACACTAGACTCCTAGATGATACTGTATATAACAGGAGAGACTCCTAGATGATACTGTATATAACAGGACACAACACTCCTAGATGATACTGTATATGACAGGACACTAGACTCCTAGATGATACTGTATATAACAGGACACTAGACTCCTAGATGATACTGTATATAACAGGACACTAGACTCCTAGATGATACTGTATATAACAGGAGAGACTCCTAGATGATACTGTATATAACAGGAGAGACTCCTAGATGATACTGTATATGACAGGACACTAGACTCCTAGATGATACTGTATATAACAGGAGAGACTCCTAGATGATACTGTATATAACAGGAGAGACTCCTAGATGATACTGTATATGACAGGACACTAGACTCCTAGATGATACTGTATATAACAGGAGAGACTCCTAGATGATACTGTATATAACAGGAGAGACTCCTAGATGATACTGTATATAACAGGAGAGACTCCTAGATGATACTGTATATGACAGGACACTAGACTCCTAGATGATACTGTATATGACAGGAGAGACTCCTAGATGATACTGTATATAACAGGAGAGACTCCTAGATGATACTGTATATGACAGGACACTAGACTCCTAGATGATACTGTATATAACAGGAGAGACTCCTAGATGATACTGTATATGACAGGAGAGACTCCTAGATGATACTGTATATAACAGGACACTAGACTCCTAGATGATACTGTATATAACAGGACACTAGACTCCTAGATGATACTGTATATAACAGGAGAGACTCCTAGATGATACTGTATATAACAGGAGAGACTCCTAGATGATACTGTATATAACAGGAGAGACTCCTAGATGATACTGTATATAACAGGAGAGACTCCTAGATGATACTGTATATAACAGGAGAGACTCCTAGATGATACTGTATATGACAGGACACTAGACTCCTAGATGATACTGTATATAACAGGAGAGACTCCTAGATGATACTGTATATAACAGGAGAGACTCCTAGATGATACTGTATATAACAGGAGAGACTCCTAGATGATACTGTATATGACAGGAGAGACTCCTAGATGATACTGTATATGACAGGAGAGACTCCTAGATGATACTGTATATAACAGGAGAGACTCCTAGATGATACTGTATATAACAGGACACTAGACTCCTAGATGATACTGTATATAACAGGAGAGACTCCTAGATGATACTGTATATAACAGGACACTAGACTCCTAGATGATACTGTATATGACAGGACACTAGACTCCTAGATGATACTGTATATAACAGGAGAGACTCCTAGATGATACTGTATATGACAGGAGAGACTCCTAGATGATACTGTATATAACAGGACACTAGACTCCTAGATGATACTGTATATAACAGGACACTAGACTCCTAGATGATACTGTATATAACAGGAGAGACTCCTAGATGATACTGTATATAACAGGAGAGACTCCTAGATGATACTGTATATGACAGGACACTAGACTCCTAGATGATACTGTATATAACAGGAGAGACTCCTAGATGATACTGTATATAACAGGACACTAGACTCCTAGATGATACTGTATATGACAGGACACTAGACTCCTAGATGATACTGTATATAACAGGACACTAGACTCCTAGATGATACTGTATATGACAGGACACTAGACTCCTAGATGATACTGTATATGACAGGAGAGACTCCTAGATGATACTGTATATAACAGGACACTAGACTCCTAGATGATACTGTATATAACAGGACACTAGACTCCTAGATGATACTGTATATAACAGGAGAGACTCCTAGATGATACTGTATATAACAGGAGAGACTCCTAGATGATACTGTATATGACAGGACACTAGACTCCTAGATGATACTGTATATAACAGGAGAGACTCCTAGATGATACTGTATATAACAGGACACTAGACTCCTAGATGATACTGTATATAACAGGAGAGACTCCTAGATGATACTGTATATGACAGGACACTAGACTCCTAGATGATACTGTATATAACAGGAGAGACTCCTAGATGATACTGTATATGACAGGAGAGACTCCTAGATGATACTGTATATAACAGGACACTAGACTCCTAGATGATACTGTATATAACAGGACACTAGACTCCTAGATGATACTGTATATAACAGGAGAGACTCCTAGATGATACTGTATATAACAGGAGAGACTCCTAGATGATACTGTATATAACAGGAGAGACTCCTAGATGATACTGTATATAACAGGAGAGACTCCTAGATGATACTGTATATAACAGGAGAGACTCCTAGATGATACTGTATATAACAGGAGAGACTCCTAGATGATACTGTATATGACAGGACACTAGACTCCTAGATGATACTGTATATAACAGGAGAGACTCCTAGATGATACTGTATATAACAGGAGAGACTCCTAGATGATACTGTATATAACAGGAGAGACTCCTAGATGATACTGTATATGACAGGAGAGACTCCTAGATGATACTGTATATGACAGGAGAGACTCCTAGATGATACTGTATATGACAGGAGAGACTCCTAGATGATAGTGTATATAACAGGACACTAGACTCCTAGATGATACTGTATATAACAGGACACTAGACTCCTAGATGATACTGTATATAACAGGACACTAGACTCCTAGATGATACTGTATATAACAGGAGAGACTCCTAGATGATACTGTATATAACAGGACACTAGACTCCTAGATGATACTGTATATGACAGGACACTAGACTCCTAGATGATACTGTATATAACAGGACACTAGACTCCTAGATGATACTGTATATAACAGGAGAGACTCCTAGATGATACTGTATATAACAGGAGAGACTCCTAGATGATACTGTATATAACAGGACACTAGACTCCTAGATGATACTGTATATAACAGGAGAGACTCCTAGATGATACTGTATATGACAGGACACTAGACTCCTAGATGATACTGTATATGACAGGAGAGACTCCTAGATGATACTGTATATGACAGGACACTAGACTCCTAGATGATACTGTATATGACAGGACACTAGACTCCTAGATGATAGTGTATATGACAGGACACTAGACTCCTAGATGATACTGTATATAACAGGAGAGACTCCTAGATGATACTGTATATGACAGGAGAGACTCCTAGATGATACTGTATATAACAGGAGAGACTCCTAGATGATACTGTATATAACAGGAGAGACTCCTAGATGATACTGTATATAACAGGACACTAGACTCCTAGATGATACTGTATATAACAGGAGAGACTCCTAGATGATACTGTATATAACAGGACACTAGACTCCTAGATGATACTGTATATGACAGGACACTAGACTCCTAGATGATACTGTATATGACAGGAGAGACTCCTAGATGATACTGTATATAACAGGAGAGACTCCTAGATGATACTGTATATAACAGGACACTAGACTCCTAGATGATACTGTATATAACAGGACACTAGACTCCTAGATGATACTGTATATAACAGGACACTAGACTCCTAGATGATACTGTATATAACAGGAGAGACTCCTAGATGATACTGTATATAACAGGAGAGACTCCTAGATGATACTGTATATGACAGGACACTAGACTCCTAGATGATACTGTATATAACAGGAGAGACTCCTAGATGATAGTGTATATAACAGGACACTAGACTCCTAGATGATACTGTATATGACAGGACACTAGACTCCTAGATGATACTGTATATGACAGGACACTAGACTCCTAGATGATACTGTATATAACAGGAGAGACTCCTAGATGATACTGTATATAACAGGAGAGACTCCTAGATGATACTGTATATGACAGGACACTAGACTCCTAGATGATACTGTATATGACAGGAGAGACTCCTAGATGATACTGTATATAACAGGAGAGACTCCTAGATGATACTGTATATAACAGGACACTAGACTCCTAGATGATACTGTATATAACAGGAGAGACTCCTAGATGATACTGTATATGACAGGACACTAGACTCCTAGATGATACTGTATATAACAGGAGAGACTCCTAGATGATACTGTATATAACAGGAGAGACTCCTAGATGATACTGTATATGACAGGAGAGACCCCTAGATGATACTGTATATGACAGGACACTAGACTCCTAGATGATACTGTATATGACAGGACACTAGACTCCTAGATGATACTGTATATAACAGGAGAGACTCCTAGATGATACTGTATATAACAGGAGAGACTCCTAGATGATACTGTATATAACAGGAGAGACTCCTAGATGATACTGTATATGACAGGACACTAGACTCCTAGATGATACTGTATATGACAGGAGAGACTCCTAGATGATACTGTATATGACAGGACACTAGACTCCTAGATGATACTGTGTATAACAGGAGAGACTCCTAGATGATACTGTATATAACAGGAGAGACTCCTAGATGATACTGTATATAACAGGAGAGACTCCTAGATGATACTGTATATAACAGGAGAGACTCCTAGATGATACTGTATATGACAGGACACTAGACTCCTAGATGATACTGTATATGACAGGACACTAGACTCCTAGATGATACTGTATATAACAGGAGAGACTCCTAGATGATACTGTATATAACAGGAGAGACTCCTAGATGATACTGTATATAACAGGACACTAGACTCCTAGATGATACTGTATATGACAGGACACTAGACTCCTAGATGATACTGTATATAACAGGAGAGACTCCTAGATGATACTGTATATAACAGGACACTAGACTCCTAGATGATACTGTATATGACAGGACACTAGACTCCTAGATGATACTGTATATAACAGGACACTACACTCCTAGATGATACTGTATATGACAGGACACTAGACTCCTAGATGATACTGTATATAACAGGACACTAGACTCCTAGATGATACTGTATATAACAGGACACTAGACTCCTAGATGATACTGTATATAACAGGAGAGACTCCTAGATGATACTGTATATAACAGGAGAGACTCCTAGATGATACTGTATATGACAGGACACTAGACTCCTAGATGATACTGTATATAACAGGAGAGACTCCTAGATGATACTGTATATAACAGGAGAGACTCCTAGATGATACTGTATATGACAGGACACTAGACTCCTAGATGATACTGTATATAACAGGAGAGACTCCTAGATGATACTGTATATAACAGGAGAGACTCCTAGATGATACTGTATATAACAGGAGAGACTCCTAGATGATACTGTATATGACAGGACACTAGACTCCTAGATGATACTGTATATGACAGGAGAGACTCCTAGATGATACTGTATATGACAGGAGAGACTCCTAGATGATACTGTATATAACAGGACACTAGACTCCTAGATGATACTGTATATAACAGGAGAGACTCCTAGATGATACTGTATATAACAGGAGAGACTCCTAGATGATACTGTATATAACAGGACACTAGACTCCTAGATGATACTGTATATAACAGGACACTAGACTCCTAGATGATACTGTATATAACAGGAGAGACTCCTAGATGATACTGTATATAACAGGAGAGACTCCTAGATGATACTGTATATAACAGGAGAGACTCCTAGATGATACTGTATATAACAGGAGAGACTCCTAGATGATACTGTATATAACAGGAGAGACTCCTAGATGATACTGTATATGACAGGACACTAGACTCCTAGATGATACTGTATATAACAGGAGAGACTCCTAGATGATACTGTATATAACAGGAGAGACTCCTAGATGATACTGTATATAACAGGAGAGACTCCTAGATGATACTGTATATGACAGGAGAGACTCCTAGATGATACTGTATATGACAGGAGAGACTCCTAGATGATACTGTATATAACAGGAGAGACTCCTAGATGATACTGTATATAACAGGACACTAGACTCCTAGATGATACTGTATATAACAGGAGAGACTCCTAGATGATACTGTATATAACAGGACACTAGACTCCTAGATGATACTGTATATGACAGGACACTAGACTCCTAGATGATACTGTATATGACAGGAGAGACTCCTAGATGATACTGTATATGACAGGAGAGACTCCTAGATGATACTGTATATAACAGGACACTAGACTCCTAGATGATACTGTATATAACAGGACACTAGACTCCTAGATGATACTGTATATAACAGGAGAGACTCCTAGATGATACTGTATATAACAGGAGAGACTCCTAGATGATACTGTATATGACAGGACACTAGACTCCTAGATGATACTGTATATAACAGGAGAGACTCCTAGATGATACTGTATATAACAGGACACTAGACTCCTAGATGATACTGTATATGACAGGACACTAGACTCCTAGATGATACTGTATATAACAGGACACTAGACTCCTAGATGATACTGTATATGACAGGACACTAGACTCCTAGATGATACTGTATATGACAGGAGAGACTCCTAGATGATACTGTATATAACAGGACACTAGACTCCTAGATGATACTGTATATAACAGGACACTAGACTCCTAGATGATACTGTATATAACAGGACACTAGACTCCTAGATGATACTGTATATAACAGGAGAGACTCCTAGATGATACTGTATATAACAGGAGAGACTCCTAGATGATACTGTATATAACAGGACACTAGACTCCTAGATGATACTGTATATAACAGGAGAGACTCCTAGATGATACTGTATATAACAGGACACTAGACTCCTAGATGATACTGTATATAACAGGAGAGACTCCTAGATGATACTGTATATAACAGGACACTAGACTCCTAGATGATACTGTATATAACAGGACACTAGACTCCTAGATGATACTGTATATGACAGGAGAGACTCCTAGATGATACTGTATATGACAGGAGAGACTCCTAGATGATACTGTATATAACAGGACACTAGACTCCTAGATGATACTGTATATGACAGGACACTAGACTCCTAGATGATACTGTATATAACAGGACACTAGACTCCTAGATGATACTGTATATAACAGGAGAGACTCCTAGATGATACTGTATATAACAGGAGAGACTCCTAGATGATACTGTATATAACAGGACACTAGACTCCTAGATGATACTGTATATGACAGGACACTAGACTCCTAGATGATACTGTATATGACAGGACACTAGACTCCTAGATGATACTGTATATAACAGGAGAGACTCCTAGATGATACTGTATATAACAGGAGAGACTCCTAGATGATACTGTATATAACAGGAGAGACTCCTAGATGATACTGTATATGACAGGACACTAGACTCCTAGATGATACTGTATATAACAGGAGAGACTCCTAGATGATACTGTATATGACAGGACACTAGACTCCTAGATGATACTGTATATAACAGGAGAGACTCCTAGATGATACTGTATATAACAGGAGAGACTCCTAGATGATACTGTATATAACAGGAGAGACTCCTAGATGATACTGTATATGACAGGACACTAGACTCCTAGATGATACTGTATATGACAGGAGAGACTCCTAGATGATACTGTATATGACAGGACACTAGACTCCTAGATGATACTGTGTATAACAGGAGAGACTCCTAGATGATACTGTATATAACAGGAGAGACTCCTAGATGATACTGTATATAACAGGAGAGACTCCTAGATGATACTGTATATAACAGGAGAGACTCCTAGATGATACTGTATATGACAGGACACTAGACTCCTAGATGATACTGTATATGACAGGACACTAGACTCCTAGATGATACTGTATATAACAGGAGAGACTCCTAGATGATACTGTATATAACAGGAGAGACTCCTAGATGATACTGTATATAACAGGACACTAGACTCCTAGATGATACTGTATATGACAGGACACTAGACTCCTAGATGATACTGTATATAACAGGAGAGACTCCTAGATGATACTGTATATAACAGGACACTAGACTCCTAGATGATACTGTATATGACAGGACACTAGACTCCTAGATGATACTGTATATAACAGGAGAGACTCCTAGATGATACTGTATATAACAGGACACTACACTCCTAGATGATACTGTATATGACAGGACACTAGACTCCTAGATGATACTGTATATAACAGGACACTAGACTCCTAGATGATACTGTATATAACAGGACACTAGACTCCTAGATGATACTGTATATAACAGGAGAGACTCCTAGATGATACTGTATATAACAGGAGAGACTCCTAGATGATACTGTATATGACAGGACACTAGACTCCTAGATGATACTGTATATAACAGGAGAGACTCCTAGATGATACTGTATATAACAGGAGAGACTCCTAGATGATACTGTATATGACAGGACACTAGACTCCTAGATGATACTGTATATAACAGGAGAGACTCCTAGATGATACTGTATATAACAGGAGAGACTCCTAGATGATACTGTATATAACAGGAGAGACTCCTAGATGATACTGTATATGACAGGACACTAGACTCCTAGATGATACTGTATATGACAGGAGAGACTCCTAGATGATACTGTATATGACAGGAGAGACTCCTAGATGATACTGTATATAACAGGACACTAGACTCCTAGATGATACTGTATATAACAGGACACTAGACTCCTAGATGATACTGTATATAACAGGAGAGACTCCTAGATGATACTGTATATAACAGGAGAGACTCCTAGATGATACTGTATATAACAGGAGAGACTCCTAGATGATACTGTATATAACAGGAGAGACTCCTAGATGATACTGTATATAACAGGAGAGACTCCTAGATGATACTGTATATAACAGGAGAGACTCCTAGATGATACTGTATATGACAGGACACTAGACTCCTAGATGATACTGTATATAACAGGAGAGACTCCTAGATGATACTGTATATAACAGGAGAGACTCCTAGATGATACTGTATATAACAGGAGAGACTCCTAGATGATACTGTATATGACAGGAGAGACTCCTAGATGATACTGTATATGACAGGAGAGACTCCTAGATGATACTGTATATAACAGGAGAGACTCCTAGATGATACTGTATATAACAGGACACTAGACTCCTAGATGATACTGTATATAACAGGAGAGACTCCTAGATGATACTGTATATAACAGGACACTAGACTCCTAGATGATACTGTATATGACAGGACACTAGACTCCTAGATGATACTGTATATGACAGGAGAGACTCCTAGATGATACTGTATATGACAGGAGAGACTCCTAGATGATACTGTATATAACAGGACACTAGACTCCTAGATGATACTGTATATAACAGGACACTAGACTCCTAGATGATACTGTATATAACAGGAGAGACTCCTAGATGATACTGTATATAACAGGAGAGACTCCTAGATGATACTGTATATGACAGGACACTAGACTCCTAGATGATACTGTATATAACAGGAGAGACTCCTAGATGATACTGTATATAACAGGACACTAGACTCCTAGATGATACTGTATATGACAGGACACTAGACTCCTAGATGATACTGTATATAACAGGACACTAGACTCCTAGATGATACTGTATATGACAGGACACTAGACTCCTAGATGATACTGTATATGACAGGAGAGACTCCTAGATGATACTGTATATAACAGGACACTAGACTCCTAGATGATACTGTATATAACAGGACACTAGACTCCTAGATGATACTGTATATAACAGGACACTAGACTCCTAGATGATACTGTATATAACAGGAGAGACTCCTAGATGATACTGTATATAACAGGAGAGACTCCTAGATGATACTGTATATGACAGGACACTAGACTCCTAGATGATACTGTATATAACAGGAGAGACTCCTAGATGATACTGTATATAACAGGACACTAGACTCCTAGATGATACTGTATATAACAGGAGAGACTCCTAGATGATACTGTATATGACAGGACACTAGACTCCTAGATGATACTGTATATAACAGGACACTAGACTCCTAGATGATACTGTATATGACAGGAGAGACTCCTAGATGATACTGTATATGACAGGAGAGACTCCTAGATGATACTGTATATAACAGGACACTAGACTCCTAGATGATACTGTATATGACAGGACACTAGACTCCTAGATGATACTGTATATAACAGGACACTAGACTCCTAGATGATACTGTATATGACAGGAGAGACTCCTAGATGATACTGTATATAACAGGAGAGACTCCTAGATGATACTGTATATAACAGGACACTAGACTCCAAGATGATACTGTATATGACAGGACACTAGACTCCTAGATGATACTGTATATGACAGGACACTAGACTCCTAGATGATACTGTATATAACAGGAGAGACTCCTAGATGATACTGTATATAACAGGAGAGACTCCTAGATGATACTGTATATAACAGGAGAGACTCCTAGATGATACTGTATATGACAGGACACTAGACTCCTAGATGATACTGTATATAACAGGAGAGACTCCTAGATGATACTGTATATGACAGGACACTAGACTCCTAGATGATACTGTATATAACAGGAGAGACTCCTAGATGATACTGTATATGACAGGACACTAGACTCCTAGATGATACTGTATATAACAGGACACTAGACTCCTAGATGATACTGTATATGACAGGACACTAGACTCCTAGATGATACTGTATATGACAGGACACTAGACTCCTAGATGATACTGTATATGACAGGACAC
Organism: Salvelinus fontinalis; assembly: GCF_029448725.1. Classification (NCBI taxonomy): domain Eukaryota; kingdom Metazoa; phylum Chordata; class Actinopteri; order Salmoniformes; family Salmonidae; genus Salvelinus; species Salvelinus fontinalis. Next base: position 49,334,390 of record NC_074683.1, on the reverse strand, counting down.
TAGACTCCTAGATGATACTGTATATGACAGGACACTAGACTCCTAGATGATACTGTATATGACAGGACACTAGACTCCTAGATGATACTGTATATGACAGGACACTAGACTCCTAGATGATACTGTATATGACAGGACACTAGACTCCTAGATGATACTGTATATAACAGGACACTAGACTCCTAGATGATACTGTATATGACAGGACACTAGACTCCTAGATGATACTGTATATGACAGGACACTAGACTCCTAGATGATACTGTATATAACAGGACACTAGACTCCTAGATGATACTGTATATGACAGGACACTAGACTCCTAGATGATACTGTATATGACAGGACACTAGACTCCTAGATGATACTGTATATGACAGGACACTAGACTCCTAGATGATACTGTATATGACAGGACACTAGACTCCTAGATGATACTGTATATGACAGGACACTAGACTCCTAGATGATACTGTATATGACAGGACACTAGACTCCTAGATGATACTGTATATGACAGGACACTAGACTCCTAGATGATACTGTATATGACAGGACACTAGACTCCTAGATGATACTGTATATAACAGGACACTAGACTCCTAGATGATACTGTATATGACAGGACACTAGACTCCTAGATGATACTGTATATGACAGGACACTAGACTCCTAGATGATACTGTATATAACAGGAGAGACTCCTAGATGATACTGTATATAACAGGAGAGACTCCTAGATGATACTGTATATAACAGGAGAGACTCCTAGATGATACTGTATATAACAGGACACTAGACTCCTAGATGATACTGTATATAACAGGAGAGACTCCTAGATGATACTGTATATGACAGGACACTAGACTCCTAGATGATACTGTATATGACAGGAGAGACTCCTAGATGATACTGTATATGACAGGAAAGACTCCTAGATGATACTGTATATAACAGGACACTAGACTCCTAGATGATACTGTATATAACAGGAGAGACTCCTAGATGATACTGTATATGACAGGAGAGACTCCTAGATGATACTGTATATAACAGGACACTAGACTCCTAGATGATACTGTATATAACAGGACACTAGACTCCTAGATGATACTGTATATAACAGGAGAGACTCCTAGATGATACTGTATATAACAGGAGAGACTCCTAGATGATACTGTATATAACAGGAGAGACTCCTAGATGATACTGTATATAACAGGAGAGACTCCTAGATGATACTGTATATAACAGGAGAGACTCCTAGATGATACTGTATATGACAGGACACTAGACTCCTAGATGATACTGTATATAACAGGAGAGACTCCTAGATGATACTGTATATAACAGGAGAGACTCCTAGATGATACTGTATATAACAGGAGAGACTCCTAGATGATACTGTATATGACAGGAGAGACTCCTAGATGATACTGTATATGACAGGAGAGACTCCTAGATGATACTGTATATGACAGGAGAGACTCCTAGATGATAGTGTATATAACAGGACACTAGACTCCTAGATGATACTGTATATAACAGGACACTAGACTCCTAGATGATACTGTATATAACAGGACACTAGACTCCTAGATGATACTGTATATAACAGGAGAGACTCCTAGATGATACTGTATATAACAGGACACTAGACTCCTAGATGATACTGTATATGACAGGACACTAGACTCCTAGATGATACTGTATATAACAGGACACTAGACTCCTAGATGATACTGTATATAACAGGAGAGACTCCTAGATGATACTGTATATAACAGGAGAGACTCCTAGATGATACTGTATATGACAGGACACTAGACTCCTAGATGATACTGTATATAACAGGAGAGACTCCTAGATGATACTGTATATAACAGGACACTAGACTCCTAGATGATACTGTATATAACAGGAGAGACTCCTAGATGATACTGTATATGACAGGACACTAGACTCCTAGATGATACTGTATATGACAGGACACTAGACTCCTAGATGATAGTGTATATGACAGGACACTAGACTCCTAGATGATACTGTATATAACAGGAGAGACTCCTAGATGATACTGTATATAACAGGACACTAGACTCCTAGATGATACTGTATATAACAGGAGAGACTCCTAGATGATACTGTATATGACAGGAGAGACTCCTAGATGATACTGTATATAACAGGAGAGACTCCTAGATGATACTGTATATAACAGGAGAGACTCCTAGATGATACTGTATATAACAGGACACTAGACTCCTAGATGATACTGTATATAACAGGAGAGACTCCTAGATGATACTGTATATAACAGGACACTAGACTCCTAGATGATATTGTATATGACAGGACACTAGACTCCTAGATGATACTGTATATGACAGGACACTAGACTCCTAGATGATACTGTATATGACAGGACACAAGACTCCTAGATGATACTGTATATGACAGGAGAGACTCCTAGATGATACTGTATATGACAGGAGAGACTCCTAGATGATACTGTATATAACAGGACACTAGACTCCTAGATGATACTGTATATAACAGGACACTAGACTCCTAGATGATACTGTATATGACAGGAGAGACTCCTAGATGATACTGTATATAACAGGACACTAGACTCCTAGATGATACTGTATATAACAGGACACTAGACTCCTAGATGATACTGTATATAACAGGACACTAGACTCCTAGATGATACTGTATATAACAGGAGAGACTCCTAGATGATACTGTATATAACAGGAGAGACTCCTAGATGATACTGTATATAACAGGAGAGACTCCTAGATGATACTGTATATGACAGGACACTAGACTCCTAGATGATACTGTATATAACAGGAGAGACTCCTAGATGATACTGTATATAACAGGACACTAGACTCCTAGATGATACTGTATATGACAGGACACTAGACTCCTAGATGATACTGTATATAACAGGACACTAGACTCCTAGATGATACTGTATATGACAGGACACTAGACTCCTAGATGATACTGTATATGACAGGAGAGACTCCTAGATGATACTGTATATAACAGGACACTAGACTCCTAGATGATACTGTATATAACAGGACACTAGACTCCTAGATGATACTGTATATAACAGGACACTAGACTCCTAGATGATACTGTATATAACAGGAGAGACTCCTAGATGATACTGTATATAACAGGAGAGACTCCTAGATGATACTGTATATGACAGGACACTAGACTCCTAGATGATACTGTATATAACAGGAGAGACTCCTAGATGATACTGTATATAACAGGAGAGACTCCTAGATGATACTGTATATGACAGGACACTAGACTCCTAGATGATACTGTATATAACAGGACACTAGACTCCTAGATGATACTGTATATAACAGGAGAGACTCCTAGATGATACTGTATATGACAGGACACTAGACTCCTAGATGATACTGTATATAACAGGACACTAGACTCCTAGATGATACTGTATATGACAGGACACTAGACTCCTAGATGATACTGTATATAACAGGAGAGACTCCTAGATGATACTGTATATGACAGGAGAGACTCCTAGATGATACTGTATATAACAGGACACTAGACTCCTAGATGATACTGTATATGACAGGACACTAGACTCCTAGATGATACTGTATATAACAGGACACTAGACTCCTAGATGATACTGTATATGACAGGAGAGACTCCTAGATGATACTGTATATAACAGGAGAGACTCCTAGATGATACTGTATATAACAGGACACTAGACTCCTAGATGATACTGTATATGACAGGACACTAGACTCCTAGATGATACTGTATATGACAGGACACTAGACTCCTAGATGATACTGTATATAACAGGAGAGACTCCTAGATGATACTGTATATAACAGGAGAGACTCCTAGATGATACTGTATATGACAGGACACTAGACTCCTAGATGATACTGTATATAACAGGAGAGACTCCTAGATGATACTGTATATGACAGGACACTAGACTCCTAGATGATACTGTATATAACAGGAGAGACTCCTAGATGATATTGTATATGACAGGACACTAGACTCCTAGATGATACTGTATATAACAGGACACTAGACTCCTAGATGATACTGTATATGACAGGACACTAGACTCCTAGATGATACTGTATATGACAGGACACTAGACTCCTAGATGATACTGTATATGACAGGACACTAGACTCCTAGATGATACTGTATATGACAGGACACTAGACTCCTAGATGATACTGTATATGACAGGACACTAGACTCCTAGATGATACTGTATATGACAGGACACTAGACTCCTAGATGATACTGTATATGACAGGACACTAGACTCCTAGATGATACTGTATATAACAGGACACTAGACTCCTAGATGATACTGTATATGACAGGACACTAGACTCCTAGATGATACTGTATATGACAGGACACTAGACTCCTAGATGATACTGTATATAACAGGACACTAGACTTCTAGATGATACTGTATATGACAGGACACTAGACTCCTAGATGATACTGTATATGACAGGACACTAGACTCCTAGATGATACTGTATATGACAGGACACTAGACTCCTAGATGATACTGTATATGACAGGACACTAGACTCCTAGATGATACTGTATATGACAGGACACTAGACTCCTAGATGATACTGTATATGACAGGACACTAGACTCCTAGATGATACTGTATATGACAGGACACTAGACTCCTAGATGATACTGTATATAACAGGACACTAGACTCCTAGATGATACTGTATATGACAGGACACTAGACTCCTAGATGATACTGTATATGACAGGACACTAGACTCCTAGATGATACTGTATATAACAGGAGAGACTCCTAGATGATACTGTTAATAACAGGAGAGACTCCTAGATGATACTGTATATGACAGGACACTAGACTCCTAGATGATACTGTATATAACAGGAGAGACTCCTAGATGATATTGTATATGACAGGACACTAGACTCCTAGATGATACTGTATATGACAGGACACTAGACTCCTAGATGATACTGTATATGACAGGACACTAGACTCCTAGATGATACTGTATATGACAGGACACTAGACTCCTAGATGATACTGTATATAACAGGAGAGACTCCTAGATGATATTGTATATGACAGGACACTAGACTCCTAGATGATACTGTATATGACAGGACACTAGACTCCTAGATGATACTGTATATGACAGGACACTAGACTCCTAGATGATACTGTATATGACAGGACACTAGACTCCTAGATGATACTGTATATGACAGGAGAGACTCCTAGATGATACTGTATATAACAGGACACTAGACTCCTAGATGATACTGTATATAACAGGAGAGACTCCTAGATGATACTGTATATGACAGGAGAGACTCCTAGATGATACTGTATATAACAGGAGAGACTCCTAGATGATACTGTATATGACAGGACACTAGACTCCTAGATGATACTGTATATAACAGGAGAGACTCCTAGATGATACTGTATATGACAGGAGAGACTCCTAGATGATACTGTATATAACAGGAGAGACTCCTAGATGATACTGTATATGACAGGACACTAGACTCCTAGATGATACTGTATATGACAGGACACTAGACTCCTAGATGATACTGTATATGACAGGAGAGACTCCTAGATGATACTGTATATAACAGGACACTAGACTCCTAGATGATACTGTATATGACAGGACACTAGACTCCTAGATGATACTGTATGACAGGAGAGACTCCTAGATGATACTGTATATAACAGGAGAGACTCCTAGATGATACTGTATATGACAGGACACTAGACTCCTAGATGATACTGTATATAACAGGACACTAGACTCCTAGATGATACTGTATATAACAGGAGAGACTCCTAGATGATACTGTATATAACAGGAGAGACTCCTAGATGATACTGTATATAACAGGACACTAGACTCCTAGATGATACTGTATATGACAGGAGAGACTCCTAGATGATACTGTATATGACAGGACACTAGACTCCTAGATGATACTGTATATGACAGGACACTAGACTCCTAGATGATACTGTATATGACAGGACACTAGACTCCTAGATGATACTGTATATAACAGGACACTAGACTCCTAGATGATACTGTATATAACAGGAGAGACTCCTAGATGATACTGTATATGACAGGACACTAGACTCCTAGATGATACTGTATATAACAGGACACTAGACTCCTAGATGATACTGTATATGACAGGAGAGACTCCTAGATGATACTGTATATAACAGGAGAGACTCCTAGATGATACTGTATATGACAGGACACTAGACTCCTAGATGATACTGTATATGACAGGACACTAGACTCCTAGATGATACTGTATATGACAGGACACTAGACTCCTAGATGATACTGTATATAACAGGACACTAGACACCTAGATGATACTGTATATGACAGGAGAGACTCCTAGATGATACTGTATATGACAGGAGAACAGTAGACATATGACAGGAGAGGACACTAGACGAAGGAATGAAAATGTGTTGCCTCAATACAGAACGTTTGCCTACAGTACAGAAACAGACTGTTGTGCTATTTATCGAGTAACGTGTCGTATTCATTAGTCTGACATTGTTTTGTGTGTCAAAAGAGAAGGAGAGGTTGTTTGACTAATGACTGAGGTCTTCGTAATGTTACCTGGTGTTTGAAAGGTCTCCCCCTGTCGATGCCTTGTGCTCTGCCAACCTCTTCTCTGCAGCCTGCGCTCTCTGCGGGCGGACATTTTGACAGTCAAGCCGCTCGTTTTTGAAACAAGTTGAACAATTGATGTACGGCATAAAAAACGGATCTGTTTCCATACCTTCTCTCGATCGCTTAAGGAGGCAAATCTTTTCTTCTCCTCGGCCTCCATCTCTAGTTTCTTCCTCTGTTCTCTCTGTTCTTTCTCCCTCGTTTTCTTTGCTGCTTTCTGGGCCTTTTTCTTCTCCGTCTTCTTGGACTCCAACTCGGCCGTCAGCGGCCCAGGAACCTTAAGGGAATAGAGCCGACGTTAAGATGTATATACGTACACCGCTGTGTCACAAAGTGCTAAAAAAATGTCTATGTACATCTTTGGAAAACGAAACAATCATAGTTTTATTAAATGGTATTTCGTGTGCTTGAAATGTGTCCTTTGCTCATCATGTGAAAATAGCCCACGTTACCTCTCTGTCTCGCTAACTCCTAGACAACAGAATACCCATTGATTTATTCCATTTGACAGAAAGTGGACTTTAACTGGTTGTTTATGCCTAAACATAAGTGGGTGTACAAGATTACACTTCACAGCTTGATCACAAAGTACTGTACATCTTTGGACAACCGATTGCTCGTTTGTCGTTGTTCCGCCCTGCTCGACAGAAAGTGCTCCTCGGTTTAAATGTGACTGCCTACTGTACGTAACCAATGGGACAACAAGCTCACCAGAGCCTTGCTGTAGTTGTATTTGTCAGGGTGATCAGCCATGTACTTCCTGAACATGTTCCTCGTGTCCTTGTCAGGAGCAACGATGTAAGGCGTCTGGCCTGTCTGATCTCTGTGGACACAAAGCAACAACCTCTCTGTTAATAATAACACATAAACAGCTTCTTATAATAATACATACAATTTATGTGCTTTTCATTTAAAAGACAATCATTTTCTTACAACATACATACATATACAGTACCAGTCAAAAGTTTAGACATCTACTCATTCTAGGGTTGTTTTTTTTATTTTATTAATTTTATCCCATTTTCTCCCCAATTTTCGTGGTATCCAATCGCTAGTAATTACTATCTTGTCTCATCGCTACAACTCCCGTACGGGCTCGGGAGAGACGAAGGTCGAAAGCCACGCGTCCTCCGAAGCACAACCCAACCAAGCCGCAAGCCGCACTGCTTCTTAACACAGCGCGCCTCCAACCCGGAAGCCAGCCGCACCAATGTGTCGGAGGAAACACCGTGTACCTGGCCCCCTTGGCTGGCGCGCACTGCGCCCGGCCCGCCACAGGAGTCGCTGGAGCGCGATGAGACAAGGATATCCCTACCGGCCAAACCCTCCCTACCCCGGACGACGCTATGCCAATTGTGCGTCGCCCCGCGGACCTCCTGGTCGCGGCCGGCTGCGACAGAGCCTGGGCGCGAACCCAGAGACTCTGGTGGCGTAGCTAGCACTGCGATGCAGTGCACTGCGCCACCCGGGAGGCCCGGTTTTTCTTTATTTTAACTATTTTCTACATTGTAGAATAATAGTGAAGACATCAAAACTATGAAATAACACATATGGAATCATGTAGTAACCAACAAAGTGGCAAATAAATCTAAATATATTTTTTATTTGAGATTCTTCAAAGTAGCCACCCTCTGCCTTGATGACAGCTTTGCACCCTCTTAGCATTCTCTCAACCAGCTTCATGAGGTAGTCACCTGGAATGCATTTCAATTAACAGTTGTGCCTTGTTAAAAGTAAATGTGTTTGTGCCAATCAGTTGTGTTGTGTCAAGGTAGCGTCGGTATACAGTAACAAGTAACAGACACATCTCATCATCAACTGTTCAGAGGAGACTGCGTGAAATCAGGCCTTCATGGCCAAATTGCTGCAAAGAAACCACTACTAAAGGACACCAATAAGAAGAAGAGACTTGCTTGGGCCAAGAAACACGAGCAATGAACATTAGACCGGTGGAAATTTGCCCTTTGGTCTGATGAGTACAAATTTGTGATTTTTGGTTCCAACTGCCTGTCACTTCTGTTGCTGATAATTAATCTATTTTCTGCCGATTGTGGCGCAGTGATGTTGTCTGTGAAGGAAAACTACAGCTGCACGTCCCTGATCACCGTATTGAAGAGAAAAAACATGATTGACTTCCATTATAAAATGTGACCCCCTGTCAATTACACCGCTTTCTCCCATTGTGCTACGTCCAAACACGTGACTCTGTTCTGGCGAACTATGGTAAAACTTCATCATGTGACAGGTGACATGAAGAACGCGATCGGCTTTGTCTCCTAATGTATTGCACAAGTTGACTCCAGGTATTAACTTAAAAAGCAGATATAAATATTAAAATGTATTTTAAAGCCATCCCATGGTTATTTCCAAATACCCCGGTATACATATTACGGTATACCCCCTCAAGCCTAAAATAGACATATATATGGTTCATACTTGCATGCCGGGTCGCTGCCTGCATCCATCAACAGCTTGGCCACTCCTTTCTGTCCTGCTGCTGAGGCCACATGGAGCAGAGTGAAGCCTGAGGAGTCTATGGGCTGGTTGAGTAGGGCTAGTGGACTCAGGGCTGCAGGGACCTGGGCTGCAGGGGCCTGGGCTGCAGGGGCCTGGGCTGCAGGGGCCTGGGCTGCAGGGTTCAGGGCTGCAGGGTTCAGGGCTGCAGGGGCCTGGGCTGCAGGGGCCAGGGCTGCAGGGGCCTGGGCTGCAGGGGCCTGGGCTGCAGGGTTCAGGGCTGCAGGGTTCAGGGCTGCAGGGGCCTGGGCTGCAGGGGCCAGGGCTGCAGGGTTCAGGGCTGCAGGGGCCTGGGCTGCAGGGGCCAGGGCTGCAGGGGCCAGGGCTGCAGGGGCCTGGGCTGCAGGGGCCTGGGCTGCAGGGTTCAGGGCTGCAGGGTTCAGGGCTGCAGGGGCCTGGGCTGCAGGGTTCAGGGCTGCAGGGTTCAGGGCTGCAGGGGCCTGGGCTGCAGGGGCCAGGGCTGCAGGGGCCTGGGCTGCAGGGACCTGGGCTGCAGGGGCCTGGGCTGCAGGGGCCAGGGCTGCAGGGGCCTGGGCTGCAGGGACCTGGGCTGCAGGGGCCTGGGCTGCAGGGGCCTGGGCTGCAGGGTTCAGGGCTGCAGGGTTCAGGGCTGCAGGGTTCAGGGCTGCAGGGGCCAGGGCTACAGGGGCCTGGGAAGAGCAGCTCTCCTCCACCTCTCCCTGATTCTTCTCTCCCTCTGGCTTTGCACCCTGCTCCTCCCTCTGTCCATCCTGGTCCCCCTCCTCTCCACCCTGCTCTCCCCTCCTCACTGGTAACAGTCTGATGAGGGTGTCCAGGTCTCCAGTCTTACAGGCGGTGTAGAGAGCATCCCTCAGGCCATAGTCCCAGGACTCATCAGGCTCCTCTGAGAAGATGCAGAGAAGATACTGTTGTATACAACAAACACAGACAGGCAGACAAAAAAATGGCAGACAAAAAGGGCAGACAGACCGGCAGGCAGACAGACAGACAGACAGATAGACAGACAGATAGACAGACAGACAGATAGACAGACAGACAGATAGACAGACCGGCAGGCAGACAGACAGACAGACAGATAGACAGACCGGCAGGCAGACAGACAGACAGACAGATAGACAGACCGGCAGGCAGGCAGACAGACCGGTAGGCAGGCAGGCAGGCACACCGACCGACAGACAGACCGACAGACTGGCAGGCAGACCGACAGGCAGACTGGCAGACAGACCGGCAGGCAGACCGACAGGCAGACCGGCAGACAGACTGGCAGGCAGACCGACAGGCAGACAGACTGGCAGGCAGACCGACAGACTGGCAGGCAGACCGACAGGCAGACCGGCAGACAGACCGACAGGCAGACCGGCAGACAGACTGGCAGACAGACTGGCAGGCAGACCGACAGGCAGACCGGCAGACAGACCGACAGGCAGACTGGCAGACAGACCGACAGACAGACTGGCAGGCAGACCGACAGGCAGACTGGCAGGCAGACCGACAGGCAGACCGGCAGGCAGACCGACAGACTGGCAGGCAGACCGACAGGCAGACTGGCAGACAGACCGGCAGGCAGACCGACAGGCAGACCGGCAGACAGACCGGCAGACAGACCGACCGACAGAGTTAGGTTAAGACCTCACCCTCTTCATGTTGTATCGTCTTCTTCCCCTTGGGTTTCCTCCTCTCCTGGTTCTTCTCTCCTCCTCTCTCCTGGTTCTTCTCTCCTCCTCTCCCCTGGTTCTTCTCTCCTCCTCTCTCCTGGTTCTTCTCTCCTCCTCTCCCCTGGTTCTTCTCTCCTCCTCTCCCCTGGTTCTTCTCTCCTCCTCTCTCCTGGTTCTTCTCTCCTCCTCTCCCCTGGTTCTTCTCTCCTCCTCTCTCCTGGTTCTTCTCTCCTCCTCTCCCCTGGTTCTTCTCTCCTCCTCTCTCCTGGTTCTTCTCTCCTCCTCTCTCCTGGTTCTTCTCTCCTCCTCTCTCCTGGTTCTTCTCTCCTCCTCTCCCCTGGTTCTTCTCTCCTCCTCTCCCCTGGTTCTTCTCTCCTCCTCTCTCCTGGTTCTTCTCTCCTCCTCTCCCCTGGTTCTTCTCTCCTCCTCTCCCCTGGTTCTTCTCTCCTCCTCTCTCCTGGTTCTTCTCTCCTCCTCTCTCCTGGTTAGTGTCTTCAGCAGCAGCAGGGGACCCCACAGCTTCCCTGTTACTTAGACCTGAACACAGAAATAACTGTTTTTGCAGCGTTTGAAAGATTATCAAGTGATAGAAAGTCCTGTTGTAGAAATTCTATGAATTAAACTGAGATATCCTAAACATCACCCTATTCCCTATAGGCCCTGGTCAGCAGCCTAACTCTACAGACCCCAGCCCGTCTCCCTCACCTCTGTCCTCTGTTCTGCGTCTCTCCTTCCTCTTCTTCCTCCTGGCAGGGTAGATCTCATACTCCCGGAGGTCCAGGGTTCCCAGAGTCACCTCCACCGTCTCCAGCTCCAGCTCCTCTCCTGAACTCTCCTCCTCCTCCACTAGGGGTGCTGTTGTCTCCTGGTAAGGTTCTGGCTGAGCCACAGGTGTACGTGCCTTCTTCCATACTTTGTTTGAGGGACTCAGGATGTCAGAGATGTCAGTGTCTTTACCTGTGGTTTGGAAAAGATGAGTAAATTAACAACATATTGTCAGCCTTTCTCAGTATTGAAGCTCAGGAATGTCCACATATACAGTGCATTCGGAAATTACTCAGACCCCTTGACTTTTTCCACATTTTGTTACGTTACAGCCTTATTCTAAAATGTATTAAATAGTTTTTTCCTCATCAATCTACACACAATACCCCATGATGACATCACAATACCCCATAATGACATCACAATACCCCATAATGACATCACAATACCCCATAATGACATCACAATACCCCATGATGACATCACAATACCCCATAATGACATCACAATACCCCATAATGACATCACAATACCCCATAATGACAAAGGAATAACAGGTTTTAGAATTTGTTGCAAATGTATTAAAAATAAAAAACTGAAATATCACATTTCTATAAGTATTCAGACCCTTTAGTCAGTACTTTGTTGAAGCACCTTTGGCAGCGATTACAGCATTGAGTCTTCTTGGGTATGATACTACAAGCTTGACCTGTATTTGGGGAGTTTCTCCCATTCTTCTCTGCAGATCCTCTCAAGCTCTGTCAGGTTGGATGGGGAGCGTCGCCACACAGCTATTTTCAGGTCTCAACAGAGATGTTCGATCAGGTTCAAGTCCGGGCTCTGGCTGAGCCACTTAAAGACATTCAGAGACTTATCCCGAAGCCACTCCTGCGTTGTCTTGGCTGTGTGCTTAGGGTCGTTGTCCTGTTGGAAGGTGAACCTTTGCCCCAGTCTGAGGTTCTGAGCGCTCTGGAGCAGGTTTTCATCAAGGATCTCTCTGTACTTTGATCCGTTCATCTTTCCCTCGATCCTGACTAGTCTCCCAGTCCCTGCTGCTGAAAAACATCCTCACAGCATGATGCTGCCACCACCATGCTTCACCGTAGGGATGGTGCCGGGTCTCCTCCAGACATGATGCTTGGCATTCAGGCCAAAGAGGTCTCATGGTCTGAGAGGCCTTTAGTTGCCTTTTGGCAAACTCCAAGCAGGCTGTCATGTTCCTTTTACTGAGGAGTGGCATCCGTCTGGCCACTCTACCATAAAGGCCTGATTGGTGGCGTCCTGCAGAGATGGTTGTCCTTCTGGAAGGTTCTCCCATCTCCACAGAGGAACTCTGGAGCTCTTTATGTAGACAGGTGTGTGTCTTTCCAAATCATGTCCAATCAATTGAATTTACCACAGGTGGACTCCAATAATCAAGTTGTAGAAACATCTCAAGGAGGATCAATGGAAACAGGATGCCACATGAGCTCAATGTAGAGTCTCATAGCAAAGGCTCTGATAATGTAAAAACCTGTTTTCACTTTGTCATTATGGAGTATTGTGTGTAGATTGAAGAACAAAATGTGGGAAAAAGGGGTCTGAATACTTTCAGAAAGCAATGTACAGGCAGACTGATTAAGCCCTAGACTGAAAACTGCTTTTCAATGGAGAATCTAGATTTTAATACTAAGCTTAAAGTATTTTGTATGACTCGTACCATATACATTTAGAGTGGAGAGGACATCGTGGACTCTCTTAATCTCTCTGAAGGTGGCTCTGCGTGTGGGGAAGGGCAATGTTCTGATCCGGGGGTCCTTCTTCACCAGCGGAGCTGCTTTACCCCCCAAGAACATGGTTTTATTATGACTGGGTGCACGCAGGAAGATGGCACTGGCTTCAGTCAGGTGGTCAGACCAGCTCTCCAGCAGGTCCTGGATCTCCTGCAAGCAGAGGATTAGATCAAATATAACCAACAACATTAAAAAGGTGCAAGCAGCCATTAAACACACCAGAAGAAATCCACTATTTCGAGCTGTTAGACGATGGCGAGAGTTTACCCACGATGTTGCACAATGATTTAAGTCAATAAGTCATCGTTTGTGAAATCAAAAATATTTGGGCTTGAAAGTGGCAGATCCGAACGGCCTACTTCACGCAAATCATTGTGAATGCATTTCCTAAGTAAACATTATTTTTCAGGTTTAATTTGACTGTTACCATCCACCTGGCATTGTTTATTAATAAGAAACAGCTGTATTCCTCTTTATGACCGAGAAGACCAAACAGTCTTGTGTCCGCCTGGGGTCACGGAACTAATTAAAACAGGAGGTGCAAACTTATCCATCATGTCTCAATTATGTCTCATGTCTCAATTATTGCGCTGTATTAAAAATGTATATATCTGACCAATCCTGACCAATTGTTGCGCTAGTCTGTATTAAATAGTATATATCTGACCAATCCTGACCAATTGTTGCGCTAGTCTGTATTAAAAATGTATATATCTGACCAATCCTTGTTCATAGTCCAGGGGGGGGGGGGGGGTTCTACTAAACTAAATGGAATTGTTTTAATCACGGATCATTGAGCTATTCGATTTAGAATGTTAGGACCCTTCTAGGTATAAAAATATATATATATATATATACATTTTAGGGATTAAACATTGAATTTACTGCTATTAGAGCATATTAACGCATTGAATAACACATTCTTACATGGAAAAACAGATAGTAAAAAAACAAATAAAGTTTTAAATGTCTGTCCTAAATCTAAGTGATACAAGAAAGATCAGGAATTTATATATTTTTTACCTATACATAACCTTTTTTTGTGGGCACTAAACTACTTAACATTTAAAATACAAATTCAGAAAGTATTCACACCCCTTGACACCCCCAGATTGCTGAATACTTTCCAAAGGCACTGGAAGTAGTAGAGTTGTCACCATACGATACCAGGCCAAGTATCACCATTCCAACATTTTACTAACGATACCAGGCCAAGTATCACCATTCCAACATTTTACTAACGATACCAGGCCAAGTATCACCATTCCACCATTTTACTAACGATACCAGGCCAAGTATCACCATACCAACATTTTACTAACGATACCAGGCCAAGTATCACCATACCACCATTTTACTAACGATACCAGGCCAAGTATCACCATTCCAACATTTTACTAACGATACCAGGCCAAGTATCACCGTACCAACATTTTACTAACGATACCAGGCCAAGTATCACCATTCCAACATTTTACTAACGATACCAGGCCAAGTATCACGGTACCAACATTTTACTAACGATACCAGGCCAAGTATCACCGTACCAACATTTTACTAACGATACGATACCAGGCCAAGTATCACCGTACCAACATTTTACTAACGATACGATACCAGGCCAAGTATCACCGTACCAACATTTTACTAACGATACCAGGCCAAGTATCACCATTCCAACATTTTACTAACGATACCAGGCCAAGTATCACCATTCCAACATTTTACTAACGATACGATACCAGGCCAAGTATCACCATTCCAACATTTTACTAACGATACCAGGCCAAGTATCACCATTCCAACATTTTACTAACGATACGATACCAGGCCAAGTATCACCATTCCAACATTTTACTAACGATACCAGGCTAAGTATCACCATTCCAACATTTTACTAACGATACGATACCAGGCCAAGTATCACCATTCCAACAATTTACTAATGATACCAGGCCAAGTATCCCCATTCCAACATTTTACTAACGATACCAGGCCAAGTATCACCGTACCAACATTTTACTAACGATACCAGGCCAAGTATCACCATTCCAACATTTTACTAACGATACCAGGCCAAGTATCACGGTACCAACATTTTACTAACGATACCAGGCCAAGTATCACCATACCAACATTTTACTAACGATACCAGGCCAAGTATCACCGTACCAACATTTTACTAACGATACGATACCAGACCAAGTATCACCATTCCAACATTTTACTAACGATACCAGGCCAAGTATCACCATTCCAACATTTTACTAACGATACGATACCAGGCCAAGTATCACCATTCCAACATTTTACTAACGATACCAGGCCAAGTATCACCATTCCAACATTTTACTAATGATACCAGGCCAAGTATCACCATTCCAACATTTTACTAACGATACCAGGCCAAGTATCACCATTCCAACATTTTACTAACGATACCAGGCCAAGTATCACCATTCCAACATTTTACTAACGATACCAGGCCAAGTATCACCGTACCAACATTTTACTAACGATACCAGGCCAAGTATCACCATTCCAACATTTTACTAACGATACCAGGCCAAGTATCACCATTCCAACATTTTACTAACGATACCAGGCCAAGTATCAACATACCAACATTTTACTAACGATACCAGGCCAAGTATCACCGTACCAACATTTTACTAACGATACCAGGCCAAGTATCACCGTACCAACATTTTACTAACGATACCAGGCCAAGTATCCCCATACCAACATTTTACTAACGATACGATACCAGGCCAAGTATCCCCATACCAACATTTTACTAACGATACGATACCAGGCCAAGTATCAACATACCAACATTTTACTAACGATACCAGGCCAAGTATCAACATACCAACATTTTACTAACGATACGATACCAGGCCAAGTATCACCATACCAACATTTTACTAACGATACCAGGCCAAGTATCACCATACCAACATTTTACTAACAATACCAGGCCAAGTATCACCATTCCAACATTTTACTAACGATACCAGGCCAAGTATCACCATTCCAACATTTTACTAACGATACCAGGCCAAGTATCAACATACCAACATTTTACTAACGATACCAGGCCAAGTATCACCATTCCAACATTTTACTAACGATACCAGGCCAAGTATCACCGTACCAACATTTTACTAACGATACCAGGCCAAGTATCACCATTCCAACATTTTACTAACGATACCAGGCCAAGTATCACCATTCCAACATTTTACTAACGATACCAGGCCAAGTATCAACATACCAACATTTTACTAACGATACCAGGCCAAGTATCACCGTACCAACATTTTACTAACGATACCAGGCCAAGTATCACCGTACCAACATTTTACTAACGATACCAGGCCAAGTATCCCCATACCAACATTTTACTAACGATACGATACCAGGCCAAGTATCCCCATACCAACATTTTACTAACGATACGATACCAGGCCAAGTATCAACATACCAACATT
This sequence comes from Salvelinus fontinalis, assembly GCF_029448725.1. Classification (NCBI taxonomy): domain Eukaryota; kingdom Metazoa; phylum Chordata; class Actinopteri; order Salmoniformes; family Salmonidae; genus Salvelinus; species Salvelinus fontinalis. Next base: position 49,317,414 of record NC_074683.1, on the reverse strand, counting down.
TTACTAACGATACCAGGCCAAGTATCAACATACCAACATTTTACTAACGATACGATACCAGGCCAAGTATCACCATACCAACATTTTACTAACGATACCAGGCCAAGTATCACCATACCAACATTTTACTAACAATACCAGGCCAAGTATCACCATTCCAACATTTTACTAACGATACCAGGCCAAGTATCACCATTCCAACATTTTACTAACGATACCAGGCCAAGTATCAACATACCAACATTTTACTAACGATACCAGGCCAAGTATCAACATACCAACATTTTACTAACGATACCAGGCCAAGTATCACCATTCCAACATTTTACTAACGATACGATACCAGGCCAAGTATCACCATATCAACATTTTTACTAGAGAAGATATTTTAACTTCTAGTAGTTCTGGCTAATCAGAGGAAAACCATAAGGTGCTCTCTTGGTTAGTCCCATCAGAATAAGAGTAGTTGTGTTGCCTTGACTAGTGCAGCCTCGTTGTACCGCCTCAGGGCAGCTCCGGCTGATTTCGGGGCATGGCTGCTGTTCTTAGCATCTCTCAGGCCCTGGGAAGTCCCCCGCTTGGCTCTCACAGTGTACCGGTGGAACGTCTTGTGCTGCAACACGTCTCTCCTGGAACAGAGATGGGAGAGATGAGTCCATCTTTTAGTACCGAGAGGGAGACTTACAGTTCATTCAGAAAGTATTCAGGCCCCTTGACCTTTTCCACATTTTGTTACGTTACAGCCTTATTCTAAAATGGATTCAATGTTTTTTTTCTTCCCTTCTGACCAATCTACACACAATATGCTGCAGAAATGTTTTGGTACCCTTCCCCAGATCTGTGCCTCCACACAATCCTGTCTCGGAGCTCTACGGACAATTCCTTCGACCTCATAGCTTGGTTTCTGCTCTGATATGCACTGTCAACTGTAGGATCTTATATAGACAGGTGTGTGTCTTTCCAAATCATGTCCAATCAATTGAATTTACCACAAGTGGACTCCAATCAAGTTGTAGAAACATCTCAAGGATGATCAATGGAAACAGGATGCACCTGAGCTCAATTTACAGTCTCATAGCAACGGGTCTGAATACTTGTGTAAATTAGATGTTTTATTTAAATATACATTACTACCCAGGGCACAACCCCCTACCTACCAGGGCACTACCCCCTACCTACCCAGGGCACTACCCCCTGCCTACCCAGGGCACTATCCCCTGCCTACCCAGGGCACTATCCCCTGCCTACCCAGGGCACTACCCCCTGCCTACCCAGGGCACTACCCCCTGCCTACCCAGGGCACTACCCCCTGCCTACCCAGGGCACTACCCCCTGCCTACCCAGGGCACTACCCCCTGCCTACCCAGGGCACTACCCCCTGCCTACCCAGGGCACTACCCCCTGCCTACCCAGGGCACTACCCCCTGCCTACCCAGGGCACTACCCCCTGCCTACCCAGGGCACTACCCCCTGCCTACCCAGGGCACTACCCCCTGCCTACCCAGGGCACTACCCCCTACCTACCCAGGGCACTACCCCCTACCTACCCAGGGCACTACCCCCTACCTACCCAGGGCACTACCCCCTACCTACCCAGGGCACTACCCCCTACCTACCCAGGGCACTACCCCCTACCTACCCAGGGCACTACCCCCTGCCTACCCAGGGCACTACCCCCTGCCTACCCAGGGCACTACCCCCTGCCTACCCAGGGCACTACCCCCTGCCTACCCAGGGCACTACCCCCTGCCTACCCAGGGCACTACCCCCTGCCTACCCAGGGCACTACCCCCTGCCTACCCAGGGCACTACCCCCTGCCTACCCAGGGCACTACCCCCTGCCTACCCAGGGCACTACCCCCTGCCTACCCAGGGCACTACCCCCTGCCTACCCAGGGCACTACCCCCTGCCTACCCAGGGCACTACCCCCTGCCTACCCAGGGCACTACCCCCTGCCTACCCAGGGCACTACCCCCTGCCTACCCAGGGCACTACCCCCTGCCTACCCAGGGCACTACCCCCTGCCTACCCAGGGCACTACCCCCTGCCTACCCAGGGCACTACCCCCTGCCTACCCAGGGCACTACCCCCTGCCTACCCAGGGCACTATCCCCTACCTACCCAGGGCACTATCCCCTACCTACCCAGGGCACTATCCCCTACCTACCCAGGGCACTACCCCCTACCTACCCAGGGCACTACCCCCTACCTACCCAGGGCACTACCCCCTACCTACCCAGGGCACTACCCCCTACCTACCCAGGGCACTACCCCCTACCTACCCAGGGCACTACCCCCTACCTACCCAGGGCACTATCCCCTACCTACCCAGGGCACTATCCCCTACCTACCCAGGGCACTATCCCCTACCTACCCAGGGCACTATCCCCTACCTACCCAGGGCACTATCCCCTACCTACCCAGGGCACTACCCCCTACCTACCCAGGGCACTACCCCCTACCTACCCAGGGCACTACCCCCTACCTACCCAGGGCACTACCCCCTACCTACCCAGGGCACTACCCCCTACCTACCCAGGGCACTACCCCCTACCTACCCAAGGCACTACCCCCTACCTACCCAGGGCACTACCCCCTACAAAAGGACACTACTTTATACCTGACCACTACAGAGCACCATTTAGAGAATATGGTACCATTTGAGATCACTATGGCGATAGAGAATATGGTACCATTTGAGATCACTATAGCGATAGAGAATATGGTACCATTTGAGATCACTATGGTGATAGAGAATACGGTACCATTTGAGATCACTATAGCGATAGAGAATATGGTACCATTTGAGATCACTATGGCGATAGAGAATACGGTACCATTTGAGATCACTATGGCGATAGAGAATATGGGACCATTTGAGATCACTATGGCGATAGAGAATATGGTACCGTTTGAGATCACTATGGCGATAGAGAATATGGGACCATTTGAGATCACTATGGCGATAGAGAATATGGGACCGTTTGAGATCACTATAGCGATAGAGAATACGGTACCGTTTGAGATCACTATGGCGATAGAGAATAGGAAGCCACTGACCCTTGAAATACAGCTCCAGCGAAGTGTCCACCACCTGCCATCAGAATGACCCACATAGTCTTGTCACTGAGACTTTGTAGAGAGGCCACCAGGTCTTCCTCTATGGCAGACTGAAATGCATATCGTCTTGTTAACGAGATTGTAGAGATAGCAGCATGTCAAATCAAATCTTATTGGTCACATACACATATTTAGCAGATGTTATTGGTCACATGGTTAGCAGATGTTATTGGTCACATACACATATTTAGCAGATGTTATTGGTCACATATTTAGCAGATGTTATTGGTCACATACACATATTTAGCAGATGTTATTGGTCACATACACATATTTAGCAGATCTTATTGGTCACATGGTTAACAGATGTTATTGGTCACATACACATATTTAGCAGATGTTATTGGTCACATATTTAGCAGATGTTATTGGTCACATACACATATTTAGCAGATGTTATTGGTCACATACACATATTTAGCAGATGTTATTGGTCACATACACATATTTAGCAGATGTTATTGGTCACATATTTAGCAGATGTTATTGGTCACATACACATATTTAGCAGATGTTATTGGTCACATGGTTAACAGATCTTATTGGTCACATACACATATTTAGCAGATGTTATTGGTCACATACACATATTTAGCAGATGTTATTGGTCACATACACATATTTAGCAGATGTTATTGGTCACATACACATATTTAGCAGATGTTATTGGTCACATATTTAGCAGATGTTATTGGTCACATACACATATTTAGCAGATGTTATTGGTCACATGGTTAACAGATCTTATTGGTCACATACACATATTTAGCAGATGTTATTGGTCACATACACATATTTAGCAGATGTTATTGGTCACATACACATATTTAGCAGATGTTATTGGTCACATACACATATTTAGCAGATGTTATTGGTCACATACACATATTTAGCAGATGTTATTGGTCACATACACATATTTAGCAGATGTTATTGGTCACATACACATATTTAGCAGATGTTATTGGTCACATACACATATTTAGCAGATGTTATTGGTCACATACACATATTTAGCAGATGTTATTGGTCACATATTTAGCAGATGTTATTGGTCACATACACATATTTAGCAGATGTTATTGGTCACATATTTAGCAGATGTTATTGGTCACATACACATATTTAGCAGATGTTATTGGTCACATATTTAGCAGATGTTATTGGTCACATACACATATTTAGCAGATGTTATTGGTCACATGGTTAACAGATGTTATTGGTCACATACACATATTTAGCAGATGTTATTGGTCACATGGTTAACAGATGTTATTGGTCACATACACATATTTAGCAGATGTTATTGGTCACATGGTTAACAGATGTTATTGGTCACATACACATATTTAGCAGATGTTATTGGTCACATACACATATTTAGCAGATGTTATTGGTCACATACACATATTTAGCAGATGTTATTGTGGGTGTAGTGAAATGCTTGTGTTTCTAGCTCCAACAGTGCAGTAATATCTAAATAAGAAACACAAAAAACACGTAATACTGCAAAGTCTGCAAGCAGAGCTGTCATGTCTTAGGAGCTACAAGCAGAGCTGTCATGTCTTAAGAGCTACAAGCAGAGCTGTCATGTCTTAGGAGCTACAAGCAGAGCTGTCATGTCTTAGGAGCTACAAGCAGAGCTGTCATGTCTTAGGAGCTACAAGCAGAGCTGTCATGTCTTAGGAGCTACAAGCAGAGCTGTCATGTCTTAGGAGCTACAAGCAGAGCTGTCATGTCTTAGGAGCTACAAGCAGAGCTGTCATGTCTTAGGAGCTACAAGCAGAGCTGTCATGTCTTAGGAGCTACAAGCAGAGCTGTACATGTCTTAGGAGCTACAAGCAGAGCTGTCATGTCTTAGGAGCTACAAGCAGAGCTGTCATGTCTTAGGAGCTACAAGCAGAGCTGTACATGTCTTAGGAGCTACAAGCAGAGCTGTCATGTCTTAGGAGCTACAAGCAGAGCTGTCATGTCTTAGGAGCTACAAGCAGAGCTGTCATGTCTGTCATGTCTTAGGAGCTACAAGCAGAGCTGTCATGTCTTAGGAGCTACAAGCAGAGCTGTCATGTCTGTCATGTCTTAGGAGCTACAAGCAGAGCTGTCATGTCTTAGGAGCTACAAGCAGAGCTGTCATGTCTTAGGAGCTACAAGCAGAGCTGTCATGTCTTAGGAGCTACAAGCAGAGCTGTCATGTCTGTCATGTCTTAGGAGCTACAAGCAGAGCTGTCATGTCTGTCATGTCTTAGGAGCTACAAGCAGAGCTGTCATGTCTTAGGAGCTACAAGCAGAGCTGTCATGTCTTAGGAGCTACAAGCAGAGCTGTCATGTCTGTCATGTCTTAGGAGCTACAAGCAGAGCTGTCATGTCTTAGGAGCTACAAGCAGAGCTGTCATGTCTTAGGCGCTACAAGCAGAGCTGTCATGTCTTAGGAGCTGCAAGCAGAGCTGTCATGTCTGTCATGTCTTAGGAGCTACAAGCAGAGCTGTCATGTCTTAGGAGCTACAAGCAGAGCTGTCATGTCTTAGGAGCTACAAGCAGAGCTGTCATGTCTTAGGCGCTACAAGCAGAGCTGTCATGTCTTAGGAGCTACAAGCAGAGCTGTCATGTCTTAGGAGCTACAAGCAGAGCTGTCATGTCTTAGGAGCTACAAGCAGAGCTGTCATGTCTGTCATGTCTTAGGAGCTACAAGCAGAGCTGTCATGTCTTAGGAGCTGCAAGCAGAGCTGTCATGTCTGTCATGTCTTAGGAGCTACAAGCAGAGCTGTCATGTCTTAGGAGCTACAAGCAGAGCTGTCATGTCTTAGGAGCTACAAGCAGAGCTGTCATGTCTTAGGAGCTACAAGCAGAGCTGTCATGTCTTAGGAGCTACAAGCAGAGCTGTCATGTCTGTCATGTCTTAGGAGCTACAAGCAGAGCTGTCATGTCTTAGGAGCTGCAAGCAGAGCTGTCATGTCTGTCATGTCTTAGGAGCTACAAGCAGAGCTGTCATGTCTGTCATGTCTTAGGAGCTACAAGCAGAGCTGTCATGTCTTAGGAGCTACAAGCAGAGCTGTCATGTCTTAGGAGCTACAAACAGAGCTGTCATGTCTTAGGAGCTACAAGCAGAGCTGTCATGTCTTAGGAGCTACAAGCAGAGCTGTCATGTCTTAGGAGCTACAAGCAGAGCTGTCATGTCTTAGGAGCTACAAGCAGAGCTGTCATGTCTGTCATGTCTTAGGAGCTACAAGCAGAGCTGTCATGTCTTAGGAGCTGCAAGCAGAGCTGTCATGTCTGTCATGTCTTAGGAGCTACAAGCAGAGCTGTCATGTCTGTCATGTCTTAGGAGCTACAAGCAGAGCTGTCATGTCTTAGGAGCTACAAGCAGAGCTGTCATGTCTTAGGAGCTACAAACAGAGCTGTCATGTCTTAGGAGCTACAAGCAGAGCTGTCATGTCTTAGGAGCTACAAGCAGAGCTGTCATGTCTTAGGAGCTACAAGCAGAGCTGTCATGTCTTAGGAGCTACAAGCAGAGCTGTCATGTCTTAGGAGCTACAAGCAGAGCTGTCATGTCTTAGGAGCCATCCTACGGTCTTCCTCTGTGGCAGACTGAAATACAGAGTGGATTAAATAATGTGTGGTCCAGAAAGTTCCTTTTGACTCATCATTTGTAGAACATAATTCCAAGAGTCTTGATGATCATCCAGGTGCTTTTGGCAAACTGGAGTGAACTTTTTGGAAGACAAGGGTCTCATTATGTCTGGAGAAAACCAAACACTGCATTCCACAGTAAGCTGAAGAGCAACTGGGTCCTGCAGCAAGACAATGATCCAAAACATCAAGTCTACATGAAAATGGCTAAAAAGCAACACATGTGAAGTTTTGGAATGGCCTAGTCAAAGTCCAGATCTAATCCCAACTCAGATGTTGTGGGCAGGACCTGAAACGGCCAGTTCATGCTGGAAAACCCAGAAATGTCTCTGAGTTAAAGCAGATCTGCATGGAAGAGTGGGACAAAATTCCCCCACAGCGACGTGAGAGACTGATCAACGACTACAGGAAGTGGTTGGTTGGAGTCATTGCAGCTACAGTAAATTCCTCCACAGCGACGTGAGAGACTGATCAACGACTACAGGAAGTGGTTGGTTGGAGTCATTGCAGCTACAGGAAGTGGTTGGTTGGAGTCATTGCAGCTACAGGAAGTGGTTGGTTGGAGTCATTGCAGCTAAAGGTAGAACAACCAGTTATTGAGTGAAATGGGGGCAATTACTTTTCACACAGGGGCATTGGGTGTTGCATAGCGTTGTTTATGAAATAAATACATAATTGTTGTGTTATTTGTCCACTAAGGTTCACTTGATCTATTATCAGGTTTTGGATGAAGATTTAATCATTTAGTATCAAAAATATGTCAAAGTAGATCAAATTAGAAAAGAGGGGCAAATACTTATTCACAGCACTGTACCTCAATCATATCACATAGAACTCATTCTTCATTTAATTCTCAAGGGGAGGCTGAGTCCACAAGTCCGTCCGAGTCTCACCTTGCTCTGCAGAACACAGCGGTAGACAGCCAGGTACTGTCCCTGAGAGTTCTGGAAGACGACCCGGTTGGAGAGGCGACCGAACGACTCCTCTTCTAGACCGCCGTCGACGTCCTTCTGTAGAGGAACCGCCTCGGCGTTCTCCACGACCCAGTCACTGTCTGGTTCCTCGTCCTCCGAGTCAGAACCTGAGATGCTAGACATGTCTCCTGTGGACAGACCAAATTATTTTGTACAACTAAGAGTAGAATGAAGAAGACAAGGGCACTGCTTTTGACCAGCACTTATGGTTGAAAGTAGTGCACTATATAGGGAATAGGGTACCATTAGCACTTGTCTTTCTTCATTCTATTCCATTGTAGATACTGATTTGCTCTGTCCACAGGAGACATGTCTAGCAAAATCTAAGTTAAGATTTTTATTTGAAATTAAATTTAGTTTCAGTAGTAATGTAGAAGGTGATGGGTCGGGTCACGTTAGGTTTAAAGGTTGACTCAGTGAGATGACGTAGATGCACCAAGTCAACAGGAGTCCTGGGTCAATTCCCGTAGCTATCACCGGTGTTGTAGGGAGTCCGGTCTCCAGACCACATATTGACTGTCTCGGTGTTGCCTTGGTGTCACGCGTCAGATACATTTCTACTCGTTCTTGACTCTGTCTCGGACAGCGAGGACTCGTCATCTCTTCCCCAGACCAGCGGAGTAAAGAACTCCATTCAGTCAGCTCATAAACCCGCGTCGCCAGGCCAAATATATACACTCCTTTCATGAAGCATTAATACCTGCAGCCTTTATATCTAGCATAGACATGTTCGGGCCTACGGTGGTCAGCCTATCGGGGGCCTGCGGTGGTCAGCCTATCGGGGGCCTGCGGTGGTCAGCCTATCGGGGGCCTGCGGTGACCAACCTATCGGGGGCCTGCGGTGACCAACCTATCGGGGGCCAACCTATCGGGGGCCTACGGTGGTCAGCCTATCGGGGGCCTACGGTGGCCAGCCTATCGGGGGCCTGCGGTGGCCAGCCTATCGGGGGCCTGCGGTGGCCAGCCTATCGGGGGCCTGCGGTGGCCAGCCTATCGGGGGCCTACGGTGACCAACCTATCGGGGGCCTACGGTGACCAACCTATCGGGGGCCAACCTATCGGGGGCCTACGGTGGTCAGCCTATCGGGGGCCTACGGTGGCCAGCCTATCGGGGGCCTACGGTGGCCAACCTATCGGGGGCCTGCGGTGGCCAGCCTATCGGGGGCCTACGGTGGCCAACCTATTAATAATAATAGTGAAGACATCACCACTATGAAATAACACATATGGAATCATGTAGTAACCAAAAAAGTGTTAAACAAATCAAAATATATTTGAGATTCTTCAAAGTAGCCACTTTTTGCCTTGATGAGAGTTTAGCAAATTCTTGGCCTTCTCTCAACCAGCTAGATGGTCTGTCCGTCTCCCATGACAACCTTAACATTAAAATGGAGTATCTGATTTGGTTCTGAGTGCCCAGACGTGTGGTGACTCACCTACACCGGTCTTCCTCTCAAACTCCTCCACAGTGGCAGGTGTTTGACCAGATGGTCTGTGTCTCAGGTTGAAACGGTGCCAGTCAAGCTTGTAGTGCTCCATCTGAAAGTAAAAATCACTGACTAGTACCATCCATACTGACTAGTACCATCCATACTAACTAGTACCATCCATACTGACTAGTACCATCCATACTGACTAGTACCATACTGACTAGTACCATACTGACTAGTACCATACTGACTAGTACCATCCATACTAACTAGTACCATCCATACTAACTAGTACTATCCATACTGACTAGTACCAACCATACTGACTAGCACCATCCATACTAACTAGTACCAACCATACTGACTAGTACCATCCATACTGACTAGTACCATCCATACTGACTAGTACCAACCATACTGACTAGTACCATCCATACTGACTAGTACCAACCATACTGACTAGTACCATCCATACTGACTAGTACCAACCATACTGACTAGTACCAACCATACTGACTAGTACCATCCATACTGACTAGTACCATCCATACTGACTAGTACCAACCATACTGACTAGTACCAACCATACTGACTAGTACCAACCATACTGACCAGTACCAACCATACTGACTAGTACCAACCATACTGACTAGTACCATCCATACTGACTAGTACCATCCATACTAACTAGTACCATCCATACTGACTAGTACCATCCATACTAACTAGTACCAACCATACTGACTAGTACCATCCATACTAACTAGTACCAACCATACTGACTAGTACCATCCATACTAACTAGTACCATCCATACTAACTAGTACTATCCATACTGACTAGTACCAACCATACTGACTAGTACCATCCATACTGACTAGTACCATCCATACTGACTAGTACCATCCATACTAACTAGTACCAACCATACTGACTAGTACCATCCATACTAACTAGTACCAACCATACTGACTAGTACCATCCATACTGACTAGAACCATACTGACTAGTACCATACTAACTAGTACCATCCATACTAACTAGTACCATCCATACTAACTAGTACCATCCATACTGACTAGTATCATACTGACTAGTACCATACTGACTAGTACCATACTAACTAGTACCAACCATACTAACTAGTACCATCCATACTAACTAGTACCATCCATACTGACTAGTATCATACTGACTAGTACCATACTAACTAGTACCAACCATACTGACTAGTACCAACCATACTAACTAGTACCATCCATACTGACTAGTACCATCCATACTGACTAGTACCATACTGACTAGTACCATACTGACTAGTACCATACTGACTAGTACCATACTAACTAGTACCAATCATACTGACTAGTATCAACCATACTGACTAGTACCAATCATACTGACTAGTACCAACCATACTGACTAGTACCAACCATACTGACTAGTACCAACCATACTGACTAGTACCAACCATACTGACTAGTACCAACCATACTGACTACTGACTCTCGTGTGGCTCAGTTGGTAGAGCATGGCGCTTGCAACGCCAGGGTTGTGGGTTCATTCCCCATGGGGGGACCAGGATGAATATGTATGAACTTTCCAATTTGTAAGTCGCTCTGGATAAGAGCGTCTGCTAAATGACTTAAATGTAAAATGTAAATACCATACTGACTAGTACCATCCGTACTAACTAGTACCATACTGACTAGTACCAACCATACTAACTAGTACCATACTGACTAGTACCAACCATACTGACTAGTACCAATCATACTGACTAGTACCAATCATACTGACTAGTACCAACCATACTGACTAGTACCAACCATACTGACTAGTACCAACCATACTGACTAGTACCAATCATACTGACTAGTACCAACCATACTAACTAGTACTACACTGACTAGTACCATCCATACTAACTAGTACCAACCATACTGACTAGTACCATCCATACTAACTAGTACCATCCATACTAACTAGTACCATACTGACTAGTACCAACCATACTGACTAGTACCAACCATACTGACTAGTACCAACCATACTGACTAGTACCAATCATACTGACTAGTACCAACCATACTAACTAGTACTACACTGACTAGTACCATCCATACTAACTAGTACCAACCATACTGACTAGTACCATCCATACTAACTAGTACCATCCATACTAACTAGTACCATACTGACTAGTACCAACCATACTGACTAGTACCAACCATACTGACTAGTACCAACCATACCAATCATACTGACTAGTACAAACCATACTGACTAGTACCAACAATACTAACTAGTACCATACTGACTAGTATGGTATCGTATCGTTAGTAAAATGTTGGAATGGTGATACTTGGCCTGGTATCGTATCGCTAGTAAAATGTTGGTATGGTAACAGCACTAACCGGGAATCGATGGCTCAGAGATCCCGAAAAAACAATATAATATTCAAAATGGGTGAATCTCTCCTTTATGGTCTCTGGTCAGTCCATCCCAACCCTCAGTTTATTCACCTGCTCCTCCCGGGAGTCAAAGGGGCACTGGCAGGCCGAGCACACCATCCTGTCAGACACATCTCTACCCAGGCTGCTCTCTCTCTCTGGCTGTTCATCATCCTGGAGATCCTCCTTGGGGCACACAGCCACTCCTGTTAGGATGACATACATACAGGACTTGAGTAACATGGGAGATAAACTATACCCAACTAAAAATATGCAACAACTTCAACAAATTTACTGAGTTAAATCAGTCAATTGAAATAAATTCATTAGACCCTAATCTATGGATTTCATATGACTGGGCAGGGGCGCAGCCATGGGTGGGCCTGGGAGGACAAAGACCCATCCACTGGGGAGCCAGGCCCAGCTTATCAGAATGAGTTTCTCTCAACAAAAGGGCTTTATTACAGACATAAATAATCTGTTTTATCAGCTGTCCAGGTGGCTGGTCTCAGACAATCCCGCAGGCAAAAAAGCAGAATGTGGAGGTCCTGGGCTGGCGTGGTTACACGTGGTCAGCAGTTGAGGCCGGTTGGACGTACTGCCAAATTATCTAAAACTACGCTGGAGGCGGCTTATGGTAGAGAAATTAACATTCAATTCTCTGGCAACAGTTCTAGTGGACATTCCTGCACTCAGGATGCCAATTGCACACTCCCTCAAAACTTGAGACATCTGTGGCCTTTTATTGTCCCCAGCACAGGGTGCACCTGTGTAATGATCATGCTGTTTAATCATTAATCATTCTTGATATGCCACACCTGTCAGGTGGATGGATTATCTTGGCAAAGGAGAAATGCTCACTAACAGGGATGTAAAACAAATTTGTGCATTTGAGAGAAATAAGCTTTTTGTGTGTGTGTGGAAAATGTCTGGGATCTTTTATTTCAGCTCATGAAACATGGGACCAACACTTTACATGTTTGAGTTTATATTTCTGTTAAGTAATATTAATGACTATTTACATGACAAATAAACAACCGGGGCGGTAGAGCCACAAATAACTGCTTTCTGGATGTACAACAGCCATAGACATAGTTTACAGCTAGTTACCCACCATGACTGTGTGATGGATTCTTGGTGTGTACAGGAGGCTCATGAACACCGGTAACTTCTCGCACCTCCTGTAGAGCAGAGTCTTGAAGACAGTACTCAAACACGGAGCGGTATTCTGGACCTGCTGTCATTGTGGACTCCGGAACATCTGAAGCACATCAATATGAGAGTGTGAGTCTAACTAGCACAGCTATCTAGCTAGCTAGCTAGAACAACGTGTGTAACTACTACAGTAGCTATCTAGAACAACGTGTGTAACTACTACAGTAGCTAGCTAGCTCAACGTGTGTAACTACTACAGTAGCTAGCTCAACGTTTGTTACTAGTACAGTAGCTAGCTAGAACAACGTGTGTAACTAGTACAGTAGCTAGCTAGAACAACGTGTGTAACTACTACAGTAGCTAGCTAGCTCAACGTGTGTAACTACTACAGTAGCTAGCTATCTAGCTCAACGTGTGTAACTACTACAGTAGCTAGCTATCTAGCTCAACGTGTGTAACTACTACAGTAGCTAGCTAGAACAACGTGTGTAACTACTACAGTAGCTAGCTAGCTCAACGTGTGTAACTACTACAGTAGCTATCTAGCTCAACGTGTGTAACTACTACAGTAGCTATCTAGCTCAACGTGTGTAACTACTACAGTAGCTATCTAGCTCAACGTGTGTAACTACTACAGTAGCTATCTAGCTCAACGTGTGTAACTACTACAGTAGCTATCTAGCTCAACGTGTGTAACTACTACAGTAGCTATCTAGCTCAACGTGTGTAACTACTACAGTAGCTAGCTAGCTCAACGTGTGTAACTACTACAGTAGCTAGCTAGCTCAACGTGTGTAACTACTACAGTAGCTAGCTAGCTCAACGTGTGTAACTACTACAGTAGCTAGCTAGCTCAACGTGTGTAACTACTACAGTAGCTATCTAGCTCAACGTGTGTAACTACTACAGTAGCTATCTAGCTCAACGTGTGTAACTACTACAGTAGCTATCTAGCTCAACGTGTGTAACTACTACAGTAGCTATCTAGCTCAACGTGTGTAACTACTACAGTAGCTAGCTAGCTCAACGTGTGTAACTACTACAGTAGCTAGCTAGCTCAACGTGTGTAACTACTACAGTAGCTATCTAGCTCAACGTGTGTAACTACTACAGTAGCTAGCTATAACAAAGTGTGTAACTAGTACAGTAGCTAGCTAGAACAACGTGTGTAACTACTACAGTAGCTAGCTAGCTCAACGTGTGTAACTACTACAGTAGCTAGCTATCTAGCTCAACGTGTGTAACTACTACAGTAGCTAGCTAGAACAACGTTTGTTACTAGTACAGTAGCTAGCTAGCTCAACGTGTGTAACTACTACAGTAGCTAGCTAGCTCAACTTGTGTAACTACTACAGTAGCTAGCTAGCTCAACTTGTGTAACTACTACAGTAGCTAGCTAGCTCAACTTGTGTAACTACTACAGTAGCTATCTAGCTCAACGTGTGTAACTACTACAGTAGCTAGCTAGCTCAACGTTTGTAACTAGTACAGTAGCTATCTAGAACAACGTTTGTAACTACTACAGTAGCTAGCTAGTTCAACGTGTGTAACTACTACAGTAGCTAGCTAGCTCAACGTGTGTAACTACTACAGTAGCTAGCTAGCTCAACGTTTGTTACTAGTACAGTAGCTAGCTAGAACAACGTGTGTAACTACTACAGTAGCTAGCTAGCTCAACGTGTGTAACTACTACAGTAGCTAGCTATCTAGCTCAACGTGTGTAACTACTACAGTAGCTAGCTAGAACAACGTTTGTTACTAGTACAGTAGCTAGCTAGAACAACGTTCGTTACTACTACAGTAGCTAGCTAGCTCAACGTGTGTAACTACTACAGTAGCTAGCTAGCTCAACTTGTGTAACTACTACAGTAGCTAGCTAGCTCAACTTGTGTAACTACTACAGTAGCTATCTAGCTCAACGTGTGTAACTACTACAGTAGCTAGCTAGCTCAACGTGTGTAACTACTACAGTAGCTAGCTAGCTCAACGTTTGTTACTAGTACAGTAGCTAGCTAGCTCAACGTTTGTTACTAGTACAGTAGCTAGCTAGCTCAACGTGTGTAACTAGTACAGTAGCTATCTAGCTCAACGTTTGTAACTAGTACAGTAGCTAGCTAGCTCAACATGTGTTACTAGTACAGTAGCTATCTAGCTCGACGTTTGTTACTAGTACAGTAGCTAGCTAGCTCGACGTTTGTTACTAGTACAGTAGCTAGCTAGCTCAACGTTTGTTACCAGTACAGTAGCTAGCTAGAACAACGTGTGTTACTACTACAGTAGCTATCTAGCTCAACGTGTGTTACTAGTACAGTAGCTATCTAGCTCAACATGTGTTACTAGTACAGTAGCTAGCTAGAACAACGTGTGTTACTACTACAGTAGCTATCTAGCTCAACGTTTGTAACTAGTACAGTAGCTAGCTAGCTCAACATGTGTTACTAGTACAGTAGCTATCTAGCTCAACGTTTGTTACTAGTACAGTAGCTAGCTAGCTCGACGTTTGTTACTAGTACAGTAGCTATCTAGCTCAACATGTGTTACTAGTACAGTAGCTAGCTAGCTCAACGTTTGTTACCAGTACAGTAGCTAGCTAGAACAACGTGTGTTACTACTACAGTAGCTATCTAGCTCAACGTTTGTTACTACTACAGTAGCTAGCTAGCTCAACGTGTGTTACTAGTACAGTAGCTATCTAGCTCAACATGTGTTACTACTACAGTAGCTATCTAGCTCAACGTGTGTTACTACTACAGTAGCTATCTAGATCATAGCGGACTAAACTCCATAGTGAATGAAGTGTCTGATGACTCTAAGAGACCAGGCGTAGTGGAATCTAGCGCCGACTACATCGATTTGCTCAGGGTCAACACGTACATTTTTAAAATGATGAAACACATACCTTGTACCTATGTTTGTTCTCTGTAGTTGCATGCCTCTGTTTGCTGAAATCCATACTTTGTCAGTAAACGATAATCAAATACATTCTCCCAACTGTTTGTTTATAGCTGTAGCTCTAAGACGGCAACTCAGCGCAAAATGCGCATGTGCCAATTGAATCTCAACACGGAAACAGTAGTTGTATCTGATTCACTTTAATTGAAAAAGTATGGATTTCAACAACAAAAAAATAAAGGCATTTAACTACAGAGGACAAACATAGGTACTGAAATATTGACCTTGGGCAAATTGATGTAGTCGGCCATGCGTGGGATCATTCCCACACGAAGTAAGATTTATAATTCTGAAAGTTTGCTTGAGCGTGTACGTAAAGTTACGCACAGCCATGACCATGCGTACGCACAGTGTCAAGTGACAAGGGAACTGCTTGTCAAGCATAGAATATGAGTGAGAAAATGAGAGCAGGCCTAATAATTCCTTCTTTTTTTTTCTTCGATTGAATTGTATTTCCATTGTGAATTCATGCAACATCTCTCTACAGGCTATATATAATTTTACCACATCAGTGAATCTTGTGATAATTATCCATATGACGTAGTCATCTTGCTAAATTAGAGTCTCTAATCTGTTGTAAGATTTGGCATATGCTGCATTTCGTAGTGAGCATATTTTTAGAGACAGGTGGGACTTTTTTTGTGAGAAAGTAAAGATTGGCTCATAAGAAATCGTTCCCCATTGCCATCAAATTCCCAAATACGAACGGCGCAATAGACGGCCCTCACATCACCATAAAAGCACTATCCTAAAACAAAAACTATTGTAGCAGAAAAGGCTTCCACTCTTAATGTGCGTCACGTCTGGAGGAAACCTGGCACCATCCATCCCTACGGTGAAGCATGGTGGTGGCAGCATCATGCTGTGGGGATGTTTTTCAGTAGCAGGGACTGGGAGACTAGTCAGGGTCGAGGTAAAGATGAACGGAGCAAAGTACAGAGAGATCCTTGATGAAAACCTGCTCCAGAGAGCTCAGGTCCTCAGACTGGGGTGAAGGTTCACCGTCCAACAGGACAACAACCCTAAGCACACAGCCAAGACCACACAGAAGTGGCTTCGGGACAAGTCTCTGAATGTACTTGAGTGGCCCAGCCAGAGCCCGGACTTGAACCCGATCAAACATCTCTGGAGAGACCTGAAAATAGCTCTGCAACGACACTCCCCATCCAACCTGACAGAGATTGAGAGGATCTTCAGAGAAGAATGGGAGAAACTCCCCAAATACAGGTGTGCCAAGCTTGTAGCGTCACACCCAAGAAGACTCAAGGCTGTAATCGCTGCCAAAGGTGCTTCAGCAAAGTACTGAGTAAAGGGTCTGAATACTTATGGAAATGTGATATTTCATTTGCAAACGTTTCTTAAAACCTGTTTTCGCTTTGTCATTATGGGGTATTGTGATGTCATTATGGGGTATTGTGATGTCATTATGGGGTATTGTGTGCAGACTGATGAGGGGGAAAAAAACAATTTAATCCATTTCAGAATAAGGCTGTAATGTAACAATGTGGAAACATTCAAGGTGCCTGAATACTTTCTGAATGCCCTGTAGGTTACGTAATGCACAAAAGACACACAACTTGTTCATTCATTCATTGGGCTCCCGAGTGGCGCAGCGGTCGAAGGCACTGCATCTCATTGGGCTCCCGAGTGGCGCAGCGGTCGAAGGCACTGCATCTCATTGGGCTCCCGAGTGGCGCAGCGGTCGAAGGCACTGCATCTCATTGGGCTCCCGAGTGGCGCAGCGGTCGAAGGCACTGCATCTCATTGGGCTCCCGAGTGGCGCAGCGGTCGAAGGCACTGCATCTCATTGGGCTCCCGAGTGGCGCAGCGGTCGAAGGCACTGCATCTCAGTGCTTGAGGCGTCACTACAGACACCCTGGTTTGAATCCAGGCTGTATCACAACCGGCCGTGATTAGGAGTCCCATAGGGCGGCGCACAATTGGCCCAGCATCGTCCGGGTTTGGCCGGGGTAGGCCGTCATTGTAAATAAGAAGTTGTTCTTAACGGACTTGTCTAGTTAAATAAAAAAGGTTAAAAAAATGTAATGTTGAGGTATATTTGCCATTGATAAAGCAACTTGTACTGTCCCAACGATCCTCTCTTTGTAGCTGTTTACAGTTTTACAGGTCAAACCACAACTGAGAGAACCAAACAACACATCTTGGTTGTATTCAATTCTGACACTACATTTTTTATTTGCATTGTTTTTTGGGGGGTTGCGCCGTAGTAGGATATTTCATGGTATGGCGTATGTTCCCCACAGACTTTAAAAAGGTATGATTTTGACCATATAGTTAATTGGGAGAGTTTTGAAATGCAAAATAGCCAAGATTGTACCCAAGCACTGAGGTTGAGAACAATTGGCATGTATCAACGGTTATCTCCTAGCAGTGTGTGTACAACGCTAGTAGGATTGTTTGATTAATCACACTTTCTATGCGTTACGAACATTGTAAATTCTGTTCGTTAAGTAGTATTTTAGAATAGTTTCTATGCAACATGAATAAATTAGGCAATAGTGTGCCACTGCAGCACGCAATTCAGGGCGTTCCAGCATGTGGACATTCCCATTGGTTACTGCATGAACGCCCCCCCTCAAGCTCCCCATTGGTTCCTGCATGAACGCCCCCCCCCTCAAGCTCCCCATTGGTTACTGCATGAACGCCTTCACCCTCTCGAGCGTCCCATTGGTTCCAGCATGAACTCCTTCACCCTCTCGAGCGTCCCATTGGTTCCTGCATGAACACCCCCCCCTTCAAGCTCCCCATTGGTTCCTGCATGAACGCCCCCCCTTCAAGCTTCCCATTGGTTCCTGCATGAACGCCCCCCCTCAAGCTCCCCATTGGTTCCTGCATGAACGCCCCCCCTCAAGCTCCCCATTGGTTCCTGCATGAACGCCCCCCCTCAAGCTCCCCATTGGTTCCTGCATGAACGCCCCCCCTTCAAGCTCCCCAGTGGTTCCTGCATGAACACCCCCCCCTTCAAGCTCCCCATTGGTTCCTGCATGAACGCCCCCCCTTCAAGCTTCCCATTGGTTCCTGCATGAACGCCCCCCCTCAAGCTCCCCATTGGTTCCTGCATGAACGCCCCCCCTCAAGCTCCCCATTGGTTACTGCATGAACGCCTTCACCCTCTCGAGCGTCCCATTGGTTCCTGCATGAACTCCTTCACCCTCTCGAGCGTCCCATTGGTTCCTGCATGAACGCCCCCCCTTCAAGCTCCCCAGTGGTTCCTGCATCAACAATATGTTTGGTTATGGAAAATATATTTCACCGCGGTTTAGATGGTATAATGATTCTCTACACTAGACTCTTATTTTGACACAAACTGACATTAGGTGTGATGTATTTTTGTTTTGTATTTTTTCTACTGTATTATTGACTGTATGTTTGTTTATGTGTAACTCTGTGTTGTTGTCTGTGTCGAACTGCTTTGCTTTATCTTGGCCAGGTCGCAGTTATAAATGAGAACTTGTTCTCAACTTGCCTACCTGGTTAAATAAAGGTGAAATAAAATATATATATATTGTTGACTCTACCTTCTTGCTGTTGTTTGTGCCATGTTATTGTCTTAGGTCTCTATTTATTATTTAACTCGGCAAGTCAGTTAAGAACAAATTCGTATTTAGAATGACGGCCTACCCTCGTAGTGTTGTCTCTCGTCGTGATGTGTGTTTTGTCCTATATTTTTAACCCCGTCCCGGCAGGAGGCATTTTGGTAGGCCGTCATTGTAAATAAAAACTGGTTTTAAACCGACTTGCCTAGTTAAATAAAGGTTAAATAAAAATTAGGCTAACTATTAAAATAGGCAACCAGGAAATGGTGGAGTTATTTCTGCAGTACAATTTTTAAAAAATGGACCAATAGAAGTTTAAAGAGGGGTTACTGCAGATACAGGAGTGCCCACATTAAGGAACGCACAGAATTGCCCCGGTTTCTGCTCCACTCTGTTGGGGACTTCCTTCACCATGGAGTGGAGTTTAGTCCGTTTGCTAATTCAGAGATGGGCTATAATCTAGCAAACTATGTCATATTTACATTTGATGTTGGAACACCCACTTTATTTAATCTTATCTAACGTTACGTGAATAAACGTACCACGTGTAAAACAGTTCACTATCTACCCCTGTGCTAGCTATGGTGGTTACTACTAGTGAGTTAGCTAGCTAGCTACCGTTAGCCAAATCAATCAATGGCAAAGTGACCATAGTAGCTAGCTAATTTCCAGATGTGTTGTTCTTTTAAAAACGTACCAAAATGATGCCACGTCTTGTCGATGTTGAATAAAGACAAATTCTAGTTACCAGTTTGCCTGCGCTCTACCTACACTATTGGACTGAACTGTGTTTGGCTGACAGACGAAGCAACTTCTTCTTCTATGATATAATGGCGGTCCGCTAACAAACGTTAAAGGTGCATGCCGCCACCTACCGTGTTGGAGTGTGTGGTCAATCACGGTTAACAAACATGTCTCTATCTTCCTACCTAACTCAGTACTTCTGAGAAAATAAAGAGCCCTAGTAACTTCTAATAGGCCCTTCCTCATCCCCCAAAATCCCTTCCAACCCTGTCCAACATCAATGACCCTACACTTCAATCTTTCCCTCTCTTCAACATCCTTACAACAATATAACAACACATGCCCCACCGTTTCATTGACCATACACTCCAGACACAAACCATTCACATGCTGCCAACCAGATGTAATGATGAGTTCAATATACAATGTCCTAAGCGCAATTGAATAAACACCACCTCTTCCTTCCTGATCTGACCTTGTGAATCTTGGTCCATCGACCTTTCTTTGGAGGACGTATAAATGCTGTCTCTTGTGTTCAGAGTCCCGTCTCTTCTGCCACATATCTATCAAAATGGCTCTGATCTTCAATTTGGCCTCACCTCTACCCAGTGGAACATTAATATCAATTATATCTTGTTTCAAAGCTCTTTTAGATAACTGGCCTACAATTTAATTCCCTTCCACACCAGAATGTACTGGGACCCAGCAGAATCTCACTAATACACCCAGCCTCTAAATTCTCCATAATAACATTAATACCCCCAATTTGACAAATAAAATGTGATTTTAATTAGTAGGTCCCTCCTATTAGATTTACCAGATGATAAACTATTCAATACAGACAGAGAATCTGAGCATACTATAATTCTAACAGGTTGTACGTCCTCCACCCACTGGAGGGCAACTATTATCGCCAACAGTTCAACTGAGTATACTGACAGTTCATCTGTTAGTCTTCTACATATCTGCACATCAAATTCAGGAACGTAAACGCCTGCTCCTGTGCTCCCACTATTTGGGTCCTTGGATCCATCTGTGAAAAGCGATCAAAAAAAAGTATAAAAAATTCGACCAATGTAATTGTCAACTAGTTTCCCTTTATCACTGACTTCTGACCAATCATTCCTTTTCTCTACCAAGGTTAGATCAACAACAGGATAAGGAGTAACCATGGAGGAGCATCCCCTATCACCACGGAAGGGCCAACATCCAACTCCCTCAAACCACTCTTAGCAGCAAGTTTCACAACTGTCAGACCAAAACCACTGCCTTGTCTACTAGTATACACCTTGCCTATTTTCCACGAAAGTACCTAATGTCACGATTTCAACGCGATACGATATCAAATGACCCTTTATAGGCCCGTTTAATCACCTCAAATCCTGTAAAAGATTGGTAATGTTGAGCTTCTAGTTCACGTAATTCGTGCTCGTGTTGTATTGATATCTGTCTCGTGTTGTATTGTATTGATATCTGTCTCGTGTTGTATTGATATCTGTCTCGTGTTGTATTGATATCTGTCTCGTGTTGTATTGTATTGATATCTGTCTCGTGTTGTATTGATATCTGTCTCGTGTTGTATTGATATCTGTCTCATGTTGTATTGTATTGATATCTGTCTCGTGTTGTATTGATATCTGTCTCGTGTTGTATTGTATTGATATCTGTCTCGTGTTGTATTGATATCTGTGTCATGTTGTATTGTATTGATATCTGTCTCGTGTTGTATTGTATTGATATCTGTCTCGTATTGTATTGATATCTGTCTCGTATTGTATTGATATCTGTCTCGTGTTGTATTGATATCTGTCTCGTGTTGTATTGATATCTGTCTCGTGTTGTATTGATATCTGTCTCGTGTTGTATTGATATCTGTCTCGTGTTGTATTGATATCTGTCTCATGTTGTATTGTATTGATATCTGTCTCGTGTTGTATTGATATCTGTCTCGTATTGTATTGATATCTGTCTCGTGTTGTATTGATATCTGTCTCGTGTTGTATTGATATCTGTCTCGTGTTGTATTGATATCTGTCTCGTGTTGTATTGATATCTGTCTCGTGTTGTATTGATATCTGTCTCGTGTTGTATTGATATCTGTCTCGTGTTGTATTGATATCTGTCTCGTGTTGTATTGTATTGATATCTGTCTCGTATTTTATTGATATCTGTCTCATGTTGTATTGTATTGCTATCTGTCTCGTGTTGTATTGTATTGATATCTGTCTCGTGTTGTATTGTATTGATATCTGTCTCGTGTTGTATTGATATCTGTCTCGTGTTGTATTGTATTGATATCTGTCTCGTGTTGTATTGTATTGATATCTGTCTCGTGTTGTATTGATATCTGTCTCGTGTTGTATTGTATTGATATCTGTCTCGTGTTGTATTGATATCTGTCTCGTGTTGTATTGATATCTGTCTCGTGTTGTATTGATATCTGTCTCGTGTTGTATTGATATCTGTCTCGTGTTGTATTGATATCTGTCTCGTGTTGTATTGATATCTGTCTCATGTTGTATTGATATCTGTCTCGTGTTGTATTGATATCTGTCTCGTGTTGTATTGATATCTGTCTCGTATTGTATTGATATCTGTCTCGTGTTGTATTGATATCTGTCTCGTGTTGTATTGATATCTGTCTCGTGTTGTATTGTATTGATATCTGTCTCGTGTTGTATTGATATCTGTCTCGTGTTGTATTGATATCTGTCTCATGTTGTATTGTATTGATATCTGTCTCGTGTTGTATTGATATCTGTCTCGTGTTGTATTGTATTGATATCTGTCTCCTGTTGTATTGATATCTGTCTCGTGTTGTATTGCTATCTGTCTCGTGTTGTATTGATATCTGTCTCGTGTTGTATTGATATCTGTCTCGTATTGTATTGATATCTGTCTCGTATTGTATTGTATTGATATCTGTCTCGTGTTGTATTGTATTGATATCTGTCTCGTGTTGTATTGATATCTGTCTCGTGTTGTATTGATATCTGTCTCGTGTTGTATTGTATTGATATCTGTCTCGTGTTGTATTGATATCTGTCTCGTGTTGTATTGATATCTGTCTCGTATTGTATTGATATCTGTCTCGTGTTGTATTGTATTGATATCTGTCTCGTGTTGTATTGTATTGATATCTGTCTCGTGTTGTATTGATATCTGTCTCGTGTTGTATTGATATCTGTCTCGTGTTGTATTGATATCTGTCTCGTGTTGTATTGATATCTGTCTCATGTTGTATTGATATCTGTCTCATGTTGTATTGTATTGATATCTGTCTCGTGTTGTATTGATATCTGTCTCGTGTTGTATTGATATCTGTCTCGTGTTGTATTGATATCTGTCTCATGTTGTATTGTATTGATATCTGTCTCATGTTGTATTGTATTGATATCTGTCTCGTGTTGTATTGATATCTGTCTCGTGTTGTATTGATATCTGTCTCGTGTTGTATTGATATCTGTCTCATGTTGTATTGTATTGATATCTGTCTCGTGTTGTATTGATATCTGTCTCGTGTTGTATTGTATTGATATCTGTCTCGTGTTGTATTGATATCTGTCTCGTGTTGTATTGCTATCTGTCTCGTGTTGTATTGATATCTGTCTCGTGTTGTATTGTATTGATATCTGTCTCGTGTTGTATTGATATCTGTCTCGTGTTGTATTGATATCTGTCTCGTGTTGTATTGATATCTGTCTCGTGTTGTATTGATATCTGTCTCGTGTTGTATTGATATCTGTCTCGTGTTGTATTGCTATCTGTCTCGTGTTGTATTGATATCTGTCTCGTGTTGTTTTGATATCTGTCTCGTGTTGTATTGTATTGATATCTGTCTCGTGTTGTATTGATATCTGTCTCATGTTGTATTGATATCTGTCTCGTGTTGTATTGATATCTGTCTCGTATTGTATTGATATCTGTCTCGTATGGTATTGTATTGATATCTGTCTCGTGTTGTATTGATATCTGTCTCATGTTGTATTGATATCTGTCTCATGTTGTATTGATATCTGTCTCGTGTTGCATTGTATTGATATCTGTCTCGTGTTGTATTGATATCTGTCTCATGTTGTATAGATATCTGTCTCGTGTTGTATTGATATCTGTCTCGTATTGTATTGATATCTGTCTCGTATTGTATTGTATTGATATCTGTCTCATGTTGTATTGATATCTGTCTCGTATTGTATTGATATCTGTCTCGTATTGTATTGTATTGATATCTGTCTCGTGTTGTATTGATATCTGTCTCATGTTGTATTGATATCTGTCTCGTGTTGTATTGTATTGATATCTGTCTCGTGTTGTATTGATATCTGTCTCATGTTGTATTGATATCTGTCTCGTGTTGTATTGATATCTGTCTCGTATTGTATTGATATCTGTCTCGTATTGTATTGTATTGATATCTGTCTCGTGTTGTATTGATATCTGTCTCGTATTGTATTGATATCTGTCTCATGTTGTATTGATATCTGTCTCGTGTTGTATTGACATCTGTCTCGTGTTGTATTGTATTGATATCTGTCTCGTGTCGTATTGCTATCTGTCTCGTGTTGTATTGATATCTGTCTCGTATTGTATTGATATCTGTCTCGTATTGTATTGATATCTGTCTCGTGTTGTATTGTATTGATATCTGTCTCGTGTTGTATTGATATCTGTCTCGTGTTGTATTGATATCTGTCTCGTGTTGTATTGTATTGATATCTGTCTCGTGTTGTATTGATATCTGTCTCGTGTTGTATTGCTATCTGTCTCATGTTGTATTGTATTGATATCTGTCTCGTGTTGTATTGATATCTGTCTCGTGTTGTATTGATATCTGTCTCGTGTTGTATTGTATTGATATCTGTCTCGTGTTGTATTGATATCTGTCTCGTATTGTATTGATATCTGTCTCGTGTTGTATTGATATCTGTCTCGTGTTGTATTGATATCTGTCTCGTGTTGTATTGTATTGATATCTGTCTCGTGTTGTATTGATATCTGTCTCGTGTTGTATTGATATCTGTCTCATGTTGTATTGTATTGATATCTGTCTCGTGTTGTATTGATATCTGTCTCGTGTTGTATTGTATTGATATCTGTCTCGTGTTGTATTGATATCTGTCTCGTGTTGTATTGCTATCTGTCTCGTGTTGTATTGATATCTGTCTCGTGTTGTATTGATATCTGTCTCGTATTGTATTGATATCTGTCTCGTATTGTATTGTATTGATATCTGTCTCGTGTTGTATTGTATTG
Source organism: Salvelinus fontinalis (assembly GCF_029448725.1). NCBI lineage: Eukaryota > Metazoa > Chordata > Actinopteri > Salmoniformes > Salmonidae > Salvelinus > Salvelinus fontinalis. The sequence goes on along the minus strand of NC_074683.1, from coordinate 49,292,148 downwards.
ATATCTGTCTCGTGTTGTATTGATATCTGTCTCGTGTTGTATTGATATCTGTCTCGTGTTGTATTGTATTGATATCTGTCTCGTGTTGTATTGATATCTGTCTCGTGTTGTATTGATATCTGTCTCGTGTTGTATTGATATCTGTCTCGTATTGTATTGATATCTGTCTCGTGTTGTATTGTATTGATATCTGTCTCGTGTTGTATTGTATTGATATCTGTCTCGTGTTGTATTGATATCTGTCTCGTGTTGTATTGATATCTGTCTCGTGTTGTATTGATATCTGTCTCGTGTTGTATTGATATCTGTCTCATGTTGTATTGATATCTGTCTCATGTTGTATTGTATTGATATCTGTCTCGTGTTGTATTGATATCTGTCTCGTGTTGTATTGATATCTGTCTCGTGTTGTATTGATATCTGTCTCATGTTGTATTGTATTGATATCTGTCTCATGTTGTATTGTATTGATATCTGTCTCGTGTTGTATTGATATCTGTCTCGTGTTGTATTGATATCTGTCTCGTGTTGTATTGATATCTGTCTCATGTTGTATTGTATTGATATCTGTCTCGTGTTGTATTGATATCTGTCTCGTGTTGTATTGTATTGATATCTGTCTCGTGTTGCATTGATATCTGTCTCGTGTTGTATTGCTATCTGTCTCGTGTTGTATTGATATCTGTCTCGTGTTGTATTGTATTGATATCTGTCTCGTGTTGTATTGATATCTGTCTCGTGTTGTATTGATATCTGTCTCGTGTTGTATTGATATCTGTCTCGTGTTGTATTGATATCTGTCTCGTGTTGTATTGCTATCTGTCTCGTGTTGTATTGATATCTGTCTCGTGTTGTTTTGATATCTGTCTCGTGTTGTATTGTATTGATATCTGTCTCGTGTTGTATTGATATCTGTCTCATGTTGTATTGATATCTGTCTCGTGTTGTATTGATATCTGTCTCGTATTGTATTGATATCTGTCTCGTATGGTATTGTATTGATATCTGTCTCGTGTTGTATTGATATCTGTCTCATGTTGTATTGATATCTGTCTCATGTTGTATTGATATCTGTCTCGTGTTGCATTGTATTGATATCTGTCTCGTGTTGTATTGATATCTGTCTCATGTTGTATAGATATCTGTCTCGTGTTGTATTGATATCTGTCTCGTATTGTATTGATATCTGTCTCGTATTGTATTGTATTGATATCTGTCTCATGTTGTATTGATATCTGTCTCGTATTGTATTGATATCTGTCTCGTATTGTATTGTATTGATATCTGTCTCGTGTTGTATTGATATCTGTCTCATGTTGTATTGATATCTGTCTCGTGTTGTATTGTATTGATATCTGTCTCGTGTTGTATTGATATCTGTCTCATGTTGTATTGATATCTGTCTCGTGTTGTATTGATATCTGTCTCGTATTGTATTGATATCTGTCTCGTATTGTATTGTATTGATATCTGTCTCGTGTTGTATTGATATCTGTCTCGTATTGTATTGATATCTGTCTCATGTTGTATTGATATCTGTCTCGTGTTGTATTGACATCTGTCTCGTGTTGTATTGTATTGATATCTGTCTCGTGTTGTATTGCTATCTGTCTCGTGTTGTATTGATATCTGTCTCGTATTGTATTGATATCTGTCTCGTATTGTATTGATATCTGTCTCGTGTTGTATTGTATTGATATCTGTCTCGTGTTGTATTGATATCTGTCTCGTGTTGTATTGATATCTGTCTCGTGTTGTATTGTATTGATATCTGTCTCGTGTTGTATTGATATCTGTCTCGTGTTGTATTGCTATCTGTCTCATGTTGTATTGTATTGATATCTGTCTCGTGTTGTATTGATATCTGTCTCGTGTTGTATTGATATCTGTCTCGTGTTGTATTGATATCTGTCTCCTGTTGTATTGATATCTGTCTCGTATTGTATTGTATTGATATCTGTCTCATGTTGTATTGTATTGATATCTGTCTCGTATTGTATTGTATTGATATCTGTCTCATGTTGTGTTGTATTGATATCTGTCTCGTATTGTATTGTATTGATATCTGTCTCCTGTTGTATTGATATCTGTCTCGTATTGTATTGTATTGATATCTGTCTCGTGTTGTATTGATATCTGTCTCGTATTGTATTGATATCTGTCTCATGTTGTATTGTATTGATATCTGTCTCGTGTTGTATTGATATCTGTCTCGTGTTGTATTGATATCTGTCTCGTGTTGTATTGATATCTGTCTCGTGTTGTATTGATATCTGTCTCGTGTTGTATTGATATCTGTCTCGTGTTGTATTGATATCTGTCTCGTGTTGTATTGATATCTGTCTCATGTTGTATTGATATCTGTCTCGTGTTGTATTGATATCTGTCTCGTGTTGTATTGATATCTGTCTCGTGTTGTATTGATATCTGTCTCGTGTTGTATTGATATCTGTCTCGTGTTGTATTGATATCTGTCTCGTGTTGTATTGATATCTGTCTCCTGTTGTATTGATATCTGTCTCGTGTTGTATTGATATCTGTCTCATGTTGTATTGATATCTGTCTCGTGTTGTATTGATATCTGTCTCCTGTTGTATTGTATTGATATCTGTCTCGTGTTGTATTGATATCTGTCTCATGTTGTATTGTATTGATATCTGTCTCATGTTGTATTGTATTGATATCTGTCTCATGTTGTATTGTATTGATATCTGTCTCATGTTGTATTGTATTGATATCTGTCTCGTGTTGTATTGATATCTGTCTCGTGTTGTATTGATATCTGTCTCCTGTTGTATTGTATTGATATCTGTCTCGTGTTGTATTGATATCTGTCTCATGTTGTATTGATATCTGTCTCGTGTTGTATTGATATCTGTCTCGTGTTGTATTGTATTGATATCTGTCTCGTGTTGTATTGATATCTGTCTCATGTTGTATTGATATCTGTCTCATGTTGTATTGCTATCTGTCTCGTGTTGTATTGCTATCTGTCTCGTGTTGTATTGATATCTGTCTCGTGTTGTATTGATATCTGTCTCGTGTTGTATTGATATCTGTCTCGTGTTGTATTGATATCTGTCTCGTGTTGTATTGATATCTGTCTCGTATTGTATTGATATCTGTCTCGTGTTGTATTGATATCTGTCTCGTATTGTATTGATATCTGTCTCGTGTTGTATTGATATCTGTCTCGTGTTGTATTGTATTGATATCTGTCTCGTGTTGTATTGATATCTGTCTCGTGTTGTTTTGATATCTGTCTCGTGTTGTATTGTATTGATATCTGTCTCGTGTTGTATTGATATCTGTCTCGTGTTGTATTGTATTGATATCTGTCTCGTGTTGTATTGATATCTGTCTCGTGTTGTATTGATATCTTTCTCGTGTTGTATTGATATCTGTCTCGTATTGTATTGATATCTGTCTCGTGTTGTATTGATATCTGTCTCGTGTTGTATTGATATCTGTCTCGTGTTGTTTTGATATCTGTCTCGTGTTGTATTGTATTGATATCTGTCTCGTGTTGTATTGATATCTGTCTCGTGTTGTATTGTATTGATATCTGTCTCGTGTTGTATTGATATCTGTCTCGTGTTGTATTGATATCTGTCTCGTGTTGTATTGATATCTGTCTCGTATTGTATTGATATCTGTCTCGTGTTGTATTGATATCTGTCTCCTGTTGTATTGATATCTGTCTCATGTTGTATTGTATTGATATCTGTCTCGTGTTGTATTGATATCTGTCTCCTGTTGTATTGTATTGATATCTGTCTCATGTTGTATTGTATTGATATCTGTCTCGTGTTGTATTGATATCTGTCTCCTGTTGTATTGATATCTGTCTCATGTTGTATTGTACTGATATCTGTCTCGTGTTGTATTGATATCTGTCTCGTGTTGTATTGATATCTGTCTCCTGTTGTATTGTATTGATATCTGTCTCGTATTGTATTGATATCTGTCTCCTGTTGTGTTGTATTGATATCGGTCTCATGTTGTATTGATATCTGTCTCGTGTTGTATTGATATCTGTCTCGTATTGTATTGATATCTGTCTCATGTTGTATTGTATTGATATCTGTCTCGTGTTGTATTGATATCTGTCTCGTGTTGTATTGATATCTGTCTCGTGTTGTATTGATATCTGTCTCATGTTGTATTGTATTGATATCTGTCTCGTGTTGTATTGATATCTGTCTCGTGTTGTATTGTATTGATATCTGTCTCGTGTTGTATTGATATCTGTCTCATGTTGTATTGTATTGATATCTGTCTCGTGTTGTATTGATATCTGTCTCGTGTTGTATTGATATCTATCTCGTGTTGTATTGATATCTGTCTCGTGTTGTATTGATATCTGTCTCGTGTTGTATTGTATTGATATCTGTCTCGTGTTGTATTGATATCTGTCTCGTGTTGTATTGATATCCGTCTCGTGTTGTATTGATATGTCTCGTGTTGTATTGATATCTCTCATGTTGTACAGCCTACATAGAGGAGCAGTCAGCATGTCAACTGCAACGAGTCCTGATGTACAATGCTGACTGCTCCTGTATGTATTCTGTTGTAAATATATTCTGTTAAAAGTTCACTAAAGTTTATTGTAGAGTACTGGCCGCCTACTCCTCTTCTTAGTTATCTATTGTGGTTTTAGGCTGGATATCTGTAATGCACCTTGTGACAACTGCTGATGTAAATAAAGGGCTTTATAAAAACACATTTGATTGATTATCAATCCCCCCCCCCAAAAAAAAATCCCATACACACAGTGTTTGTAGGCCTATGTAGCACGTGCACCAGTCTTGATTAATGTTGCAGCTTGGTGGGAAGCCCAGGAGCTTTTCTCTGTGCACCAGTCTTGATTAATGTTGCAGCTTGGTGGGAAGCCCAGGAGCTTTTCTCTATGCACCAGTCTTGATTAATGTTGCAGCTTGGTGGGAAGCCCAGGAGCTTTTCTCTGTGCATCATGGATCTGCTTCAACTCTCAGCACCTTTCACCATGTGTTTATTCAAGCGTCATCGTGAAACCAGAAATAGAGTAATGCGTCTGTAACAAGAACAGTGAGAGTTGTTTTTCTTGATGTGAATATCTAGCAACACTGATTGACAATAAATGTCACATGCTGTTGTGCAAATGGAATAGACAAAAGGTGGAAATTATAGGCAATTAGTAAGACACCCCCAAAAAAGGAGTGATTCTGCAGGTGGTGACCACACACCACTTCTCAGTTCCTATGCTTCCTGGCTGATGTTTTGGTCACTTTTGAATGCTGGCGGTGCTCTCACTCTAGTGGTAGCATGAGACGGAGTCTACAACCCACACAAGTAGCTCAGGTAGTGCAGTTCATCCAGGATGGCACATCAATGCAAGCTGTGGCAAAATGGTTTGCTGTGTCTGTCAGCGTAGTGTCCAGAGCATGGAGGAGCTACCAGGAGACAGGCCAGTACATCAGGAGACGTGGAGGAGGCCGTAGGAGGGCAACAACCCAGCAGCAGGACCGCTACCTCTGCCTTTGTGCAAGGAGGTGCACTGCCAGAGCCCTGCAAAATGACCTCCAGCAGGCCACAAATGTGCATGTGTCTGCTCAAACGGTCAGAAACAGACTCCATGAGGGTGGTATGAGGGCCCGACGTCCACAGGTGGGGGTTGTGCTTACAGCCCAACACCGTGCAGGACGTTTGGCATTTGCCAGAGAACACCAATATTGGCAAATTCGCCACTGGCGCCCTGTGCTCTTCACAGATGAAAGCAGGTTCACACTGAGCACATGAGCACATGTGACAGACGTGACAGAGTCTGGAGACTCCGTGGAGAACGCTCTGCTGCCTGCAACATCCTCTAGCATGACCGGTTTGGCGGTGGGTCAGTCATGGTGTGGGGTGGCATTTCTTTGTGGGGCCCACAGCCCTCCATGTGCTCGCCAGAGGTAGCCTGACTGCCATTAGGTACCGAGATGAGATCCTCAGACCCCTTGTGAGACCATATGCTGACACATGCACATTTGTGGCCTGCTGGAGGTCATTTTACAGGGCTCTGGCAGTGCTACTCCTTGCACAAAGGCGGAGGTAGCGGTCCTGCTGCTGGGTTGTTGCCCTCCTACGGCCTCCTCCACGTCTCCTGATGTACTGGCCTGTCTCCTGGTAGCGCCTCCATGCTCTGGACACTACGCTGACAGACACAGCAAACCTTCTTGCCACAGCTCGCATTGATGTGCCATCCTGGATGAACTGCACTACCTGAGCCACTTGTGTGGGTTGTAGACTCCGTCTCATGCTACCACTAGAGTGAGAGCACCGCCAACATTCAAAAGTGACCAAAACATCAGCCAGGAAGCATAGGAACTGAGAAGTGGTCTGTGGTCACCACCTGCAGAACCATTCCTTTTTTGGGGGTGTCTTACTAATTGCCTATAATTTCCTTCTTTTGTCTATTCCATTTGCACAACAGCATGTGAAATTTATTGTCAATCAGTGTTGCTTCCTAAGTGGACAGTTTGATTTGACAGAAGTGTGATTGACTTGGAGTTACATTGTGTTGTTTAAGTGTTCCCTTTATTTTTTTGAGCAGTGTATATTCAGTCAAGTCACTTGGATTATTTTATGCCTTTTTAAATGTTTGCTAAAATGATATATTGTCACTTTGTAGATGCTGAAACAGTTAGCTTTGGGCTACGCTATGATCTGGAAATGTCTTTTGGAAACCCTTTAAAAAAAGTTGTTGATACTTGAAATGAGCACCGTTTTCAATTGTTTTTTACTACTGTCTGGTGAGGAAGTGGGAAATATGGAATACATTGGAGGAGGAAGGGAGAATTAATAAGTAATCAGTTTATGGTTATATAAACGGAGGGCATGCATAAAAGAAAATGGACAGCGTCAGGGAATAACCAAGTTAATGGAGAGCCTATTAAAGCACTGCAATGAAATGCCTTAGACCGCTGCGCCACTCGGGAAGCCCAATCCCAAGTACTTCTATGCCACTGCCAGCACAACCTCTATTTTCTGTGACTTCTGATCCATTTCTGCAGTACAATTGACAGCCATGTCTATAAAAGCTATAAAAGCCCACATTACTGAAGCACATATTCTTCCCAGCACTCTTTATTGTGTCTGCCTACACACAGGAATCCTCTCAGGTCCCCTCACCCTCTACCACTCTCTATTGGTGTCTGCCTACACACAGGAATCCTCTCAGGACCCCTCACCCTCTACCACTCTTATTTGTGTCTGCCTACACACAGGAATCCTCTCAGGTCCCCTCACCCTCTACCACTCTCTATTGGTGTCTGCCTACACACAGGAATCCTCTCAGGACCCCTCACCCTCTACCACTCTCTATTGGTGTCTGCCTACACACAGGAATCCTCTCAGGACCCCTCACCCTCTACCACTCTGTATTGGTGTCTGCCTACACACAGGAATCCTCTCAGGTCCCCTCACCCTCTACCACTCTCTATTGGTGTCTGCCTACACACAGGAATCCTCTCAGGACCCCTCACCCTCTACCACTCTCTATTGGTCTCTGCCTACACACAGGAATCCTCTCAGGACCCCTCACCCTCTACCACTCTCTATTGGTCTCTGCCTACACACAGGAATCCTCTCAGGACCCCTCACCCTCTACCACTCTCTATTGGTCTCTGCCTACACACAGGAATCCTCTCAGGACCCCTCACCCTCTACCACTCTCTATTGGTCTCTGCCTACACACAGGAATCCTCTCAGGACCCCTCACCCTCTACCACTCTCTATTGGTCTCTGCCTACACACAGGAATCCTCTCAGGACCCCTCACCCTCTACCACTCTCTATTGGTCTCTGCCTACACACAGGAATCCTCTCAGGACCCCTCACCCTCTACCACTCTCTATTGGTCTCTGCCTACACACAGGAATCCTCTCAGGACCCCTCACCCTCTACCACTCTCTATTGGTCTCTGCCTACACACAGGAATCCTCTCAGGACCCCTCACCCTCTACCACTCTCTATTGGTCTCTGCCTACACACAGGAATCCTCTCAGGACCCCTCACCCTCTACCACTCTTATTTGTGTCTGCCTACACACAGGAATCCTCTCAGGTCCCCTCACCCTCTACCACTCTCTATTGGTGTCTGCCTACACACAGGAATCCTCTCAGGACCCCTCACCCTCTACCACTCTCTATTGGTGTCTGCCTACACACAGGAATCCTCTCAGGACCCCTCACCCTCTACCACTCTGTATTGGTGTCTGCCTACACACAGGAATCCTCTCAGGTCCCCTCACCCTCTACCACTCTCTATTGGTGTCTGCCTACACACAGGAATCCTCTCAGGACCCCTCACCCTCTACCACTCTCTATTGGTCTCTGCCTACACACAGGAATCCTCTCAGGACCCCTCACCCTCTACCACTCTCTATTGGTCTCTGCCTACACACAGGAATCCTCTCAGGACCCCTCACCCTCTACCACTCTCTATTGGTCTCTGCCTACACACAGGAATCCTCTCAGGACCCCTCACCCTCTACCACTCTCTATTGGTCTCTGCCTACACACAGGAATCCTCTCAGGACCCCTCACCCTCTACCACTCTCTATTGGTCTCTGCCTACACACAGGAATCCTCTCAGGACCCCTCACCCTCTACCACTCTCTATTGGTCTCTGCCTACACACAGGAATCCTCTCAGGACCCCTCACCCTCTACCACTCTCTATTGGTCTCTGCCTACACACAGGAATCCTCTCAGGACCCCTCACCCTCTACCACTCTCTATTGGTCTCTGCCTACACACAGGAATCCTCTCAGGACCCCTCACCCTCTACCACTCTCTATTGGTCTCTGCCTACACACAGGAATCCTCTCAGGACCCCTCACCCTCTACCACTCTCTATTGGTCTCTGCCTACACACAGGAATCCTCTCAGGACCCCTCACCCTCTACCACTCTCTATTGGTCTCTGCCTACACACAGGAATCCTCTCAGGACCCCTCACCCTCTACCACTCTCTATTGGTCTCTGCCTACACACAGGAATCCTCTCAGGACCCCTCACCCTCTACCACTCTCTATTACATTTACATTTAAGTCATTTAGCAGACGCTCTTATCCAGAGCGACTTACTATTGGTCTCTGCCTACACACAGGAATCCTCTCAGGATCCCTCACCCTGTACCTATCTTCCTCTACCTCTCTTCAATACTTCAGCACCTTCTGTAACCATAGCAACTTCAACCCGCCCCTCGCCGGACACCTCCGATCTCAAGCCCCATGTGGACCCCTACACACAACCTTCTCCACCGATACTACACATTCCTTTGTCACATACCCTCCTACACACTGCTGCAACATGCCCATAAACTTGACTGTAGTATTTTTGGGAACAAAAGCTCTCCCAGGATAACTGACACTTCCGACCTTGACCTTATCTGGCAAAGACTGTCTGTCATGCTTAGTTTTGATGCAATGTCTTCTCCGTTTCCCCCACGCTCTCCAATGGATCTACGTCTCACCAAACGGTGGGTGTCAGACACCGGGAATCTTCCATTTCAACTGCTCCTCCTCAACACTTAATGGCACCGGTTATTAGTCCTTTCAACAGGCGTAATCCAGAGCGCCCGCTCCCTCTGGGCGGGGGAAACATATCATCAGGAGTCCACTCTAAGAAACCGTCACCAACTCAACAGTCCCCAACTTCACACCACATAATGATCAGCCAAAATTCAATGATCCATTCTCTAGAAATCTCACTCCCACTGGGCCAGAATCGTCCCCATCATCCTCGGGGTGAGGCCCAAACTCAGCAGGTACTTTATCCTCCCTCTCAGCAGGTTCTTTCTCTGAACTACTAGATAATGTATCCCTCTTCTTTTTGCACTTGCCACCAACCTTCCTCACCATCTTCTCCTTCACCAGATCTTCCAGAAGGCTTGTGCATTCCCCGACCCCATCTTGTCTGCCATCTTACCGTGTGTCTCAGCTCCAGTCAACGCCGTGCATTTACTACCATTGAGTCCTTGAAGGAGATTGTCTTGAGTTTACCCAGAATGCACTGCGTGGCCTATTGGCAACGTAAACAGTGGGTGTTTATATGAATCTAATGTTAATACGTATCTCTGGCAACACCGTCGCAACAAATGGCACTACGGAAGACGAGAAAACTTTTGCATTTCCTTTTCCCCTAGATAAAAATGGGAAAACCCATTTCATGGCAGTTTTAAAGTCCATATATTAAAAAGTCAAAATACATTGATTCATTACGTTAATTTATTGAACAGTAAATATTTCACAGAAAAATATTCAACAGTTGCTCAGAGATAATACTAAAACTGCATCTCAATTTATAACCCCAATGCATCAAAACTACTAATACAAATCTTTCTAAATGTCTACCACAAAAATCTGGTTTTAAAGTGTCTAGATTTCACCAATCATAATGTAAACAATTCTACCTACTAACAGCATCTAAACAGCTCGTCACTTCGGTCTTCTGTGTCTTGTTGGCTTGTTGTCTGCTGTTTGGCCTTGTGGTTGTAGACCTCTCCGTGGACCTGGCTTGGTAGATTCCTCCAGCTTTTCCAACTTCACCCAACCAGAGGCCTGACTCACTTGTAGTGATTGATTTTCTGTTGAAAGAAACATACTTTGTCAGTCTCTTGCTCACGGTCACGGATTCCCCTGCCTGCGACGGTCACCCCTGCCTGCGACGGACACGGATCCCCCTGCCTGCGACGGACCCCCCTGCCTGCGACGGACACGGACCCCCCTGCCTGCCTGCGGCGGACACGGACCCCCCTGCCTGCGGCGGACACGGACCCCCCTGCCTGCGGCGGACACGGACCCCCCTGCCTGCGACGGACACGGACCCCCCTGCCTGCGACGGACACGGACCCCCCTGCCTGCGACGGACACGGACCCCCCTGCCTGCGACGGACACGGACCCCCCTGCCTGCGGCGGACACGGACCCCCCTGCCTGCGACGGACACGGACCCCCCTGCCTGCGACGGACACGGACCCCCCTGCCTGCGACGGACACGGACCCCCCTGCCTGCGACGGACACGGACCCCCCTGCCTGCGACGGACACAGATTCCCCTCCCTGCGACGGACACAGATTCCCCTGCCTGCGACGGACACGGACCCCCCTGCCTGCGACGGACACGGACCCCCCTGCCTGCGACGGACACGGACCCCCCTGCCTGCGACGGACACAGATTCCCCTCCCTGCGACGGACACAGATTCCCCTGCCTGCGACGGACAAGGATTCCACTGCCTGCGACGGACACGGATTTCACTGCCTGCGACGGACACGGATTCCACTGCCTGCGACGGACACGGATTCCACTGCCTGTGACTGACATTACCGGGGGCAAACTACCTGCCCTCCAGGACACCAGGGCTCTCCACCGGGGGAGATGAGCTTGGAGGGTCCTATGGTGAAGGCTGAGCTATAGTCAATGAACAGCATTCTGTTGTAGGTACAGTGCATTCAGAAAGTATTCAGACCCCTTGACCTTTTCCACATTGTTACGTTACAGCCTTATTCTAAAATGGATTAAATTGGCACACCTGTATTTGGGGAGTTCCTCCCATTCTTCTCTGCAGATCCTCTCAAGCTCTGTCAGGTTGGATGGGGAGCGTCGCTGCACAGCTATTTTCAGGTCTCTCCAGAGATGTTCGATTGGGTTCAAGTCCGGGCTTTGGCTGGGCCACTCAAGGACATTCAGAGACTTGTCCCGAAGCCACTCCTGCGTTGTCTTGGCTGTGTGCTTAGGGTCGTTGTCCTGTTGGAAGGTGAACCTTCGGCGCAGTCTGAGGTCCTGAGCGCTCTGGAGCAGGTTTTCATCAAGGATCTCTATGTACTTTGATCCGTTCATCTTTCCCTTGATCCTGACTAGTCTCCCAGTCCCTGCCGCTGAAAAACATCCCCACAGCATGATGCTGCCACCACCATGCTTCACCGTAGGGATGGTGCCAGGTTTCCTCCAGATGTTACGCTTGGCATTCAGGCCAAAAGAGTTCAAATCGGTTTCATCAGACCAGAGAATCTTGTTTCTCATGGTCTGAAAGTCTTCATGTGCCTTTTACTGAGGAGTGGCTTCCGTCTAGCCACTCTACCATACAGACCTGGTGAAGTGCTGCGGAGATGGTTGTCCTTCTGGAAGGTTCTCCCATCTCCACAGAGGAACTATGGAGCTCTGTCAGAGTGACCATCAGGTTCTTGGTCACCTCCCCGATTGCTCAGTTTGGCCAGGAAGAGTCTTGGTGGTTCCAAACGTTCTTACATTTAAGAATGATGGAGGCCACTGTGTTCTTGTGGAGTTTCAATGCTGCAGAAATGTTTTGGTCCCCTTCCCCAGATTTGTGCCTCAACACAATCCTGTCTCGAAGCCCCACAGACAATTCCTTCGACCTCATGGCTTGGTTTTTGCTCTGACATGCTCTGTCAACTGTGGGACCTTATATAGACATGTGTGTTCCTTTCAAAATAATGTCCAATCAAATGAATTTACAACAGGTGGACTCCAATCAAGTTTTAAAAACATCTCAAGGATGATCAATGGAAACAGGATGCACCTGAGCTCAATTTCGAGTCTGAGAGCAAAGGGTCTGAATAACTTATGTAAAAAAGTTTTTTTTTTTTTTTTGTAATACATTTTCAAAAATGTATAAAAAAAACAGTTTTTGCTTTGTCATTTTGGGGTATTGTCTGTAGATTGCTGAGGAAAAACAGTAATTCAATCAATTTCATAATAAGGCTGTAATGTAACAAAAAGTTGGAAAAAGTCAAGAGGTCTGAATACTTTCCAAAAGCACTGTATTCCTCTTGCCCAGATGAGATAGGGCAGTGCGATTGCACCATCTGTGTATCTATTGGGGTGGTAAGCAAACTGAAGTGGGTCTAGGGTGTCAGGTAAGGTAGAGGTGATGATACTTGACTAGCCTCTCAAAGCACTTCATGATAACAGAAGTGAATACTACGAGGTGATAGCCATTTAGTTCAGTTACCTTTGCTTTCTTGGGTACAGGAACAATGGTTGCACTCTTGAAGCAAGTGGGGACAGCAGACTGGGATAGGGAGCGATTCAATATGTCCGTAAACACTCCAGCTAGCTAGTCTGCGCATGCTCTGAGGACGCGGTTAAGGATGACGTCTGGGCTGGCAGCCTTGCGAGGGTCAACACACTTACACGTCTTACTCACGTCGGCCACGTAGAAAGAGAGCCCACAGTCCTTGGGAGCGGGCAGCGTTGGTGGCACTGTGTTATCCTCAAAGCGTGCGAGGAAGGTGTTTAGCTTGTCCGGGAGCGAGACGTTGGTGGAACTGTGTTATCCTCAAAGCGTGCGAGGAAGGTGTTTAGCTTGTCCGGGAGCACGACGTCGGTGGAACTGTGTTATCCTCAAAGCGTGCGAGGAAGGTGTTTAGCTTGTCCGGGAGCGAGACGTCGGTGGAACTGTGTTATCCTCAAAGCGTGCGAGGAAGGTGTTTAGCTTGTCCGGGAGCGAGACGTCGGTGGAACTGTGTTATCCTCAAAGCGTGCGAGGAAGGTGTTTAGCTTGTCCGGGAGCGAGACGTCGGTGGAACTGTGTTATCCTCAAAGCGTGCGAGGAAGGTGTTTAGCTTGTCCGGGAGCGAGACGTCGGTGGAACTGTGTTATCCTCAAAGCGTGCGAGGAAGGTGTTTAGCTTGTCCGGGAGCGAGACGTCGGTGGAACTGTGTTATCCTCAAAGCGTGCGAGGAAGGTGTTTAGCTTGTCCGGGAGCAAGACATCGGTGGCAGCGACACCTTGTAATCCGTGATTGTCTGTAGACCCTGCTACATACGTCTTGTGTCTGAGCCGTTGAATTGTGACTCCACTTTGGCTCGTACTGATGTTTTGCCTGTTTGCCTTATGGAGGGAATAACTACCATCTATCCACGGTTTCTGGTTCGGGTAGGTTTTAATAGTCACCGTGGGAACAACATCCCCTACACACTTCCTGATAAAAATCAGTCACCGTGTCCGGGTGAATCTTGAAGCATGGATTCCGATTGGTCAGACCAGCGTTTAATAGACCTTAAACAGGAAGTTACCCGTACTGAGTTTCTGCCTTTAGGAAGGGAGGAGCAAAATGGAGTCGATCTGATTTGCCGAAGGGAGGGCAGGGGAGGGCCTTGTAGGCATCTCAAAAAGACGCGAAGCAGCGGTCGAGTTTTTCCTAAGCGAGTACTACAGTCAAAGTGTGGATAGAACTTCGGTAGCGTTTTCCTCAAATTTGCTTTGTTAAAAACACCAGCTACAATAAATGTGGCCTCAGGATAAAAGGTTTCCAGTTCGCATAAAGTGTAGTTCCTTAAGGGCCGTCATGGTACAGGCTTGAGGGGGAATATACACGGCTCTGAATATAACCCAAGAGAATTCTCTTGTGAGGGAATACGGTCAAACATTTGATTGTGAGGTATTCCAGGTTGGGTGAACAAAAGGACTTGTGTTCCTGTACGTTATCACAATCACACAAAGAGTGGTTAATCATTAAACATACATCTCCACTTTTCTTTTTCCCCAGAGAGTTCTTTCTTCCTGTCTACGTGATGAACTGAGAACCCAGCTGGCTGTATGGACAGGAACAGTCTGGAGAGAGCCATGATTCTGTGAAACAGAGTATGTTACAGTCCCTGATGTCTCTCTGAACAAATAATGTAAGACATAACACACACAAAAACCACAATACTGCAAAGTTGCTTAGGAGCTAGACGCAGAGCTGCCATGTATTAGGAGCTACAAGCAGAACTGCCATGTCTGTCATGTCTTAGGAGCTACAAGCAGAGCTGTCATGTCTGTCATGTCTTAGGAGCTACAAGCAGAGCTGTCATGTCTTAGGCGCTACAAGCAGAGCTGTCATGTCTGTCATGTCTTAGGAGCTACAAGCAGAGCTGTCATGTCTTAGGAGCTACAAGCAGAGCTGTCATGTCTTAGGAGCTACAAGCAGAGCTGTCATGTCTTAGGAGCTACAAGCAGAGCTGTCATGTCTTAGGAGCTACAAGCAGAGCTGTCATGTCTTAGGAGCTACAAGCAGAGCTGTCATGTCTTAGGAGCTACAAGCAGAGCTGTCATGTCTTAGGAGCTACAAGCAGAGCTGTCATGTCTGTCATGTATTAGGAGCTAGAAGCAGAACTGCCATGTCTCATGTATTAGGAGCTAGAAGCAGAACTGCCATGTCTCATGTATTAGGAGCTAGAAGCAGAACTGCCATGTCTCATGTATTAGGAGCTAGAAGCAGAACTGCCATGTCTCATGTATTAGGAGCTAGAAGCAGAACTGCCATGTCTCATGTATTAGGAGCTACAAGCAGAACTTCCATGTCTCATGTATTAGGAGCTAGAAGCAGAACTGCCATGTCTCATGTATTAGGAGCTAGAAGCAGAACTGCCATGTCTCATGTATTAGGAGCTAGAAGCAGAACTGCCATGTCTCATGTATTAGGAGCTAGAAGCAGAACTGCCATGTCTCATGTATTAGGAGCTACAAGCAGAACTGCCATGTCTGTCGACCCCATCTTCCAACATCACTCTCTATATGTGTGTTGGGGTGTCTGGACATCTTCCTCCTCAGAGTGAGTTGGTGTTACTATCGTGACGTGTATTTACTCTTCATGGTTTCAATCTGTCTAGGAGTTGTTCATAGTAGTTTTGCCATGTGTTATACAGTCACAATCTCCTTTTACAATCCATATTATTGTTCTTGTGATAACGTATTTAAAATTACCCATTCATTGTCATGCTGTTTATTATATTTCATTCATATCTCTTTGTACAGAATCACATCCATCTCATATGGCCTCGATGTCGATTAAGGCAGCCCCCCCCCCCTCACCTCTGATTCAGAGGGGTTAAATGAGGAAGACTCACCTCTCTGATTCAGAGGGGTTAAATGAGGAAGACTCACCTCTCTGATTCAGAGGGGTTGGGTTAAATGAGGAAGACTCACCTCTCTGATTCAGAGGGGTTAAATGAGGAAGACTCACCTCTCTGATTGAGGGGTTGGGTTAAATGAGGAAGACACATTTCAGTTGAAGGCATTCAGTTGTACAACTGATTAGGTATCCCCCCTTTCCCTCCCTCTCTCTCTTTCACCACACACCCTTCCCTCTGGAAATAAAGTTCTCTATTGGGTAACTGAGGCTGCCGTATTCCTGTGTCAGTGAGTCACAGACTAGCCGTTCTCTTTCTCACTAATTCATGACATTTCCATCATACAGTATAGTTGTGCAATACATCCAGCCACTGTTACTGTACCTTCTAGGCAACGAGACTGGGTCTCTGCTAGAGACTTCCTCATCGCCAGACACTGTTACTGTACCTTCCAGGCAGCGGGACTGGGTCTCTGCTAGAGACTTCCTCATCGCCAGCCACTGTTACTGTACCTTCCAGGCAGCGGGACTGGGTCTCTGCTAGAGACTTCCTCATCGCCAGACACTGTTACTGTACCTTCTAGGCAGCGGGACTGGGTCTCTGCTAGAGACTTCCTCATCGCCAGCCACTGTTACTGTACCTTCTAGGCAGCGGGACTGGGTCTCTGCTAGAGACTTCCTCATCGCCAGCCACTGTTACTGTACCTTCTAGGCAGCGGGACTGGGTCTCTGCTAGAGACTTCCTCATCGCCAGACACTGTTACTGTACCTTCTAGGCAACGGGACTGGGTCTCTGCTAGAGACTTCCTCATCGCCAGCCACTGTTACTGTACCTTCTAGGCAGCGGGACTGGGTCTCTGCTAGAGACTTCCTCATCGCCAGACACTGTTACTGTACCTTCTAGGCAGCGGGACTGGGTCTCTGCTAGAGACTTCCTCATCGCCAGCCACTGTTACTGTACCTTCTAGGCAGCGGGACTGGGTCTCTGCTAGAGACTTCCTCATCGCCAGACACTGTTACTGTACCTTCTAGGCAGCGGGACTGGGTCTCTGCTAGAGACTTCCTCATCGCCAGACACTGTTACTGTACCTTCTAGGCAGCGGGACTGGGTCTCTGCTAGAGACTTCCTCATCGCCAGACACTGTAGGTTCAAATTCTTCTCCTTCTCTGCTAGAGACTCCAACACCTTGTCCATTTTATCCACCTCCTTCCGTTTCTTCTTTGATGCTTTTCCCTGTGACCTTAAGACACAACATTTTTTAAACTTGTTATAAAAGAAACCAACCCTCCATTTTCCCCTGACAGTCACACACCTTCATCAGACAGTGAACACCTTCCCAAAACAACCTCAAATCACAGAGTACAAAAGAGGCATCTCAACGGTCTTTCCTGGTAAAATAATAAATATATCTATTAGGCTTATATCCATCTTTTATAATATCAATAAACATAGAAGACCTATTAATCCAGTCCAGTTGCTGGACCAGCTCAGCCCTCCTCAGCCTCGATGTCTCCAGCTCCAACAGGTCCTCACCCACTCCGCCTGTCTGCGTCGCCATCACCATCCTCCGGTTCAGGTCTTCAGTGCTACACATTGGGAACCATAATAGGGATGGTCATGGGTGTGAGTAATTAAGGACTCAAACTGATTTTTTTTTACTGTAAAACTATTAGATGTAATGTGCTTTGTGACTGCCTGAAAGGAGAAGATACATTTTGTCCAGATTATTAATATATATATTTTTTTTAATTGTCTTGAAGCGTTCATTTGCTTTTTGACTCTAGTATTCCATATGTATAATTCACTCAATTGCATTCGGACTACTCCCTACAAAACACAAGTGCGTCGTGACACAAACTCCCGTTTGGCAGAAATAAATTCCTATAAAAAATGTATCCAACTGATTAGGGATTATTAACATGCGGGATCCATGGGAACACTTCACATTTCCAGAAAAAAATGTACCGAGGTAACGATAGATTCAGGTTGGATATTGACCTGTAGTTTCTCACGTCCACCAACAGCAGTTAGGGACCGTCAACATACTGTAGTGACAAATCAAACGTTTCAGATTTCAATAGCTCTTTAACCATTACTCCTAAAACTTTCAGAACTGGTTGTGGCTAACCCGGTGACACACATTGCACACCCTTTAGTTTGTCCATTTGCATCTCACACGATTGTACATACATTTTCAAACTTTATAATTTCAAGAGCTCCTTGGTAATATGACCTACTGACCTCAAACTACTTTCAGAATGTCCACGGACTGGCGGAGACGGGCGACGCGAGGCATGCAGTGTGGTAACGTGACCGATCCCAGAGAAGCTGGCAGGATTCCCGGGGAGAGTTATTTTCCACCTCCCTCCTCTCGCCACCGTTGGAAGTTTGTTGTGCGGCCCATCTCACAAGGGGCTGTGTGCGGGGGTTCGTCGGGGTGGTGTCCGTCGGCCGAATGCGGAAAGGATGGGGGGGGGGGGGGGGGTTTGTCCGGCAGTTGGCGGTGGCAACTCTGGACATGCAGATCTCCCCGGCCCCACACATTATAGGTGGGGAGGTCTCCTCTACGCTCACTAGACTTGAGGAGGAGACTAAACCCATTGGCCCCGCAGTGATAGGGTATTGCATGGACCGGGCTCATGCCCTACTAAGTGGGGAGAGGTATTTCCAGCTTGTCTAGAGAGGGAGGCCTACATTTGATGTGGGTAGTACCATCCACGCCCATTGATTTGCTGTGGAACCATAACACGGACGGGAAGAAGGTTCCCACTGGGCACGGATCACAGGAATGGGACAGGTTAGTTTTACCCTACTGATGATGTGTTGTTGCAATAGTAATCCTGCTCAGTACGAGAGGAACCGCAGGTTCAGACATTTGGTGTATGTGATTGGCTGAGGAGCCAATGGTGCGAAGCTACCATCTGTGGGATTATGACTGAACGCCTCTAAGTCAGAATCCCCCCTAAACGTAACGATACCGTAGTGAAGCAGAATACACCAAGCGTTGTATTGTTCACCCACTAATAGGGAACGTGAGCAGGGTTACCGTAGTGCCGCGGATCTTCAGTTGGCCCGGGACAGCCTGCCTCTTTTGCGACCGGATGAGTTGCCGCCCCTCTCCTGATGCGCACCTCATGTTTGTGGAGAACCTGGTGCTAAAATCACTCGTAGACGACCTGATTCCGGGTCAGGGTTTCGTGCGTAGCAGAGCAGCTCACTCGCTGCGATCTATTGAAAGTCAGCTCTCAATCCAAGCGTCTACCTCCACCATCCTCCTTTACTTACAGGTTACCAGGTGCACGGAGAAGGGCCAGAGGACAGACAGAGTGGGAGAGAGCCGCTAGCCACCGCTAATACATGGATTTGACAGTCAAATTATCACTTAAAAAATAGCATCCAACCGTTGTTATTTGATATCCTTTGCCGCGTCGTGATTCGTTTAAGTTAACAGGAAAAGTGGTCTGGTCCCTTTTCTACGATGGCAGCCTCCCGAAAACATCCGCCATTCCAAAATATAGACTTCTAGAAGTTCTCATCTAACCAACCACATAAGTTATTGAAAGTTTCCGTGCGCCTAAAGTGACTAACAAAAAAAAAAGTGTTGCATTACCGCATTGGGGGCCAATTCGGACCAAAATGCAACACTTCAAAATGTAGCTAGCCGTCTTCTAAAATGGTCCTCTAACCAGTGACGTCCACATTATTCCCAGATTCCGTGTGGTTTTTGAGCTGTGGGGACAGGACATGCAACCTCATCTCCCCCCCTCTCACGCAATTGATTTCATCTTGATATCGATATGAGTCATTTGTGTTTTTGACGACCCCCGGATCAAAATGCATCAGATTGTTCTCTAGCCAGTGAGGAACAAAATATCTCCAGTAGTCTTCCTTGTGTTCATTTCATACAGGTATACAACCTGATTTCCCCAATAATCGGTATCAGTAATTTATTGCCACTTGTCAAAACAGGGTTTTTGGTGCTCATTAAAAAAATACAAGGAATATGATTACTATTGTAGCACAGTACCAGTCAAAAGTTTGGACACACCTACTCATTTAAGGGTTTTTCTTTATTTTACTGTCAACGCATAATAATAGTGAAGACATCAAAACTATGAAATAACACATATGGAATCATGTAGTAACCAAAACTGTTCAATCAAAATATTTATATTTGAGATTCTTCAAAATTAGCCACCCTTTGCCTTGATGAAAGCTTTGCAAACTCTTGGCATTCTCTCAACCAGCTTCATGAGGTAGTCACCTGGAATGCATTTCAATTAACAGGAGTGCCTTGTTAAATGTTAATTTGTGGAATTTCTTTCCTTCTTAATGCATTTAAGCCAATCAGTTCTTTTGTGACAAGGTCGGGTTGGTATACAGAAGATAGACCTATTTGGTAAAATACAAAGTCCACATTATGGCAAGAACGGCTCAAATAAGCAAAGTGAAACAACAGTCCATCATTACTTTAAGACATGAAGGTCAGTCAATCGAAAATTTTACTTTTTAAAAAGTTTCTTCATGTGCAGTCGCAAAAACCGTCAAGTGCTATGATGAAACTGTCTCTCATGAGGACCGCCACAGGAAAGGAAGACAGAGTCTCCTCTGCTGCAGAGGATAAGTTCATTAGATTTACCAGCCTCGGAAATTGCAGCACAAATATATGCTTCAAAGTTCAAGTAACAGACACATCTCAACAATCAATTTTTCAGAGGAGAGTGCGTGAATCAGGCCAGAAGAAGACACTTGCTTGGGCCAAGAAACACAAACAATGGACATTATACCGGTGGAAATCTGTCCTTTGGTCTGATGAGTCCAAATCTGAGATTTTTTAGTCCAAATCCGAGATTTTTTGTTCTATCCGCCATGTCTTCGTGAGACACGGAGTAGGTGAGCCGATGATCTCCGAATGTATGGTTCCCACCGTGAAGCATGGAGGAGGTGGTGTGATGGTGTGGGGGTGCTTTTGCTGGTGATACTGTCAGTGTTTTATTTAGAATTCAAGGCACACTTAACCAGCATGGCTACCACAGCATTCTGCAGCGATACGCCTTCCCATCTGGTTTGCACTTAGCAGGACTATAATTTGTTCTTCAACAGGACAATGACCCAACACACCTCCAGGCTGTGTAAGGGCTATTTGACTAAGAAGGAGAGTAATGGAGTGCTGCATCAGATGACCTGGCCTCGACAACCACCCAACCTCAACTGAGATGGTTTGGGATGAGTTGGACCGCAAAGTGAAAGAAAAGCAGACAATAAGTGCTCAGCATATGTGGGAACCCCTTCAAGACTTCACCTGTAATGCTTTTCATGAAAGCATTCCAGGTGAAGCTGGTTGAGAGAATGCTGTTGGTTCCACTTTTTCTGGGCTTCGTTATTTACTTTAAAAAAAAAGTATAGTTCCAAAAGTATACCTAGTATCAAATATCCTTTGACAAGCAAATCCACATTGGGCCAGTCTGAACATCTCAACTTTGGTTTGGTGTTGATAGCTTAAGAGGAGATGGGCAGAGATTTCTTTACCATTCAAGTCTATGGGACTTTTTTTTTTGCCATTGAAATGCATTGTGAGCTCATTTAAATATTGTTTTTAGTTCAAAAAGTATAAATGCTATCAAAAATATTTTCTCAAGCAATCCAAGTGGAGGGCACCTGGACATTTGGAAATTAGTTGTGTGTTAATAGGTTTAATTGTTTAAGCTCTAGAGCGGGTTAAATACATCAAATAATAGAGCATGTAAGAAATCTATAGTTGTGCATTGCTTTCAGCAAGCACACCGAATAATCTATTTCTTATAGAAAGTACTAGAACCAATGCGTTTCAGAGCTTGGCCTTTATCAGGGTAAGGTTTCCATCGAAAGAAACAAAGTTGGATGTTTTTTGGGTAAACCAGTTGCAGAAATCAGATCGAATAACAGGAGGCCATGTTAAAATGTATAACGTCGTCGTTCATTTTCCTACCTATAAAACAGACCCTCAACTCATAAAAGGTGAAGATGTGAACGGCGTTGGTTTCGCTTTGAACAATAGGGCCTAAATCATTCTTTATTTTACTTACGGTCTTCAATTGAACCACCTTGGTTGGAAAGCGAGTAGAAGCGTTCCCATTCACAGGGGATAACTGGGTTAAACATTGTAGGCTACTTACCCTCTTTTGACGGTCTTATCCACAGCCTCTCTCTCTTCCTTAGTGATGTTCAGTTCCTCGTTGACATTACTGATCGCATCTTGAAGTTGTTCAACCAACTTCTATAATATTTCGAGGGGGAAAATGGTTCAATTAACTCCGGTCTAATTGCAGTTGACGTTTGACCAGTTTGCTCAGAAGCATCAGCTAGCACTGGAATAATCTACTTTACCTCGAGTTGGTTTTCGCTCATGGAAGAAACGTCGGAGGGTGAAGTCAGGTCAGAGAAACTCATATTTCTCCTTGGGATGGTTTCTGTTTTCGAGCAGTCTTCAGTGTCGGGTCATGCTACAGGAACGTTAAATACACCTGGAACTCTCCCATTCTGCACAGTCTTAAACTTACCTGTACGGGGCGCTAAAAGACCGCCCTTACTTGGATTTGTATTTATTTCACCTTTTATTTAACTATGCAAGTTAAGAACAAATTCATATTTACAATTACGGCCTCATGCGGGGACGGGGGCTGGGATTAAAACATAAATACAAAATATAGGACAAAACCCACATCACGACAAGAGAGACACCCCAACACTAAGACAACAACGTAGCATGGTAGCAACACAACATGACAACAGCATGGTAGCAACACAACATGACAACAACATGGTAGCATCACAACATGACAACAGCATGGTAGCAACACAGCATGACAACAACATGGTAGCAACACAACATGACAACAACATGGTAGCAACACAACATGACAACAACATGGTAGCAACACAACATGACAACAACATGGTAGCAACACAGCATGACAACAACATGGTAGCAACACAACATGACAACACAGCATGGTAGCAACACAACATGACAACAACATGGTAGCAACACAACATGACAACAACATGGTAGCAACACAACATGACAACAACATGGTAGCAACACAACATGACAACAACATGGTAGCAGCACAACATGACAACAACATGGTAGCAACACAACATGACAACAACATGGTAGCAACACAACATGACAACAACATGGTAGCAACACATGGTTGCAGCACAAAACATGGTAGAAACATTATTGGGCACAGACAACAGCACAAAGGTCAAGAAGTAGAGACAACAATACATCACACAAAGCAGCCACAACTGTCAGTATGAGTGTCCATGATTGAGTCTTTGAATGTAGAGATGGAGATAAAACTGTCCAGTTTGAGTGTTTTATTGCAGCTCGTTCCAGTCGCCTGCTGCAGTGAACTGAAAAGAGGAGCGACCCAGGGATGTGTGTGATTTGGGGACCTTTAACAGAATGTGACTGGCAGAACGGGTGGAGGATGAGGGCTGCAGTAGGTATCTCAGATAGGGGGGAGTGAGGCCTAAGAGGGTTTTTATAAATAAGCATCAATCAGTGGGTCTTGCAACGGGTATACAGAGATGACCAGTTTACAGAGAAGTATAGAGTGCAGTGATGTGTCCTATAAGGAGCATAGAGTGCAGTGATGTGTCCTATAAGGAGTATAGAGTGCAGTGATGTGTCCTATAAGGAGTATAGAGTGCAGTGATGTGTCCTATAAGGAGCATAGAGTGCAGTGATGTGTCCTATAAGGAGTATAGAGTGCAGTGATGTGTCCTATAAGGAGTATAGAGTGCAGTGATGTGTCCTATAAGGAGTATAGAGTGCAGTGATGTGTCCTATAAGGAGCATAGAGTGCAGTGATGTGTCCTATAAGGAGTATAGAGTGCAGTGATGTGTCCTATAAGGAGTATAGAGTGCAGTGATGTGTCCTATAAGGAGTATAGAGTGCAGTGATGTGTCCTATAAGGAGTACAGAGTGCAGTGATGTGTCCTATAAGGAGCATAGAGTGCAGTGATGTGTCCTATAAGGAGTACAGAGTGCAGTGATGTGTCCTATAAGGAGTACAGAGTGCAGTGATGTGTCCTATAAGGAGTACAGAGTGCAGTGATGTGTCCTATAAGGAGTACAGAGTGCAGTGATGTGTCCTATAAGGAGTATAGAGTGCAGTGATGTGTCCTATAAGGAGTATAGAGTGCAGTGATGTGTCCTATAAGGAGTACAGAGTGCAGTGATGTGTCCTATAAGGAGCATAGAGTGCAGTGATGTGTCCTATAAGGAGTATAGAGTGCAGTGATGTGTCCTATAAGGAGTACAGAGTGCAGTGATGTGTCCTATAAGGAGCATAGAGTGCAGTGATGTGTCCTATAAGGAGTATAGAGTGCAGTGATGTGTCCTATAAGGAGTACAGAGTGCAGTGATGTGTCCTATAAGGAGTATAGAGTGCAGTGATGTGTCCTATAAGGAGTATAGAGTGCAGTGATGTGTCCTATAAGGAGTACAGAGTGCAGTGATGTGTCCTATAAGGAGCATAGAGTGCAGTGATGTGTCCTATAAGGAGTATAGAGTGCAGTGATGTGTCCTATAAGGAGTACAGAGTGCAGTGATGTGTCCTATAAGGAGCATAGAGTGCAGTGATGTGTCCTATAAGGAGTATAGAGTGCAGTGATGTGTCCTATAAGGAGTATAGAGTGCAGTGATGTGTCCTATAAGGAGTATAGAGTGCAGTGATGTGTCCTATAAGGAGCATAGAGTGCAGTGATGTGTCCTATAAGGAGTATAGAGTGCAGTGATGTGTCCTATAAGGAGTACAGAGTGCAGTGATGTGTCCTATAAGGAGCATAGAGTGCAGTGATGTGTCCTATAAGGAGTATAGAGTGCAGTGATGTGTCCTATAAGGAGTACAGAGTGCAGTGATGTGTCCTATAAGGAGCATAGAGTGCAGTGATGTGTCCTATAAGGAGTATAGAGTGCAGTGATGTGTCCTATAAGGAGTACAGAGTGCAGTGATGTGTCCTATAAGGAGTATAGAGTGCAGTGATGTGTCCTATAAGGAGTATAGAGTGCAGTGATGTGTCCTATAAGGAGTACAGAGTGCAGTGATGTGTCCTATAAGGAGCATAGAGTGCAGTGATGTGTCCTATAAGGAGTATAGAGTGCAGTGATGTGTCCTATAAGGAGTACAGAGTGCAGTGATGTGTCCTATAAGGAGCATAGAGTGCAGTGATGTGTCCTATAAGGAGTATAGAGTGCAGTGATGTGTCCTATAAGGAGCATAGTTGGTGGCCTGCCGATCTCCATAATCTCGCATGGTCACCTGAAACAGGGTTAGTTTGGCAGCTGGGGTGAAAGAGGAGCTATTACGATAGAGGATTTAACTTTAGCCTGCAGTTTACACACACTACTATTATCTATTACTATTTATTTCTACCGCTCAATTTATCTACTTGTTGACAGATCACATTTCCTAGTGCATATCTAGTTTAGCTTCCGTCCCTCTCCTCGCCCTAACCTGGGTGTAACAGTATAACTTTACGTCGTCCCCTCGCCCCGACACGGGCGCGAACCAGGGAACCTCTGCACACATCAACAACAGTCGCCCACGAAGCATCGTTACCCATCACTCCACAAAAGCCACGGCCCTTGCAGAGCAAGGGGCAACCCTACTTAATGTCTCAGAGCAAGTGACGTAACTGATTGAAATGCTACTAGCGCGCACCCGCTAACTAACTAGCCATTTCACATCCGTTACATGGGCTCGAACCAGGGACCCTCTGCACACATCGACAACAGCCACCCTCGAAGCATCGTTACCCATTGCTCCACAAAAGCCGCTGCTTCAAGGCCTCAGAGCGAGTGATGTAACCGATTGAAACGTTATTAGCGCGCACCACCGCTAACTAGCTAGCCGTTTCACATCGGTTACACCTTTACTGAGTTACATTTACATTTAAGTCATTTAGCAGACGCTCTTATCCAGAGCGACTTACATTTAACCTTTATTTAACTAGGCAAGTCAGTTAAGAACAAACTCTTATTTACAATGACGGCCTAGGAACAGTGGGTTAACTGCCTTGTTCAGGGGCAGAACGACAGATTTGTACCTTGTCAGCTCGGGGATTTGAACTTGCAACCTTTGGGTTACTAGGCCAACGCTCTAACCACTAGGCTACCCTATATTTATTCTGTAAGTGTGTCTACCACGATCCGTGCGTATATTGAACGTTAACTCGCAAATAAAAGTACAATCTTTGAATATATTAAAATATTTTGTAAATAAAACCATAAACAATAAATATGTACAAATATTATACAAATTCAACCATAATTCAAGTGTTCTACACCATCACACAGACATTTTATTTATTTTGTTAGCATCAAACTATCTAAATAGATAATATAAACCTATCCTGTCCTCTATCCACCAATAGTGGTCTACCAGTCTGTCCATCCTGTCCTCTATCCACCAATAGTGGTCTACCAGTCTGTCCTCTATCCACCAATAGTGGTCTACCAGTCTGTCTATCCTGTCCTCTATCCACCAATAGTGGTCTACCAGTCTGTCTATCCTGTCCTCTATCCACCAATAGTGGTCTACCAGTCTGTCTATCCTGTCCTCTATCCACCAATAGTGGTCTACCAGTCTGTCTATCCTGTCCTCTATCAGCCAATAGTGGTCTACCAGTCTGTCCTCTATCCACCAATAGTGGTCTACCAGTCTGTCTATCCTGTCCTCTATCCACCAATAGTGGTCTACCAGTCTGTCTTCTATCAGCTAATAGTGGTCTACCAGTCTGTCTATCCTGTCCTCTATCCACCAATAGTGGTCTACCAGTCTGTCCTCTATCAGCCAATAGTGGTCTACCAGTCTGTCTATCCTGTCCTCTATCCACCAATAGTGGTCTACCAGTCTGTCCTCTATCAGCCAATAGTGGTCTACCAGTCTGTCTATCCTGTCCTCTATCCACCAATAGTGGTCTACCAGTCTGTCTATCCTGTCCTCTATCCACCAATAGTGGTCTACCAGTCTGTCTATCCTGTCCTCTATCCACCAATAGTGGTCTACCAGTCTGTCTATCCTGTCCTCTATCAGCCAATAGTGGTCTACCAGTCTGTCTATCCTGTCCTCTATCCACCAATAGTGGTCTACTAGTCTGTCTATCCTGTCCTCTATCCACCAATAGTGGTCTACCAGTCTGTCTATCCTGTCCTCTATCAGCCAATAGTGGTCTACCAGTCTGTCTATCCTGTCCTCTATCCACCAATAGTGGTCTACCAGTCTGTCTATCCTGTCCTCTATCCACCAATAGTGGTCTACCAGTCTGTCCTCTATCCACCAATAGTGGTCTACCAGTCTGTCTATCCTGTCCTCTATCCACCAATAGTGGTCTACCAGTCTGTCTATCCTGTCCTCTATCAGCCAATAGTGGTCTACCAGTCTGTCTATCCTGTCCTCTATCCACCAATAGTGGTCTACCAGTCTGTCTATCCTGTCCTCTATCAGCCAATAGTGGTCTACCAGTCTGTCTATCCTGTCCTCTATCAGCCAATAGTGGTCTACCAGTCTGTCTATCCTGTCCTCTATCCACCAATAGTGGTCTACCAGTCTGTCTATCCTGTCCTCTATCCACCAATAGTGGTCTACCAGTCTGTCCTCTCTCCACCAATAGTGGTCTACCAGTCTGTCTATCCTGTCCTCTATCAGCCAATAGTGGTCTACCAGTCTGTCTATCCTGTCCTCTATCCACCAATAGTGGTCTACCAGTCTGTCTATCCTGTCCTCTATCCACCAATAGTGGTCTACCAGTCTGTCTATCCTGTCCTCTATCCACCAATAGTGGTCTACCAGTCTGTCCATCCTGTCCTCTATCCACCAATAGTGGTCTGCCAGTCTGTCTATCCTGTCCTCTATCCACCAATAGTGGTCTACCAGTCTGTCCATCCTGTCCTCTATCCACCAATAGTGGTCTACCAGTCTGTCTATCCTGTCCTCTATCCACCAATAGTGGTCTACCAGTCTGTCTATCCTGTCCTCTATCCACCAATAGTGGTCTACCAGTCTGTCTATCCTGTCCTCTATCCACCAATAGTGGTCTACCAGTCTGTCTATCCTGTCCTCTATCCACCAATAGTGGTCTACCAGTCTGTCCTCTATCCACCAATAGTGGTCTACCAGTCTGTCTATCCTGTCCTCTATCCACCAATAGTGGTCTACCAGTCTGTCTATCCTGTCCTCTATCCACCAATAGTGGTCTACCAGTCTGTCTATCCTGTCCTCTATCCACCAATAGTGGTCTACCAGTCTGTCTATCCTGTCCTCTATCCACCAATAGTGGTCTACCAGTCTGTCTATCCTGTCCTCTATCCACCAATAGTGGTCTACCAGTCTGTCCTCTATCCACCAATAGTGGTCTACCAGTCTGTCTATCCTGTCCTCTATCCACCAATAGTGGTCTACCAGTCTGTCTATCCTGTCCTCTATCAGCCAATAGTGGTCTACCAGTCTGTCTATCCTGTCCTCTATCCACCAATAGTGGTCTACCAGTCTGTCTATCCTGTCCTCTATCCACCAATAGTGGTCTACCAGTCTGTCTATCCTGTCCTCTATCCACCAATAGTGGTCTACCAGTCTGTCTATCCTGTCCTCTATCCACCAATAGTGGTCTACCAGTCTGTCTATCCTGTCCTCTATCCACCAATAGTGGTCTACCAGTCTGTCTATCCTGTCCTCTATCAGCCAATAGTGGTCTACCAGTCTGTCCTCTATCCACCAATAGTGGTCTACCAGTCTGTCTATCCTGTCCTCTATCCACCAATAGTGGTCTACCAGTCTGTCCTCTATCCACCAATAGTGGTCTACCAGTCTGTCTATCCTGTCCTCTATCCACCAATAGTGGTCTACCAGTCTGTCCTCTATCAGCCAATAGTGGTCTACCAGTCTGTCTATCCTGTCCTCTATCCACCAATAGTGGTCTACCAGTCTGTCTATCCTGTCCTCTATCCACCAATAGTGGTCTACCAGTCTGTCTATCCTGTCCGCTATCAGCCAATAGTGGTCTACCAGTCTGTCTATCCTGTCCTCTATCCACCAATAGTGGTCTACTAGTCTGTCTATCCTGTCCTCTATCCACCAATAGTGGTCTACCAGTCTGTCTATCCTGTCCTCTATCAGCCAATAGTGGTCTACCAGTCGGTCTATCCTGTCCTCTATCCACCAATAGTGGTCTACCAGTCTGTCTATCCTGTCCTCTATCCACCAATAGTGGTCTACCAGTCTGTCCTCTATCCACCAATAGTGGTCTACCAGTCTGTCTATCCTGTCCTCTATCCACCAATAGTGGTCTACCAGTCTGTCTATCCTGTCCTCTATCAGCCAATAGTGGTCTACCAGTCTGTCTATCCTGTCCTCTATCAGCCAATAGTGGTCTACCAGTCTGTCTATCCTGTCCTCTATCCACCAATAGTGGTCTACCAGTCTGTCTATCCTGTCCTCTATCCACCAATAGGGGTCTACCAGTCTGTCTATCCTGTCCTCTATCCACCAATAGTGGTCTACCAGTCTGTCCTCTATCCACCAATAGTGGTCTACCAGTCTGTCTATCCTGTCCTCTATCCACCAATAGTGGTCTACCAGTCTGTCTATCCTGTCCTCTATCAGCCAATAGTGGTCTACCAGTCTGTCTATCCTGTCCTCTATCCACCAATAGTGGTCTACCAGTCTGTCTATCCTGTCCTCTATCAGCCAATAGTGGTCTACCAGTCTGTCTATCCTGTCCTCTATCAGCCAATAGTGGTCTACCAGTCTGTCTATCCTGTCCTCTATCAGCCAATAGTGGTCTACCAGTCTGTCTATCCTGTCCTCTATCCACCAATAGTGGTCTACCAGTCTGTCTATCCTGTCCTCTATACACCAATAGTGGTCTACCAGTCTGTCTATCCTGTCCTCTATCAGCCAATAGTGGTCTACCAGTCTGTCTATCCTGTCCTCTATCCACCAATAGTGGTCTACCAGTCTGTCTATCCTGTCCTCTATCAGCCAATAGTGGTCTACCAGTCTGTCTAACCTGTCCTCTATCAGCCAATAGTGGTCTACCAGTCTGTCTATCCTGTCCTCTATCCACCAATAGTGGTCTACCAGTCTGTCTATCCTGTCCTCTATCCACCAATAGTGGTCTACCAGTCTGTCTATCCTGTCCTCTATCCACCAATAGTGGTCTACCAGTCTGTCCTCTATCCACCAATAGTGGTCTACCAGTCTGTCTACCAGTCTGTCCTCTATCCACCAATAGTGGTCTACCAGTCTGTCTATCCTGTCCTCTATCAGCCATTAGTGGTCTACCAGTCTGTCTATCCTGTCCTCTATCCACCAATAGTGGTCTACCAGTCTGTCTATCCTGTCCTCTATCAGCCAATAGTGGTCTACCAGTCTGTCTATCCTGTCCTCTATCAGCCAATAGTGGTCTACCAGTCTGTCTATCCTGTCCTCTATCCACCAATAGTGGTCTACCAGTCTGTCTATCCTGTCCTCTATCCACCAATAGTGGTCTACCAGTCTGTCCTCTATCCACCAATAGTGGTCTACCAGTCTGTCTATCCTGTCCTCTATCCACCAATAGTGGTCTACCAGTCTGTCTATCCTGTCCTCTATCAGCCAATAGTGGTCTACCAGTCTGTCTATCCTGTCCTCTATCCACCAATAGTGGTCTACCAGTCTGTCTATCCTGTCCTCTATCAGCCAATAGTGGTCTACCAGTCTGTCTATCCTGTCCTCTATCCACCAATAGTGGTCTACCAGTCTGTCTATCCTGTCCTCTATCCACCAATAGTGGTCTACCAGTCTGTCCTCTATCCACCAATAGTGGTCTACCAGTCTGTCTATCCTGTCCTCTATCCACCAATAGTGGTCTACCAGTCTGTCTATCCTGTCCTCTATCAGCCAATAGTGGTCTACCAGTCTGTCTATCCTGTCCTCTATCCACCAATAGTGGTCTACCAGTCTGTCTATCCTGTCCTCTATCAGCCAATAGTGGTCTACCAGTCTGTCTATCCTGTCCTCTATCAGCCAATAGTGGTCTACCAGTCTGTCTATCCTGTCCTCTATCCACCAATAGTGGTCTACCAGTCTGTCTATCCTGTCCTCTATCCACCAATAGTGGTCTACCAGTCTGTCCTCTATCCACCAATAGTGGTCTACCAGTCTGTCTATCCTGTCCTCTATCCACCAATAGTGGTCTACCAGTCTGTCTATCCTGTCCTCTATCAGCCAATAGTGGTCTACCAGTCTGTCTATCCTGTCCTCTATCCACCAATAGTGGTCTACCAGTCTGTCTATCCTGTCCTCAATCAGCCAATAGTGGTCTACCAGTCTGTCTATCCTGTCCTCTATCAGCCAATAGTGGTCTACCAGTCTGTCTATCCTGTCCTCTATCAGCCAATAGTGGTCTACCAGTCTGTCTATCCTGTCCTCTATCCACCAATAGTGGTCTACCAGTCTGTCTATCCTGTCCTCTATACACCAATAGTGGTCTACCAGTCTGTCTATCCTGTCCTCTATCAGCCAACAGTGGTCTACCAGTCTGTCTATCCTGTCCTCTATCCACCAATAGTGGTCTACCAGTCTGTCTATCCTGTCCTCTATCAGCCAATAGTGGTCTACCAGTCTGTCTAACCTGTCCTCTATCAGCCAATAGTGGTCTACCAGTCTGTCTATCCTGTCCTCTATCCACCAATAGTGGTCTATCAGTCTGTCTATCCTGTCCTCTATCCACCAATAGTGGTCTACCAGTCTGTCTATCCTGTCCTCTATCCACCAATAGTGGTCTACCAGTCTGTCCTCTATCCACCAATAGTGGTCTACCAGTCTGTCTACCAGTCTGTCCTCTATCCACCAATAGTGGTCTACCAGTCTGTCTATCCTGTCCTCTATCCACCAATAGTGGTCTACCAGTCTGTCTATCCTGTCCTCTATCAGCCATTAGTGGTCTACCAGTCTGTCTATCCTGTCCTCTATCCACCAATAGTGGTCTACCAGTCTGTCTATCCTGTCCTCTATCAGCCAATAGTGGTCTACCAGTCTGTCTATCCTGTCCTCTATCAGCCAATAGTGGTCTACCAGTCTGTCTATCCTGTCCTCTATCCACCAATAGTGGTCTACCAGTCTGTCCTCTCTCCACCAATAGTGGTCTACCAGTCTGTCTATCCTGTCCTCTATCCACCAATAGTGGTCTACCAGTCTGTCTATCCTGTCGTCTATCCACCAATAGTGGTCTACCAGTCTGTCCTCTCTCCACCAATAGTGGTCTACCAGTCTGTCTATCCTGTCCTCTATCAGCCAATAGTGGTCTACCAGTCTGTCTATCCTGTCCTCTATCCACCAATAGTGGTCTACCAGTCTGTCTATCCTGTCCTCTATCCACCAATAGTGGTCTACCAGTCTGTCTATCCTGTCCTCTATCCACCAATAGTGGTCTACCAGTCTGTCCATCCTGTCCTCTATCCACCAATAGTGGTCTACCAGTCTGTCTATCCTGTTCTCTATCCACCAATAGTGGTCTACCAGTCTGTCCATCCTGTCCTCTATCCACCAATAGTGGTCTACCAGTCTGTCTATCCTGTCCTCTATCCACCAATAGTGGTCTACCAGTCTGTCTATCCTGTCCTCTATCCACCAATAGTGGTCTACCAGTCTGTCTATCCTGTCCTCTATCAGCCAATAGTGGTCTACCAGTCTGTCTATCCTGTCCTCTATCCACCAATAGTGGTCTACCAGTCTGTCTATCCTGTCCTCTATCCACCAATAGTGGTCTACCAGTCTGTCCTCTATCCACCAATAGTGGTCTACCAGTCTGTCTATCCTGTCCTCTATCCACCAATAGTGGTCTACCAGTCTGTCCTCTATCAGCCAATAGTGGTCTACCAGTCTGTCTATCCTGTCCTCTATCCACCAATAGTGGTCTACCAGTCTGTCTATCCTGTCCTCTATCCACCAATAGTGGTCTACCAGTCTGTCTATCCTGTCCTCTATCAGCCAATAGTGGTCTACCAGTCTGTCTATCCTGTCCTCTATCCACCAATAGTGGTCTACTAGTCTGTCTATCCTGTCCTCTATCCACCAATAGTGGTCTACCAGTCTGTCTATCCTGTCCTCTATCAGCCAATAGTGGTCTACCAGTCGGTCTATCCTGTCCTCTATCCACCAATAGTGGTCTACCAGTCTGTCTATCCTGTCCTCTATCCACCAATAGTGGTCTACCAGTCTGTCCTCTATCCACCAATAGTGGTCTACCAGTCTGTCTATCCTGTCCTCTATCCACCAATAGTGGTCTACCAGTCTGTCTATCCTGTCCTCTATCAGCCAATAGTGGTCTACCAGTCTGTCTATCCTGTCCTCTATCCACCAATAGTGGTCTACCAGTCTGTCTATCCTGTCCTCTATCAGCCAATAGTGGTCTACCAGTCTGTCTATCCTGTCCTCTATCAGCCAATAGTGGTCTACCAGTCTGTCTATCCTGTCCTCTATCCACCAATAGTGGTCTACCAGTCTGTCTATCCTGTCCTCTATCCACCAATAGTGGTCTACCAGTCTGTCTATCCTGTCCTCTATCCACCAATAGTGGTCTACCAGTCTGTCTATCCTGTCCTCTATCCACCAATAGTGGTCTACCAGTCTGTCTATCCTGTCCTCTATCCACCAATAGTGGTCTACCAGTCTGTCTATCCTGTCCTCTATCAGCCAATAGTGGTCTACCAGTCTGTCTATCCTGTCCTCTATCAGCCAATAGTGGTCTACCAGTCTGTCTATCCTGTCCTCTATCCACCAATAGTGGTCTACCAGTCTGTCTATCCTGTCCTCTATCAGCCAATAGTGGTCTACCAGTCTGTCTATCCTGTCCTCTATCCACCAATAGTGGTCTACCAGTCTGTCTATCCTGTCCTCTATCAGCCAATAGTGGTCTACCAGTCTGTCTATCCTGTCCTCTATCCACCAATAGTGGTCTACCAGTCTGTCTATCCTGTCCTCTATCCACCAATAGTGGTCTACCAGTCTGTCTATCCTGTCCTCTATCAGCCAATAGTGGTCTACCAGTCTGTCTATCCTGTCCTCTATCCACCAATAGTGGTCTACTAGTCTGTCTATCCTGTCCTCTATCCACCAATAGTGGTCTACCAGTCTGTCTATCCTGTCCTCTATCAGCCAATAGTGGTCTACCAGTCGGTCTATCCTGTCCTCTATCCACCAATAGTGGTCTACCAGTCTGTCTATCCTGTCCTCTATCCACCAATAGTGGTCTACCAGTCTGTCCTCTATCCACCAATAGTGGTCTACCAGTCTGTCTATCCTGTCCTCTATCCACCAATAGTGGTCTACCAGTCTGTCTATCCTGTCCTCTATCAGCCAATAGTGGTCTACCAGTCTGTCTATCCTGTCCTCTATCCACCAATAGTGGTCTACCAGTCTGTCTATCCTGTCCTCTATCAGCCAATAGTGGTCTACCAGTCTGTCTATCCTGTCCTCTATCAGCCAATAGTGGTCTACCAGTCTGTCTATCCTGTCCTCTATCCACCAATAGTGGTCTACCAGTCTGTCTATCCTGTCCTCTATCCACCAATAGTGGTCTACCAGTCTGTCTATCCTGTCCTCTATCCACCAATAGTGGTCTACCAGTCTGTCTATCCTGTCCTCTATCCACCAATAGTGGTCTACCAGTCTGTCTATCCTGTCCTCTATCCACCAATAGTGGTCTACCAGTCTGTCTATCCTGTCCTCTATCAGCCAATAGTGGTCTACCAGTCTGTCTATCCTGTCCTCTATCAGCCAATAGTGGTCTACCAGTCTGTCTATCCTGTCCTCTATCCACCAATAGTGGTCTACCAGTCTGTCTATCCTGTCCTCTATCAGCCAATAGTGGTCTACCAGTCTGTCTATCCTGTCCTCTATCCACCAATAGTGGTCTACCAGTCTGTCTATCCTGTCCTCTATCAGCCAATAGTGGTCTACCAGTCTGTCTATCCTGTCCTCTATCCACCAATAGTGGTCTACCAGTCTGTCTATCCTGTCCTCTATCCACCAATAGTGGTCTACCAGTCTGTCTATCCTGTCCTCATGAGGTCAGAGACGAACTTGGCCGTTTTAACGATGAAGGCTCCAGTTTCATTAAAGGTTTGAGCGTTGTGTTCAATATAACGCACCTCCCACATCAACGATGACATACGCCTAGGGAGAGATACTCTGTTACACACAAACACACTGTCCTCACACACACACACACACACACACACACACACACACACACACACACACACACACACACACACACACACACACACACACTGTCCTCACACACACATTGTCCTCACACACACACACATTGTCCTCACACACACACACATTGTCCTCACACACACACACATTGTCCTCACACACACACACACACACACACACACACACACACACACACACACACACACACACACACACACACACACACACACACACACACACACACACACACACTGTCCTCACACACACACACACACATTGTCCTCACACACACCTAGAACAAACCTCTATATTGTAAAGAACACACCTCTATATTGTAAAGAACAAACCTCTATATTGTAAAGAACAAACCTCTATATTGTAAAGAACAAACCTCTATATTGTAAAGAACAAACCTCTATATTGTAAAGAACAAACCTCTATATTGTAAATTCTATATTGTAAAGAACAAACCTCTATGTTGTAAATTCTATATTGTAAAGAACAAACCTCTATGTTGTAAATTCTATATTGTAAAGAACAAACCTCTATGTTGTAAATTCTATATTGTAAAGAACAAACCTCTATGTTGTAAATTCTATATTGTAAAGAACAAACCTCTATGTTGTAAATTCTATATTGTAAAGAACAAACCTCTATGTTGTAAATTCTATATTGTAAAGAACAAACCTCTATGTTGTAAATTCTATATTGTAAAGAACAAACCTCTATGTTGTAAATTCTATATTGTAAAGAACAAACCTCTATGTTGTAAATTCTATATTGTAAAGAACAAACCTCTATGTTGTAAATTCTATATTGTAAAGAACAAACCTCTATGTTGTAAATTCTATATTGTAAAGAACAAACCTCTATGTTGTAAATTCTATATTGTAAAGAACAAACCTCTATGTTGTAAATTCTATATTGTAAAGAACAAACCTCTATGTTGTAAATTCTATATTGTAAAGAACAAACCTCTATGTTGTAAATTCTATATTGTAAAGAACAAACCTCTATGTTGTAAATTCTATATTGTAAAGAACAAACCTCTATGTTGTAAATTCTATATTGTAAAGAACAAACCTCTATGTTGTAAATTCTATATTGTAAAGAACAAACCTCTATGTTGTAAATTCTATGTTGTAAAGAACAAACCTCTATATTGTAAAGAACAAACCTCTATATTGTAAAGAACAAACCTCTATATTGTAAAGAACAAACCTCTATATTGTAAAGAACAAACCTCTATATTGTAAAGAACAAACCTCTATATTGTAAAGAACAAACCTCTATATTGTAAAGAACAAACCTCTATATTGTAAAGAATAAACCTCTATATTGTAAAGAATAAACCTCTATATTGTAAAGAACAAACCTCTATATTGTAAAGAACAAACCTCTATATTGTAAAGAATAAACCTCTATATTGTAAAGAACAAACCTCTATATTGTAAAGAACAAACCTCTATATTGTAAAGAACAAACCTCTATATTGTAAAGAACACACCTCTATGTTGTAAATTCTATATTGTAAAGAATAAACCTCTATATTGTAAATTCTATATTGTAAAGAATAAACCTCTATATTGTAAATTCTATATTGTAAAGAACAAACCTCTATATTGTAAAGAACAAACCTCTATATTGTAAAGAACAAACCTCTATATTGTAAAGAACAAACCTCTATATTGTAAAGAACAAACCTCTATATTGTAAAGAACAAACCTCTATATTGTAAAGAACAAACCTCTATATTGTAAAGAACAAACCTCTATATTGTAAAGAACACACCTCTATATTGTAAAGAACACACCTCTATGTTGTAAATTCTATATTGTAAAGAACAAACCTCTATATTGTAAAGAACAAACCTCTATATTGTAAAGAACAAACCTCTATATTGTAAAGAACAAACCTCTATATTGTAAAGAACAAACCTCTATATTGTAAAGAACAAACCTCTATATTGTAAAGAACAAACCTCTATGTTGTAAATTCTATATTGTAAAGAACAAACCTCTATGTTGTAAATTCTATATTGTAAAGAACAAACCTCTATATTGTAAAGAACAAACCTCTATATTGTAAAGAACAAACCTCTATATTGTAAAGAACAAACCTCTATATTGTAAAGAACAAACCTCTATATTGTAAAGAACAAACCAAAGAATGTTTCCACTACAGCACCAATACAAACATCTAATTTCAGCTAATTATCACCTAATGCATATTATAAACCGGGTCGTTCGAGCCCTGGATGTTGATTGGGTGAAAGCTGTAGTACAGAATATGAGACGATATGCCTCGGGTATGACACAAAAGCAGACTTGTTTACTGCTCTAATGACGACAGTAACCTGTTTATAATAGCAATCATGTTTCTCTGGGATTTGTGGTATGTGGCCAATATACTACGGCTAAGGGCTGTATCCAGGCACTCCAGCCCTTAACCGTGGTATATTGGGTCTTATACCACACCTCCTCTGGCCTTGTTGCTTCAATATAACACTCCAAAGCTGGAGTCATTAGCGTTATGTCGACAGACATGACGCCACAGTGCTGAATGGTGTTGATGTTTACCAGGTGTATCCCAACAAGCCCCAAACAGGAATACCCGTAATTATGTTAAACAACAGGTTGAAGGCTCTACAATTAGGTTGTTAAAACACTATAATGGATAGTTTCTAAAGTCATCCCAAGAAGCTGCTGTATATAAGGCTGATGCCAGCTGTACTCAACATTTCCTGATTCTCATGATGGACTTGACTGTGACTTGCCTGCTGTCCATGGTGGTTTACATCTGTTGTACCTGGGCCATACCTGCTCAGGTAAATACTAGTGCAAGTTAAACCTTACCTTTTGTACCCAAACTGTTTAATGTAGAGTTTTTTTTATAAAAGGAAAATTATATTTCTCTGTATTTTGTAGAGTACCTCAGTGAGCTTCAAAAGGTTCCCCAAAAGTTATTCAGGTAAACACCACACCTAGTAGTTATCATTTCATAGTACAGGAATACCACGATTAACACCTTTTATGTTTCAGATGATCACGTTGTACGCAGTGAGATGACAGCGATGGATCTAATCATAGAGGCCAATGAGTTCCAAGGTAAGAAAAGCCTTCATCTTTTGCTCTAGGTCTCTAGGTCTACACTAGGCAAAAAAACAAGCGTGAATCAGAGCAGTTCTGTGACTCACGCCTGTCTCAGTGGACTACTCACGTGACCGGTGACGCAAAGCACTCCCACGTTGTCTCCGTACTACTGTACTGTTTGTTGCTACTTGGCTACCTGCCAAAAGTTTTACTCTTAATAACTATTTCAAGTTTACCAGAAGTGAGGAGGAAGTTGGAAAATCTAGAATCTTTCTAGAGCTTCTACTTTGGAGAAGCAATGGCGGAAGCATTGGGCGATTTACATTTAGTGAGAATGAGGCGACGATGGGGAGTGAAAATGGCTGAAGTTAGAAATGAACAGCAGTTTATAGTTGGAGTGTAATTCACAAGCAAAGATGTTTTTTGGGGGGTGACCCGTTTGCGGTCTCGAATATGGTGAAGGACGAACTGGGAAAAGTGGAATCGGTCAGAGTGACCAGGAGAGGAATGATGCTGTTTTTGTGTTTTGTCAAAAGCATAAAAATAGAAAGCTCTGTGGCTCGACAAGATGGCGACGTATGATGTGGAAAGCTATGATTTTCAGATTAGGGCACCGGTTAAAGGTGTCATCTCTGGCCTCTCGTTGGACATAGAGGCGATGTGGTTTAGGGATAACATTCAGACAGTGGTAGACGCACGTCTATTGAATTGAATGATCGACGGAAAGAAGGAGCAAAGCCTATCATTTTTACTGTCTGATGAAATGGATCTCCCAATGTATATAAAACTTGGATTATGTGAGATATGCACTGAGATGATATGTACAGAAGCCGCTGCAGTGTTACAATTGTAAAAAGTTTGGACACCTGGCAATTGTTTGTCGAAGGAATAAATATGTATTAGTTGAAGAGTCAGATGCAGGAGGTTGTTGTAATCGTGATGGGAATCACGTTCCCGGAGTGCCCTGAAGGAGGTTACAGTAGCAAGGATCAGAGCCATCCAGCAGGTTTCCTATGTGGAGGCAGTGGAAATAGCTGGAGTAGAGATGGTAGTGGATGTGCCACAGTCTGTAGTGAATGCCATACAGGAGAAGGATCCCGACACACTAACAGTGAAGAAGGTGGACTTTGTGATAAATTGCACTAGTCAATCATTGTGAAGGCGGCAAATAGATTTCTGGATCTCCAGGACTTTACAGCAGAAATGTTACAGGGAGCATTGGATGAAGAGGTTCCCCCTCCCAGGTTCCTGAGCAAAGAGTACATTTTTTTATTATAAGTGTTTCTTAAATTTAGGGTCAATTATTAAGAGAATATAGATAGGTTGTGACCGGCCTCACACTCCAGTACAGTAGGGGGCGGTGTATGCACCTGTTAGTTGGTTGTGGTCCACCAATTAAAAACTCAAAGAAGAAGAGGAGCAACATGTTTAGCAACATCTTAGTTTCACCCCGGACACTTTATTTGGACAAAAATCTGCAGGACCTCCTTCAGCGGGAAAAAAAATAGTAACATTGTAGTCGCAGTGCCCAACCTCACTAATGCTCTTGTGGCTGAATGGAAGCAAGTCCCCGCAGCAATGTTCCAACATCTAGTGGAAAGCCTTCCCAGAAGAGTGGAGGCTGTTATAGCAGCAATGTTCCAACATCCAGTGGAAAGCCTTCCCAGAAGAGTGGAGGCTGTTATAGCAGCAATGTTCCAACATCTAGTAGAAAGCCTTCCCAGAAGAGTGGAGGCTGTTATAGCAGCAATGTTCCAACATCTAGTGGAAAGCCTTCCCAGAAGAGTGGAGGCTGTTATAGCAGCAATGTTCCAACATCTAGTAGAAAGCCTTCCCAGAAGAGTGGAGGCTGTTATAGCAGCAATGTTCCAACATCTAGTGGAATGCCTTCCCAGAAGAGTGGAGGCTGTTATAACAGCAATGTTCCAACATCTAGTGGAAAGCCTTCCCAGAAGAGTGGAGGCTGTTACATCAGCAATGTTCCAACATCTAGTGGAAAGCCTTCCCAGAAGAGTGGAGGCTGTTATAGCAGCAATGTTCCAACATCTAGTGGAAAGCCTTCCCAGAAGAGTGGAGGCTGTTATAGCAGCAATGTTCCAACATCTAGTGGAAAGCCTTCCCAGAAGAGTGGAGGATGTTATAGCAGCAATGTTCCAACATCTAGTGGAAAGCCTTCCCAGAAGAGTGGAGGATGTTATAGCAGCAATGTTCCAACATCTAGCGGAAAGCCTTCCCAGAAGAGTGGAGGCTGTTACAGCAGCAATGTTCCAACATCTAGTGGAAAGCCTTCCCAGAAGAGTGGAGGCTGTTACAGCAGCAATGTTCCAACATCTAGTGGAAAGCCTTCCCAGATGAGTGGAGGCTGTTATAGCAGCAATGTTCCAACATCTAGTGGAAAGCCTTCCCAGAAGAGTGGAGGCTGTTATAGCAGCAATGTTCCAACA
Organism: Salvelinus fontinalis; assembly: GCF_029448725.1. Lineage (NCBI taxonomy): Eukaryota > Metazoa > Chordata > Actinopteri > Salmoniformes > Salmonidae > Salvelinus > Salvelinus fontinalis. The sequence continues at coordinate 49,251,476 of NC_074683.1, read as the reverse complement.
TCTAGTGGAAATCCTTCCCAGAAGAGTGGAGGATGTTATAGCAGCAATGTTCCAACATCTAGCGGAAAGCCTTCCCAGAAGAGTGGAGGCTGTTACAGCAGCAATGTTCCAACATCTAGTGGAAAGCCTTCCCAGAAGAGTGGAGGCTGTTACAGCAGCAATGTTCCAACATCTAGTGGAAAGCCTTCCCAGAAGAGTGGAGGCTGTTATAGCAGCAATGTTCCAACAACTAGTGGAAAGCCTTCCCAGAAGAGTGGAGGCTGTTATAGCAGCAATGTTCCAACATCTAGTGGAAAGCCTTCCCAGAAGAGTGGAGGCTGTTATAGCAGCAATGTTCCATCATCTAGTGGAAAGCCTTCCCAGAAGAGAGGAGGCTGTTATAGCAGCAATGTTCCAACATCTAGTGGAAAGCCTTCCCAGATGAGTGGAGGCTGTTACAGCAGCAATGTTCCAACATCTAGTGGAAAGCCTTCCCAGAAGAGTGGAGGCTGTTACAGCAGCAATGTTCCAACATCTAGTGGAAAGCCTTCCCAGAAGAGTGGAGGCTGTTATAGCAGCAATGTTCCAACATCTAGTGGAAAGCCTTCCCAGAAGAGTGGAGGCTGTTATAGCAGCAATGTTCCATCATCTAGTGGAAAGCCTTCCCAGAAGAGAGGAGGCTGTTATAGCAGCAATGTTCCAACATCTAGTGGAAAGCCTTGCCAGATGAGTGGAGGCTGTTACAGCAGCAATGTTCCAACATCTAGTGGAAAGCCTTCCCAGAAGAGTGGAGGCTGTTACAGCAGCAATGTTCCATCATCTAGTGGAAAGCCTTCCCAGAAGAGAGGAGGCTGTTATAGCAGCAATGTTCCAACATCTAGTGGAAAGCCTTCCCAGAAGAGTGGAGGATGTTATAGCAGCAATGTTCCAACATATAGTGGAAAGCCTTCCCAGAAGAGTGGAGGCTGTTACAGCAGCAATGTTCCAACATCTAGTGGAAAGCCTTCCCAGAAGAGTGGAGGCTGTTACAGCAGCAATGTTCCAACATCTAGTGGAAAGCCTTCCCAGAAGAGTGGAGGCTGTTATAGCAGCAATGTTCCAACATCTAGTGGAAAGCCTTCCCAGAAGAGTGGAGGCTGTTATAGAAGCAATGTTCCAACATCTAGTGGAAAGCCTTCCCAGAAGAGTGGAGGATGTTATAGCAGCAATGTTCCAACATCTAGCGGAAAGCCTTCCCAGAAGAGTGGAGGCTGTTACAGCAGCAATGTTCCAACATCTAGTGGAAAGCCTTCCCAGAAGAGTGGAGGCTGTTACAGCAGCAATGTTCCAACATCTAGTGGAAAGCCTTCCCAGAAGAGTGGAGGCTGTTATAGCAGCAATGTTCCAACATCTAGTGGAAAGCCTTCCCAGAAGAGTGGAGGCTGTTATAGCAGCAATGTTCCAACATCTAGTGGAAAGCCTTCCCAGAAGAGTGGAGGATGTTATAGCAGCAATGTTCCAACATCTAGCGGAAAGCCTTCCCAGAAGAGTGGAGGCTGTTACAGCAGCAATGTTCCAACATCTAGTGGAAAGCCTTCCCAGAAGAGTGGAGGCTGTTACAGCAGCAATGTTCCAACATCTAGTGGAAAGCCTTCCCAGAAGAGTGGAGGCTGTTATAGCAGCAATGTTCCAACATCTAGTGGAAAGCCTTCCCAGAAGAGTGGAGGCTGTTATAGCAGCAATGTTCCAACATCTAGTGGAAAGCCTTCCCAGAAGAGTGGAGGATGTTATAGCAGCAATGTTCCAACATCTAGCGGAAAGCCTTCCCAGAAGAGTGGAGGCTGTTACAGCAGCAATGTTCCAACATCTAGTGGAAAGCCTTCCCAGAAGAGTGGAGGCTGTTACAGCAGCAATGTTCCAACATCTAGTGGAAAGCCTTCCCAGAAGAAGGCTTGGTTGGCTCTGGTTTGTCCTGGTTGCACCAACCAGCCGATATTAGATCCAGCCTTCTTGATGATTTTGTTTAGCCTGTTTGCATCCTGCCTGAATATTTTTCTCCAAAGCTCAGTGGTCCTGAGTCTGCACAGAACTGCCAGGACCCAGGATCAATGGAGACACTACAGTTTTAAATCCTGTACCTCTCGACAAATTCACAAAAAGAGTAATGGCCCACTGGACCCTATTCCAACTATTGAAAGAGCTGCTTCCTGTGCTTGACCCTCCTATGTTGAACATAATAAACAGCTCCCTATCCTCCAGATGTGTACCAAACTCACTAAACATGGCAGTAAAAAAGCATCTATTGAAAACCCAACCCCTGACCCGGAAAATTTTAAAAACGATCGGCCCATATCAAATTTCCCATTCTTCTCAAAATGTTTTGAAAAAGCTGTTACGCAGCAACTCGCTGCCTTCCTGAAGACAAATAATGTATACAAAACACTCCAGTCTGGTTTTAGACCCCATCACAGCACTGAGACTGCACTTGTGAAGGTGGTAAATTACCTTTTAATGGCGTCAGACTTGTGAAGGTGGTAAATTACCTTTTAATGGCGTCAGGCCGAGGCTCTGCATCTGTCCTCGTGCTACTAGACCTTAGTGCTGCCTTTGATACCATCGATCACCACATTCTTTTGGAGAGATTGGAAACCCAAATTGGTCTACACGAACAAGTTCTGGCCTGGTTTAGATCTTATCTGTCGGAAAGATATCAGTTTGTCTCTGTGAATGGTTTGTCCTCTGACAAATCAATGATACATTTCGGTGTTCCTCAAGGTTCCGTTTTAGGACCACTATTGTTTTCACTATATATTTTGCCTCTTGGTGATGTTATTCGGGAAACATAATGTCAATTTTCACTGCTATGCGGATGACACACAGCTGTACATTTCAATGAAACATGTTGAAGCCCAAAAATGGTCAAACCTGGAAGCCTGTGTTTCAGACATAAGGACAAAACAGAGATGCTAGTTCTAGGTCCCAAGAAACAAAGAGATATTCTGTTGAATCTGACAATTAATCTTGATGGTTGTAAAGTCGTCTCAAATAAAACTGTGAAGGACCTCGGCGTTACTCTGGACCCTGATCTCTCCTTTGACGAACATATCAAGACCGTTTCAAGGACAGCTTGAATCCATGCTTTTGTCAATTCTAGGTTAGACTACTGCAATGCTCTACTTTCCGGCTACCTGGATAAAGCACTAAATAAACTTCAGTTAGTGCTAAATACGGCTGCTAGAATCCTGACTAGAACCAAAAAGTTTGATCATATTACTCCAGTGCTAGCCTCCCTACACTGGCTTCCTGTTAAGGCTAGGGGCTGATTTTAAGGTTTTACTGCTAACCTACAAAGCATTACATGGGCTTGCTCCTACCTATCTTTCCGATTTGGTCCTGCCGTACATACCTACACGTACGCTATGGTTACAAGACGCAGGCCTCCTAATTGTCCCTAGAATTTCTAAGCAAACAGCTGGAGGCAGGGCTTTCTCCTATAGATCTCCATTTTTATGGAATGGTCTGCCTACCCATATGAGAGAAGCAGACTCGGTCTCGACCTTTAAGTCTTTACTGAAGACTCATCTCTTCAGTAGGTCCTATGATTGAGGGTAGTCTGGCCCAGGAGTGTGAAGGTGAACGGAAAGGCACTGGAGCAACGAACCGCCCTTGCTGTCTCTGCCTGGCCGGTTCCCCTCTCTTCACTGGGATTCTCTGCCTCTAACCCTGTTACGGAGGCTGAGTCACTGGCTTACTGGTGCTCTTCCATGTCGTCCCTAGGAGGGGTGCGTCACGTCGTGCAAATCTTTTTTCGCAATACTCTATTTAAGTCACGTTATCTTCTTGTCCAGTTTTGCGTCCCCTCAGGCTTGTGCGGTGGAGGAGATCTTTGTGGGCTATACTCAGCCTTGTCTCAGGGTAGTAAATTGGGGGTCTGTTGATATCCATCTAGTGATGTGGGGGCTGTGCTTTGGCAAAGTAGGTGGGGTTATATCCTGCCTGGTTGGCCGGGGCCACAGTGTCCCCTGACCCCCCCCCCCCCCCCCCCCCCCCCGTCTCAGCCTCCAGTATCTATGCTGCAATAGTCTATGTGCCGGGGGGCTGGGGTCAGTTTGTCCCATCTGGTGTAATTCTCCTGTCTTACAGTTCATTCAGAAAGTATTCAGACCCCTTGACTTTTTCCCACATTTTGTTACGTTACAGCCTTATTCTAAAATGGATTTAAAAAAAATAGATAAAACACCTATATGGATGGCTCCTATATACCCTTGTCTCTCTCCTCTCTCTCCTCCTTAGCCGCCCAGGTTCCAGACGGCACTAGTTTCAGGGATGGAGATATCGCTGTGACTACGGGGAGGCGCTCTAAGGTCTGTTTCGCATGCAGCTGTCTGTGGTCCAAGTCAGTGGACGGACATGTCTACGTTGCATACAGGCTCTCATTGGACTACAGTAAGTTACCTGCAGGCTACACAGCAGGGGTTTCAGATATGTTTAACTTGGGTCAAATGTTTCGGGTAGCCTTCCACAAGCTTTTTGTCCCATTTGTCCCACCCAACGTATTGTGGGAAGCTAGTGGAAGGCTACCCAAAAAGTTTGACCCAAGTTAAACAATTTAAAGGCAATGCTACCAAATACTAATTGAGTGTATGTAAACTTCTGACCCACTGGGAATGTGATGAAAGAAATAAAAGCTGAAATAAATATTTCTCTTTACTATTATTCTGACATTACACATTCTTAAAATAAAGTGGTGATCCTAACTGACCTAAGACAGGGAATTTTACTATGATTAAATGTCAGGAATTGTGAAAAACTGAGTTTAAATGTATTTGGCTAAAGTCTATGTAAACTTCCGACTTCGACTGTACATATACTATATGGGCTGGTGGAAAACACAATAGTAATATTTTATTGACTGATTGAAGTTCTTTTCCTTTTCCAGTCTTCTTCTTAAATGTGTTTCTCTCATCCCTCCACAGGTGACTTGGATCAGAGGATAATTAAGGCAGGTATGGAGGACATGGAGAGAGGTACCTGTGTGCGTTTTGTTCCATGGACACATCAGAGGGACTACCTGGATATCCAGCCTAAGTCGGGGTGAGAGAGAACCACTTTGTACTGTGTTGATGAGAATCCATGGATGTGTCCCAAATGATACCTTATTCCCTGTGTAGTGCACTACTTTAGACCAGGGCCCATAGCCCACTACTTCTGTAAGGGAAACAAGACACAGTGTAACACTATGTAGAGGAAACATGAAGCAGTGTAACACTATGTAGAGGAAACATGATGCAGTGTAACACTATGTAGAGGAAACGTGATGCAGTGTAACACTATGTAGAGGAAACATGACGCAGTGTAACACTATGTAGAGGAAACGTGATGCAGTGTAACACTATGTAGAGGAAACGTGATGCAGTGTAACACTATGTAGAGGAAACATGATGCAGTGTAACACTATGTAGAGGAAACATGATGCAGTGTAACACTATGTAGAGGACACATGACGCAGTGTAACACTATGTAGAGGAAACATGACGCAGTGTACCACTATGTAGAGGAAACATGATGCAGTGTGACACTATGTAGAGGACACATGATGCAGTGTAACACTATGTAGAGGAAACATGATGCAGTGTAACACTATGTAGAGGAAACGTGATGCAGTGTAACACTATGTAGAGGACACATGATGCAGTGTAACACTATGTAGAGGAAACATGACGCAGTGTAACACTATGTAGAGGAAACATGA